>NC_067400.1:585068100-585381314 GCF_016432865.1 Antechinus flavipes
AGAGGAAGAGGAGAGGAGAGGAGAGGAAGAGGAGAGGAGAGGAGAGGAGAGGAAGAGGAGAGGAAGAGGAGAGGAAGAGGAGAGGAAGAGGAGGAGAGGAAGAGGAGAGGAGAGGAGAGAGAGAAGAGGAGAGGAGAGGAGAGGAAGAGGAGAGGAAGAGGAGAGGAGAGGAGAGGAGAGGAGAGGAGAGGAGAGGAGAGGAGAGGAGAGGAGAGGAAGAGGAGAGGAGAGGAGAGGAGAGGAAGAGGAGAGGAGAGGAGAGGAGAGGAGAGGAGAGGAGAGGAGGAAGAGGAGAGGAGAGGAGAGGAGAGGAGAGGAGAGGAGAGGAGAGGAGAGGAAAAAGGGATGGAGGAAAAGTAGCACTTCTTGGTCCCAACTCAGAAAATGAAATGGGTTTTTCCTTTGTGAATACTAGCACTTCTTGAGACATGTGCCTCCAATTCTTTCCCTATCTCCATCTGCATTTATCATTCTTCTTTGTTCCTCTCCCATATGCCATTTTTCTCTCTCTACTGCTTTCTGACCTACAGCCTATAAATGTGTTCATCTTGCCTTTGCTAAAAATCTTTCCCTTGACTTTATCACATCCTCAAGCTGTTGTCCTCTCTTGCTTTCTATTTATTTTCTTTCATTGGAGAAACCTACAAAACTATCTTCAACTCACTGCCTACATTTCTCCACCTCTCTCCTTGCAATATGGCTTTCTACCTTATCATCAGACTAAAATTGCACTTCTGGTCATCCTGTTGGAGTGGAAGAAATGATGGTCTAGGAGTCAGGAAAATCTAGGTTCAAATTCTCCCTTAGACACTTGTTATCTTATCCTTGGCAAGTCATTAAACCAGTCTCTGCCTCAATTTCCTTATCTGCAGAAGTTAGATTAAGAGGTTTCTAAGTATTCTTCCAGTTCTAAATCTATATTATCATGATCTTAATTATCTAGTTTCATTGCCTTTAATAAATCCCTGTCCTCTTTGCTGTTCTTTTGAAACTATGGGTACTCCTTCCTGGATTCTCTCTTTTGTTGGGACAGCGATCTCTCTTAGTTCTTTTTATCTGACTATCCCTTCTCAATCTACTGAAGTCCCAAAGTGTGCTCTGTGAACCTCCAGATATTCCAAGATCCTTTCAGGGCTCTACTAGATTAAAAACTATGTTTATAATAATACTAAGATGTTTTCTACTAATACTAAGATGTTTTATAATACTGCTAAGATGTATCATAACATTTGCCATGAAACAGTGGCTCATTTGTCCATTAGAGGCAGCTAGATAAAATAATGCTAGACTTGGAGAAATCTGAATTCAAATCCAGCCCTTAGACACTTTCTAGGTGTGTGAGCCTAGACAAGTCAGTTAACTACTGTTTATTTCAGGTTTTTTCCTATAAAATGAGAATAATACTTCTTAGGGTTATTATGAGAATTGAAAGAGATAATATTTGTTAAATGCTTAGAGTAGTACCTAATACATAGTAGGTATTACATAAATTCTAGCTATTACTTTATACTTCTTTTCCAATTATATGTCTGCATGAAGCCAGATTGTCTTTATACACTCCAAACAAAACAACATATCTCAAGGAACAGAATGTAGAAGCAGATAGGAGGATCCAGCTGTTTTTTATTGAACCACACATTAAAGAGAATTGCAAAAACATGCACATCCCTGTCCCTCTTCTTTCCGAATGGAGGTCTGAGAGGAGGGAATGATGGGAAGTAGGCTGGAGCTTTTCTAACATAACATTCTGAGAGAAGCAGTCATTCTTCAGGAGAAAGAGCTCTTGGACTGATGAACTTCCATGTAGTCTCTGGTATAAAAGCTAACTAGTTTTTATCTAGAACTTGATAAATATTATCTCATTTGAGTCTCACAACAACCCTGTGAGGTAGGTGCTATTTATTGTTTCCATTTTATTGATGAGGAAATTGAGTATTTAAGTGACTTATAAGGAATCACAAACCAGTGATTGAGGCAGAATTTGAACTCAGGTATTCCTAACTAGCACTCTGTTTATTGTGCTAGTTGGTCTTAGAAGACACAGATAAAGAGGAACTAGAACCAAGAATTACAAAAATGAATTTCTACTTTTATGATAATAATGATAATGACAATAATAATGTTGTTCAATTATATCCAACTCTTCATGATCTCATTTGTGATTTTCTTATAGAAGATACTGGAATAGTTTGCCATTTCCTTCTTCAGCTCGTTTTGCAGATGAAGAAACTGACTCAGAGTTAAATGACTTAGCCAGGATCACTCAGCTAGTAAGTGTCGGAGACCAGATTTGAACTAGGGAAGATGAGATTTCTTGACTTCAGGCCTGGCACTCTATGCACTGCACCATCTGGCTGTCTAATAATAATAATAATAATAGTAACTCATGTTTATATGGCTTTTTAAAGCACTTCTCTGCCCTGCTGCCACAATCTCCAAACCTGACCACCTGAAACCATCTCCCAGCCACTGGGCTCTGATTTCCCAGGGACCATGGCTTTTCACTCATTTTTGCTCCAGACATCTAACCGCCAATCCTACTGGCCTTTCTAATTCTTGTTCCTAAAACTGCAACCAAATTAACCCTGCTATGGTCTCAGGAAAGGATGTCATGGACTGCTCAAGAAAATCCCGAACCTCTAATGGGCCAGTCACCTCCTTTTAATTTACCAGAGCCCAGTGGTATTCTTTCCTAGGGATCCATACCCCTTAGGTATCATGCCCTCCTTTTTATAATAGAAATGCCTTGGAAGTAGGAATAGTGCTTTTGTATTTGAATCTCCAAGGAATAATGTTTGACATGTAGAAAGTCCTTAATAAATGCTTTTTCATTCATTCATTTCACCATCCATTTGCAAAATGATTTGTATATATTAACTTACAACAACCTTGTAAGGTAAAATATTATTATCTCTGCTTGACAGACATGGAAACCAGGGGTTTAAAGAAAAGCTAACTTATAGAATATAATTAGTCCATTAATCTCAAAAGAAAGAAAATTTGGGTGTTAATCCCTTCCAATGACGTACTTCCTTATATATCTATACAATTATTCAAAATGTGAAGTATGCCAATTTATAGACATGTGCACTCCAAATGTTTATGTGGATTATTTGTGCCTAAATTACAATTGAGCATTCCAAGCTCACAAAGATCTGAATAGCCCCAGTCAGACCCATTGTGTCCATGAGAATGATATCATTTTGGCCCTTCTTTGTGAATGAAAGACTAACCAACTAACCAACCAACCAACTTAATACAGTCTTGGCTATAACATTTAATTTTTCCCAAATTAAATTAAATTATTCCAGTGACCAGAGATGATTGCACTCAATGATGAAAGCTTCTAGAGTCCCCTTCATTTCAAAATCTTGGAACTTTTCCAAGATCATAATCTAGTTCAATAGGCAGGATTTGAACTCAGGACTTTTTGACTGTAGTCCAACACTCTACCTCTTATGCCAAAGATACTATGTGAGCAGCTCATATAGGGGAGTGGAATTTTTAGATCCTTCCATTGTTATTTCCTACTGTTTATTGTAAGCTCCCCAAGAGGGGATTCTGTGTACTCTATCAACTCAGAAACCTTTACAAAGTCTCATGGGTATTTAATGCATATTTGTGGGCAGGTATGATGGGCAAGGCTAAGAGGATGAGAGGAAGGCTGGTTTCCCCTCCCCCACCCCCCAGGATGGAATGATCTTAAAGGGAAAATGTCATCGGATTGTCTGGCCTATTTTGGAATGACATTTTCTTTCCCCAGAACTATTTTTAAAAATTGTGATATGTCAATGCATTTCAGATAAAATAGTATCCAGTTGGCCTTTTAAAGATCTTTTAAGAAATAATTCTACTAAAGCAGAGACTCTTGGAATCACCAAACCTCAAGAGCTATATAGTTCTACTGATAACTAAACAAGAATGCTCTCTATAATCTCAATCTCACTAAATTACATTCAGGAAGGATTTAGTGCACTGGGCTAGGTTCTGGAGATTTAAAAAAAGATAAAAATTAATAATCCCTACTTTCAAAGAGATTATATCTACTGGAGGGAGGAGCACAAATAAACACAATGTAATTTCACTAAGAAGAAAACATAAAAAAGCAAGGTAATCATAAAAAATCTTGTGGAAGAGGTAGTATTTGAGATTTATTTTTAAGGAAAAAAGGGATCTACATAGCAGAAATGAAGAGAGAGTCTATTCCAGATTACTTGTGCAAAGGCAATGGATGTGGTAAATGGAGTTTCATGTATTCCAACTGCTGGATTGAAACAGAGAGTAAGTAAAAGGGAAACAATAGGAAATGAATAGAAAGAAAGGTAAAAACCAGATTGTGAAGATTTTTAAATACCAATCTAGAGATTTTGTCTTTTTTTTCTAAAGCCATTGAAGATTTTTGAGTAGGGAAATGGCATGGTCAACTCAATGCTTTAGGAAGATCAGTTTGATAGCTGTGTGAAGGATATATCGGAGGATGATGGGATCATAATGTTGCAGATTTAGAGCTGAAATGAGCCTAGAAGCTGTTTGGTCCAACTCCTCATTCTACAAAGCCCAGGAAGATGACTGATCCAAAATCATACAGGTGGTAAGTATCAGTGGTGGTATTTGAACAGAGGACAGACTAGAGACCAAGAGACAAATTAGGAGACCATAGCAATAATTCAAGTGAAAAGTAAGGAGGACCTGAAGGTGGTGGCCATGTCAGCAGAACAAGGGGGATGGATATGAGAGATGTAGAATTAAGATGAAAAAGACTTTATTGAATATAAGAATTGATGGAGGGGAAAGAGCTAAGGAGGACACCAAGGTTATGACTTTGGGTTAATAGAAAGGGTCCCTTCACTAGAAACAGGGAAGTTTGAAGAAAGGAGAAATACAAATAGCTAGCTATAATCTGCTCAAATATATACAGTGATGGGGAACTCACTGGCTACTGGGGAAGCCCACTCCATTCCATCAGATTGGCTCTAATAGTCAGGAAAAATTTTCCTTATATTATTTCTCAATCCATTGCTTTGAAATCTTTCATTGCTCATCATCCTTAAAGTGTTTCACCAGGAGTTGCTAAGGATTTATATTTATAAAACATTTAGACATCAATGACACATCAGAAAGAAAACTAGTAGGTAAATTGCATAAATAGGAATCATATATTTTGAAATACTTTTGAAATAATGTAATCCAACCCCCTCATTTTACAAACAAAAAACTAAGACCCAAGAAGAATGATTTATCTGAGACGATATAGCTTTCTAAATAATGTTTTATTTTTTTAATTACATTCATTTTTATAAAACTGAGTTCCAAATTTTTCTCTCTCCCCTTTCTCTCTCTAATACAGCAAGCTATTTGATATAGACTATAAAGATTCAATCATGTAAAAACATATGTCCATATTAGTCATGTTTGTACAACTATCTAAATAGCCAGATAGGACCAGAAGGCATTAATTTAAATCTTTCAACTCTAATATCTCAGAACAAAGGGACCTATTAGGAAATATCCTTGAATTAGGAATGAGAAAGTCTGAGTTCTAGTCTTGGAAATCCTGGGCTTTGGGCATTTATGGAATCAGGGCTAAATAATTATTCCCTATCTAACAATCAGTGCTTTGAGCCTCAGATTGACCTTGTCTGCAAAGGTGAGGAAAGTCAAAAGAATAGATGGAATGGTTCAAATAGTTTCACCAGAAATGGGAACCAAAGTTCTGAGGGTTAGAGACAAGAGAAAGAATATCTGCCTTAAGCTTGCTCTGCTAGGGCCTTCCTTTGAGAATATTATCCTTGTTCCACAAGTAATATGTGAACCATGGTGACAAGAAAATGGCGGCCCCTTCCAGCAACAGGATTTTGAATAGAATAACGTAGATTGGTAGAGCTTTTCTCCATTCTGGTGATTTTTTTGAATCCATGTCCCAGGAGGACATGGAGGAGACTGAGATCCAAGTTCTCAAGACTGGATTCCATCATTTTGGAAGTTGTTCTTTTCTTAGGGATAAAATTACTGTGTGTGTGTGTGTGTGTGTGTGTGTGTGTGTGTGTGTGAGAGAGAGAGAGAGAGAGAGAGAGAGAGAGAGAGACAGACAGAGACAGAGAGACAGAGAGAGAGACAGAGAGACAGAGACAGAGACAGACAGAGACAGACAGAGACAGAGAGAGATAGAGTCCAAGACAAAGACATAGAGACACAAAAGGGAGAAACAGAAACAGAGACAGAGGCAGAGGCAGAGGGTGAAGTGGGGGAGAATGATGCAAAATATCCAAGCTATGTTTTTCCTGGACCACCTAGATCTTTGGAATATGCTTAAATAAAAATACAGGGAATACAAATACAAAAAATCAAGTTCCTGTCCTTGAGAAGATTACATTCTAATGCAGGAAGATAACATGCATTAAAGGGAGCAAGAAAGCAAGAGGTCAGCATAGATGCTAATATAATAAAATAAGGCTGGAAAGCATCATGAATCCTAGCAAGATAAAGCAGAAATTTACCTATCTGGAATGAGAGATCCAGGATAAGAATCCAGGATCCCAGTATGGAGGAGGGCAAGGTGAAGGTCTGACTTCGAATGGTATCCCATGGTTGGTTGGCTGATTAGTTGGTTAGTTCTCCTTCATTCTTGAAAAGAACCAAAATGATATCACTATGTTAGAGTCAAGTTAAAGTATCTGACTGTGGCTGATCCATATGAGCTCCGAGCGCTCTGCCATAGGTTGGACACAGAGTTCCTATGATCATTTGAGGAGCTTCTCTAATTCTGCACACTTCATGTTTCTTCTCGGCCAATTAAATTCTGCTTTGTTCATAGAGCACAGCCCCTTCTCTGCTGAGGGCACGCCATGCTGGGCTATCCTGTATCAGTGTCTCCCATATCACACAATCGATTTTAAAGTTCTTAAGAGACCTTGAGAGTGTCCTTGCATTTCTTTTTCTGACCATCTTATGAGGGCTTGCCCCGAGTGAGTTCTCGAGCCATGCAATAGGGCTGGGAGATGGCAGGGAGGCCTGGGCCCATCTTAAATGCTATCTCTTCCATGGTTCCCTCTGTGGTTCCCCTCTTCATCTGGTTCCTCTTTGGACTCTTCTTATGTGCTTACCATATTTAAATTTAAGGTACGTTTACTTTAATAAAACATTCCTTCAATCAATATCAAATAAGCACTTGCTACATATAGAGCCTTGTATTAGGAGGTTACTCCAGCCAAAGTCTTTTGGCTTGTTTTTGGCTTCAGCTCCACTGGGGACACTTTTGGTTAAAAGATTTGGTTTGGCTTTTAGATCTGCCTGCTCCTTCCTCTTATTCCCCATTTAGCTAAGCCAATATAAAGGAAGAGACATCCAAACCAGATGCTAAGGGCGAGTAGCTAGTAACTGCACACCAGCTTAAAAAAGGACTCTGAATGGTTTGGCTTAGAATTTTTAGCTACCATCTGGGAATGTAACTTTAATTTAGTGGAACATTTGGCAAATGTCAGAAACAGGCTTAGGGAGCAGCAAACTTAATTTTATGAGAAATAGAACCACAGATTTAGGAGTGAGACTGAATCCTGCTTCTGATCTTTTCTAACATTATGATCCTGGACAAATCACCTAATCCCTCTGAGACTGTTTTGTTTGTTTCAGGAGTTCTAAGATACCATCCAGGTCTAAATTGTTAATCTTATAATGTGATGACTTCCAAGATGTATGAGCATGGGTATTCCCCTACTATTGTGAACTTCAGTTTCTTCATCTGTAAATTGCATTGCAATAATTACTAGTAGTATCTCCCTCACATTTTGGAAAGTTTGAGTAAGATTATAAATCTAAAGTGTTTGGCAAACCATAAGTATGATATAAATGCCCAAATTTTTATTCTTGTTATCATTATGGATGTGGAAATCGACCAGGAGTTTGTTGTCTTAAATCTGATAAATTGGAGAGTTCCCATGGTGCATCGAAAAGGATCTTAAGTTTAGAGCCCAAAGAGATTTTAAAGATCATTTAATGCAACTAAGTCCCTCATTTTTAGAAATGAAGAAACTGAGCCCTGAGGGTTAGCCTGCATATCAGAAAGAGGTATTAATCCTGCTTCTGACATGTGTGTGATCATGGGGATCACTTAACCTTGAAGTGATCCTACGCAACCTTCTAAACCAACTATCAATCGATGAACCAACTTTAGTGAAGGGAGTTTCCCCACTCCAAGAGAACTGAGAGTTCTCTTTAACTAATGAAATCAAAGATTCAAACTAAACAAAATTTAAAAATACAAAGAGGGTACTTCCAGGATTCATTGAGTAAATACTGCTTTTTAGGTAATGAGCTAATAAAGTTCAGGAGATTTAAGGGACAGAGATGCAGCTACATTTATCTTAATTCTACTATAAGGCTCATTAGGGAAAAAAAGCATTTAGTTGTAAGAGAGAATAAGTTACTGAATAGATTGATAAATTACCTTGCCCCACCTAGAGTAAGTGAAAGATGCTATGCCATAGTACCATAACCAATGAAGAGCACATCTTAATTGAATCCAATTTGGCTTCAATTAGGTACAAAAGGAAGTCTTCCATTAGGTTGAAGAAACTTGGTCATGCCTTATAAGTCATCTACAAAGTACCAATATAGTTCAGGAACTGAGAGGTTTAAGCATCAGATAGCTTAGAAGGGAAGCTTTCTATATAAGACCTTAAGAAAATATAGCTTGGTGCAGACTGGGGAAGACAGTGTTAAGGTATCAGTCTAGTTTTCAATCTCTTCCTTTTACCCTTTGGTCAAAGGAGGACCTCATGTCTTTGGAGAATTTTTCATCATCGTTCTAGCAGCATTCCTGTAAGAGCAATGAATGGCTTATAGCAGTGTCTGCATCAGGAGACACAGACATATTAGTTGAATAAAGAAAATAAATTCAAAACTTAGCAGGAAAGAATCCAGCAGAAAAGCTATACTGTACCTAAAGGGAACATCCAGAGGGCTTTACCAAAAAAAGATTTGTAGAAGCTTTCTCTAGGACTTTGTATTTCTGATAGGAGAGTGTCACAGACTTTTGGAGGGATGTTTTATATCAACTGT
This sequence comes from Antechinus flavipes, assembly GCF_016432865.1. Taxonomy (NCBI): domain Eukaryota; kingdom Metazoa; phylum Chordata; class Mammalia; order Dasyuromorphia; family Dasyuridae; genus Antechinus; species Antechinus flavipes. Next base: position 585,077,158 of record NC_067400.1, read on the forward strand.
TCTTATACTACATGAGTAAATATACCCTTACTAAAAGCCAATTGTCTTTCTGACCAACTGATATTGATTGATAATAAAAGAAGGGAGCACACTAGTGGGAGCTCATCAGGATTAGCATTAGAAAGACAATCCCACTTGCCTTCTAGGGGAGGAGGTTGAGGAAGGGGAGAAAATTGGAACACAAAGTTTTGCAAGGGCAAATGTTCACACATTTGTTTTGAAAAATAAAAAGCTTTAATAAAGAAAAAAAAAAGAAAGACAATCCCTTAACCCCTTAGGGATACCTCTGGAATCTGAAGGGAAATATAGTAGCATATATCTATATATATCTAAGAACACAAGTTTTCAGTTTGTGGGAGGTCAGAGAATAACCCCAGAGTCTGCACGAATTATAAAAATCAATATAAGGTCAATTACTCATTCAAAAAAGTACCCAGCATTTATATACTCTCCACCTTTCTGCCCACCCCTATATATCTTTTTGGCCTAATGTGGATAAGTGAAATACCATCCAGGTTACAAAAACTCAGTAATCTGTCTCAGTCCCAGAAGCCAATAAGAACTAATTGGACCACTATTGTTAGGGTTTGTGGGCTTTATATTGAAATAAATAAAGGGAGATGAAGCTTTTTACATGTAGTTCAGTCTTAGAGTAATCAGGCAAGATTGAGCATCAGGATTGAAATTTGTTGGAATCAAGAACTGGTACTCATGGTTATCTATCAATCACTCTGGCAGTCTCTGTGTGCATGCCCTCTTCCTTTGGACCAAAAGGGCCTGGTCTAATTGATCTGGTTATCAATTTACCTAGATGGCAAGGTAAATAGCTCTAGGCTAGGATCATGGTCTTAAGACTGGCAAGCTCCTTAGAGGCAATTTTGTCCCAGCCTTCATTTTATAGAGGAAAAGACTGGTCATAGAGATGAAAGTGACCAGAGAAGCTCTCTGTTCTGGTCTCTGAAAATCAAGCTAGTCACAACATGTGAGCAGTCTTGGATGAATTTTGAGTAGAATGTGCCTTTGGATGATGGAGATTGCCTATTAACAGGTGGTGTCATGAAAACTGATATGCTAGCATGCAGAGAAGAAGGAGGAGGAGGAGAAAGGAACAAGGAAAGTATGCCAATTTCAACAGATGCACTAGGACAAGAGTCATAGTGAAAGGATTTGAGCAAAGTCACAAAGTGTGAAAGAAAATAGGCAATATTTCTCACAGCTCCTTTAAAATTTTAAAAAATATTTATTTAGTATTTTATTTCCCTCATTATAGTTTTAACATTTTAACTTTTTAAATTTTAACATTTGCTTTTAAATTTTGAATTCTAAATGTTCTTCCTCCTTCCTTTCCATCTCTTCTCATTGAGAAGGCAAGCAATTTGCTATAAGTTATACATGTGGAGTCATGCAAAAGATTTCCATATTAGTCATGTTGTAAAAGATCAAAAATAATATGCAAAAAGATAAAGACAATTTAAAAAGTATATTTCAGCTGCTTTCAGACTTCACTAGTTTTCTTTCTGGAGGTGGATGGCATTTTTTATCTTAAGTCCTTCAGGAATGGATCATTGGATTGATGAGAAGAAGTAAGTCAGTCATAGTGGGTCATTGCATAATGATGCTGTTACTGTGTACAGTGTTCTCTTGGTTCTGCTTATTCACTGCATCAGTTCATCTCATAACTCCTTATAAAAATTGTTTTGATAAGTAAATTAAATCATATAGATATACATATGCTAATATGTATATGTATGTGTGTTGTTCCAAGCCCTTCCTTTTCATAGCCTGAACCCCTTTTTCAGTCTTGTAACATGTTCACTGCCATGTACTCTGAGATCCAATGACGTTAGCCTCTTTTGTGTTCCTCTCTCAGGACCTGCCATCTCCCATTTCTGGATGATTTCATTGGCCGTCCCATGACTGGAATTCTCTTTCTCCACATCTCTGCTTCTCAGTTTTCCAGTCTTTCTTCAAGTCCAGATAAAATTTCACCTTCTATGAGAAACCTTTCATAATTTTCCTTAGTACTATTGCCTTCTTTCTAGATTACTTTTAGTTCTTCCAGTTTGTATCTTGTTAGTATATAATCTCTTGCATTTTGTCTCCATTATATTGTAATCCTTTCTTTGTATCCTTAGCAGTTAAGTAATGGAAGTTCTTGCCAAAGAGTCTTGGGAGTCTTTCTTCTCTCAGTAATTGTGGAAATACCATCATATCTCAGAGCCTCAGTTTTTATATCTGTAAAATGGAAACAATAACACTTAGACTATTGACTTCACAGGTGAATAAAAGCTCACAATACCAATGTGGTATCTGGTGAGACCATGAACCCTCATGCTAGCCAGGTCCCTACTATCATCATCCAATGAAACTATCCTTGTGAAAATGAGACCTATCAACTGCCTCTCCAGGTGCAAGAGCTCCCACCTCCTCAGCAGTCTCAGGTACCAAGACCATGAAAACATACCTGTTGCCACCAAAGTCCTACGCACTAGGAAGCGATTCATTAATGGAAAGGGACCTGGCTTTGTCAATGAATATGGTGCTAAATAAAGGAGTTTCCCATCTGCTTTACCACTACATTCAAGAGCCTACATCCTCCTCTAGAGCTCCCCCATTAGAATGCTAACTTTTTGAGAGCAGAGACTGCCATACTTTTCTTTTGTATTCCCACTACATAGTTCATAATAAGTGCTTAATAAAGTTTTTTCCCCCTTATTTATTCATCCATTAATTCATTCATTTTGGATTGAAAGAGCTATTCATTCCGTCTACACTTGGCTTCCTTCCTATAGAAGATGCTGCCAGAACCTCAGACTCTGAAGGAACATAAACTGCCATTTAGTCCAACACATCCTGGATGGAAGATGCGCTCTGCAATATCCTTAGAAGGTAGTCAGGCAGCCCGACTTGAAGACACTGTATCATCACATATTAGAGCTAGAAGGGACCTTTACTGTCCTCCAGTCCAGGATCCTCATTCTGAAGATGTGGTTAAGTGACTTGTCCAAGATCACTATAGAGGTAGTAAGTATCATGAAAGATTCAAACCCAGATTTTCTGATTCCAGAGTCTCACATCTTAAATGTAGAGGCATCTGTAACATATGAAAGCAGCATCTTCCACTTTGGGACAGTTCAAATTTAATATAGACTTCATGGATGACGGGGTTCAAATTTCCTGCACTATTCACCCAAGTACAAGGCAGTATAGCATGATGGACAGAGAGAGGACTCGGCATCAAGAAGACCAGGCTTTGAGACCTCCTTCTGATACATGCATGATCAGGGAAGAACAAATTAGTTAACCTTTTTAAAACTCCTAACCCCTCTCAAAAATGATGGTTTGCCCATCTACATTGCTGGAGGGAGGAAAATTATAATGATGTAATGTTGGTCAATCTCATTGCATAGGGAGGAAGGCATTGAAATGGGAGCCAAAAAATTTGGCTTTGTCACTTTGGACAGGTCATTTCACTTTTCAGTGCCTCCAGCTAATTTTAAAGCTGTTATAGATCAGAAGAAGACAAGATTATAAGCCTTTATATCACACACCCTATGTGCCAGGCACTGTGCTAAGCATGTTACAAATATTATCTCATTTGATCTTCACAATAACCCTGAGACATAGATACTGTTATTATCCCCGTTATACTTTTCAGAAAACTGAGGCAATCCCCATTATACAATTCAAGAAACTGAGGCAAGATTAAAATGATTTGACCAGAATCACATAGTGTGTGCCCAAGGCCAAATTTGAACTCTGACTAACGGTTTAATGCTTTATGCACCTGGCTGCCTGAATGTGCATCAGTGGAAAGAATTTCTGTATTAATAAAAACACAGTCAACTGTGATGGACTTGGCTGTTTTCAACAATGAGGTGATTCTGGCCAATACTGATAGACTTAAGATGAAGAAAGCCACCTGCATCCAGAAAGAGATTGTGGGGACTGAGTATGGATCACAACAAAGTATTTTCATCTTTGTTGTTGTTTGCTTGCTTGTTTTTTCTTCCTCATTTTCTTCCCTTTTGATCTAATTTTTTGTGTGTGTGCAGCATGAAAAATGTTGAAATATATGCAGAAGAATTGCATATGTTTCATTTATATTGGATTTCTCACAGTCTAGGGCAGGAGAAAGGAAGAAAAAGGAGAAAAATTTGGAACATAAGATTTTGCAAGAGTAAATGTTGAAAATTATCTTTGTATGTATTTTGGAAAATAAAAGTATTATTTTAAAATATGTATATATAAATAAAATCATAGGTTCAAATAAAAAATAATAATAACTTTATTCTACTTAGTGAAGTTTCAGAAAGAACATCAGTTTTCAGTATAAACCCTCTTCCTCAGCCAAGCCATGCTGATTCCAGTAGCCAGTCCCTTACCTTCAGAACTTAGAATTCTAGAATCTGATAGGGAATTGTTACAATGCATTGAAACTCCAGGCAGTTTGCCCTGGGAGGGCCCTTTAGCCTCCATCAATTATAGCTGAGCCTGGAGAGTTCTCTTGAGCTCCAGGTACCGTCCTGAATAACTTCCTAGTTTTCAGGCAATAGAGGTTTTCTAGCTTTCACAAAGACACATGGGAAAGAAAGATTTGGGCCACGAGGCTGACACAGTACCACTGACATTCATTCAGAGCTTATAGAGGGAGGGCTTTTATTTGCTGGAGTAAGTGGAATATGGGAGAGGACTGCCTCCCTTCCCCTCAGAAAAAAAAAAAAGAAGAAGAAAAAGAAAAGAGTATCAGTGACTCATTTAAAAAGAAAAAGGAAGTCCAGACAGGGATATAGACAAGCAGGGCAATGTTGTACAACATATTAAATATGGTATATACTTAGTCTTTATATAAGAAAGATTTGCAACTTCATGTACAAAAAATAAATTAAAAAACCCAAACAAAATAAAAAACAACCCTATAGAATCTAGAAAAGACACAGTCCCTACCTTCACCAGACTTATTATTTAATAGTAGAATCACAATGCAAAAAACTGAAATATACTGCCTCATGTAGCATAGTGAGTAGAGTTCATGATATTAGGGGTTTTCTTGGCAGAGATATTAAAATGCCTTTTTTGCCTCTTTCTTCTCCAGCTCATTACAGATGAGGAAACTGAGGCAAATAGGGAGGAATGACTTGCTCAAGATCAACCAGCTAGTAAATGTCTGAGGCTAGATTTGAACTCAGGAAGTCATATGAGTCCTTCTGACGCCAGGCCCTTTGCTCTACAGACCCTATGGTGCCCCCTAGTGACCTCTCAGTGAGTAGAGAGGAAACCTCAAAACCAGGAGCATCTGAGTGCATGTCCCATCTTTGACACATCCAGGCTGATAATTACATCTCAGTACTGTAGGCAGCCCTCTAGGACTGTACATTGCAGAGATGATGTTGCCTTGGATTGGCAACTTTCTCTAGTAGTGATGGGTTTGTTGGAGACCTTTAAAAACATGGAAGGTCCAAGGTGGGAGGGGGAGGTCAGAGGATCAAAAATTTGGGATTCTGAAGAGACCTTAGAGATGATCTAATCCAAAGCTTTCATTTTATAGTCACCAGAAATAGGATTTCAAGCCAGGTTCTCTGAGTCCAGAGCCAGGGGTGAGACAAAAGGATTTTTTTCTCTTTGCTTTTACTCTTAGGCACTCAAAGAAAATGATGGAGATTCATTCAGGCTCCTGGTTTGACAGAGGAAGCTTCATGGCTCAGTGGATAGAGCCCTGGTTCCCATGTCATGAAGATCTAAGTTTGAATCTAATCTCAGACCCTGGACAAATGCCTTAAAACCTCAGTTTCATCATCTGTAAAATGGAAGTAATAATAGCACCTACTTCTAAAGTGGGAGCAATAATAGCACCTACCTCCCAGAGATAGATGGAGATTAAATGAAATATTCATAAAGGGCTTAGTACAGTGCTGGTACACAGTAGGTACTTAATAAATGCTTATTTCCTTTCCTCCCTAGACTTTCTAAGGTTTGCTGGCGTGACCTCAGTGAAGCTTTTTGTATTGGCAGTTGTATCACTTTCTTTTCTTACCAAGCATGGTCCAGAGCTCAGCACTCCCCATCAGTCAATGACTAGAAAAGGGGGGACAAAAAAAATGGAAATCATGACCTGGAATCTTGAATTCCTTTTGAAGACTGAAGAAGAGAACTGCGTCCATGTCCTGACCCAGAATCCATGCTGACATATCATGTGGAAGAGGCAAAGATGGTGTTAGCAGCCACTGCAGGTGATGAGCTTGCAAGGATGGCTAGCACTGAAGGGTTTCATGGGGTCAGAGAAGGGCATGAAGACAAGACAGGGAAGTCGAGTCTATAATCAAGTAGATAAATTACTCCATTCAAATCTGGCCTTACTGTTTGACCCTGGCAAGTCATTTCACCTCATCCAGCCTCAGTTTTCTCATCTGCAAAATGGAAATAATAATAGCACCCATTTCCCAGGGAAGAAGGAAGAGGGGTAGAAAGAGGAAGATGAAAAGGAGGAAGAATTGGAGGAGGAAGAAGAAGAGGAAGAAGAAATGGAGGAGGGAGAGAAAAGGGAGGAGAGGAAGGAGAACTTGTATTTATATAAATCTTTAACCTTTGCAAAACACTTTCTATATGTTAGATCATTTGATCCTCACAACAACTCTGGAAAGTAGAAGCTATTATTATCTCCACTTTATAGATGAAGAGACCAAGGTGGAGGGAGCTTTAGGAGACTTGCCCAAGGACAGGTGATAGAGCTGAAATGTCTGCTTACTAGGCACTGGGGACCCAAAATCAAAAAAGAAACAACCCCTGTTGTTAATATAACTAGCTATTATTAATGAAAGAAAATCCTTTGTCAGCACTCTTCTATATTAGTTATCTTCCCCCTTAGAATATAAGCACCTTAAGGACAGGTATGGCCTTGGTTTTTGTTGTTGGGGGGGTTGCATTCTTTATATTTTAGCACACAGTAGGTACTTAATACATTTTGATTTCATTCAGTCATCCTTTTCCTCCAAAGGATCATGAGATCATAAATTCAGAGCTGACAAGTATCTTGAAATCCATCAATCCCTCCATTTATTTTACAAATGAGGAAAGGAAAGCACAGAGAGTAATTAGCCAACCCAGGACCGTACAGAGTCTCAGGTGGAATTTGAATTCAGGATTTTGCTCTAGTTCCAACATCTTTCCCCACTACACCCTGTTGCAAACCATTTGAAACTCAGAGCGCCAGCACACCGTTGTCTGAGATAACATCCATCTGGCCCCCAACTTTCATCCCCTGGCTAGCCAATGTGCCACAGTGCCCACTTCCTCTGAAAAGCACGCAATTAGGGAGCTGGATCTGCCCTAATCAGGTTGCTAACAAGGTGTTTGACAGATGAGATCAATACAAAAATAAACAAGAGCCTTGGCGTCCACAGATGCCTTTTGTTTTTTATGACAGGAAATGGCATTCTCCTGTTCTAATTGCTCCTCCAGCAAGCTTTGCAGGAACGATTCAAAGGCTGTTACCCAGGCTAGGCAGCTGTTTTCAGAGCCTGCACTGCAGCAGAGGGGGGGAGCTTTGACCTTCTGATAGGGGCCTTTTGCTCTTTCCTTGGGATGACTGGAGAATTTCGCTCCTCAGAGGGAGCGTCTCTTCTTTCTCCCATCCTGGCCCCAGTCAACCCGCTCCCTGCAATGCCAGGTAACTAATCTGAACTCGTCAGCACCTGGCCACCTGCCATATTGTACACTTGGACGTTGCACTTCAGAAGAAAGCAGCAGGGAGAAAATCACAACATGCCAGGATCTTGAAAAGACCACAATTTTCTGCTCACCTGGGTAAGTGCTTTGGGGTCTGCATTTTCTACTACTATTTTTTTGTCGCAAAGACACTGGAGGATGTGTCCCGGACATGGTAATCACCAGTTACGGACAAGATGCTGAGAGGCTGTTTTGCACTCTTGTACAGAGACTGAAGATTGTTGCAGAATCTTGGGGCTCCCCCAACTTCCCACGTGGCCTCGTTTTAGACAAACTGTCTAGGTTTTAAGATTATAGGATCACAGATTTATCTATCTTTCTGAGTATATGTATGTACGAACACACACATATGTATACACCAACATAGATACATATGAACATATGTGCAATCTGCACTCACATGAGGGAAATGGCAAACCACTAGAGTATCTATGTGACCATAGGGTCACATAGAGTCAAATGGTACTGAATGGCAATACAATAAAGATAAGTGTTTGGGGGCAGCAAGGTGGATAGAGCACCAGCCCTGAAGTCAGGAGGACCTGAGTTCAAATCTGGCCTCACACACTTAACACTTCCTAGCTGTACGACCCTGGACAAGTCACTTAACCCCGATTGCTTCAGCAAAAAAAAAAAAAAAGATAAGTATATGTATATATGTATAAACAACAAATGCATACATACATGTGCGTGTATTTTTTGCTTTATAAATACATACATTTCTGTGGTTATCTTTCTATATATATTTTCTAGGTGAATCTATCATTTAGGATAGGGGTCCTCAAACTACGGCCAATGGGCCAGATGCAGCAGCTGAGGATGTTTATCCCCCTCACCCAGGGCTAGGAAGTTTCTTTATTTAAAGGCCCACAAAACAAAGTTTTTGTTTTAACTATAGTCTCCAGCAGTGTGAGAGACAGTGACCTGGCCCCCTATTTAAAAAGTTTGAGGACCCCTGATTTAGGATATATAGCGAGCCTTTGGATACATGTAACATGCATGGATGGGTATATATAAGGGAAACATGCCCAGTCTGAGCATACGGGCACAGAAAGCAACTCACACCTGCCATATGGCAGTGATCCATGTCCTTTTGTGATGTCATGACACAATTCCCTCAAGGCCTGCCCTCTAGTGGTCCAATGTGTGAAGCCTCTGCTGTCTGTCAGACATGCTGTCAAGAGTGCAGGGATGACATGTAGTTTCTGTCAGACGTTGCTTCCTGTTGGCTTTCTGGGGTTACTCCTGGAAGGCTCCCACTGGATCAATCAATCACTCTGGTTGTTTCCAGGTTGCAGATTCTGTTGCTTCCAAATTTTGCCTTTCACTGAAGACCCTAGCTTTGGGGCTACTTTGTATCCATAAGAAAAAATGGATTCTGTTACCTCTCTCTTAGCTTATAGCTCAGTGGTTTAAATCACAGCTCTTTTAGAAATGAAAGGCTATTTCATACCCCCATCATCAGATTAAGAAAAAAACAATTAGCTGTTTTTTCTCCTCCTTAAGAAGAGTGTCATTTCTCAGAAACCTTGCCATTCTAAATGTTTCCTTCCCCCCAAAGAGAGTCCTAACCTCAGAATTCTAGCACATTGCAACATCAACTAAACAATTTAGATGCTCTTGGAGGTTTTGTTAAGTTACTAACCATCAAGGGCACTATCTCTGTCCCAAGTTTCATTTGACTTAGGGTTAGAAAGTCATTGTAAATCACTGCTTATTGTCCTCTTACCAAAATACACTTAATTCAGGAACATTTAGGGACTGTATTACTAACTTCCAAAGCCTATCTATGGCTCTTTTCTCTTTTCATCCTCCACTCCCTGTTTCTTCAACACTAAGATTCTTTTGGTTTTTCCACATAAATGAAGGCACAGAAAGGAGCAAGCACAGAAAGAAAAGTCCTGTTAGTTAGAGTTGCTTCAAGTCAATATCATCCAATTTGTTCACCTCAATGCTTTATTCCAAGTTCTTGTCTCTATATTATTATATATTTATATTTATTGATTTTTATATACACATATATGTTATATTTATATTCTAAGCTTTAAATTGTTTTAGTCCAAGCTATTGAATGGAGCTCCATTGGGGGCAGAGCTTGAATTCAATAGATCCCAAACCAAACTCATTATCTTGTCTTCTAAACCTTTATCTCCCTTTACAGTTGAGAAAACCATCATTTTCCCATTCACTCAGTTTAAAAACCTAGATATCATACTTAACACCTCACTCTTACCTCCACCATATCCAATCTGTTGCTATGTCCTGTCACTTCTACCTTCCTACCTCTTGTATATTCCTCCTTCTCTCTTCTGACACTACCTTCATCCAGATTCAGTCTCTCATTTCTTCATGACTGGACTTATTATAACAACCTGTTACTTGGTCTCCCTGACTTAAGTCTCTCTCCATTTGAACCCCTCTCTGACTCAGCTATCTTTCTAAAACTCAGGCCTGATCATACCATCCCACTAGTCAATAAACTACAATAATTCCTTAAAGATTCCTTACAGTTCCTTACAATGCTTACCTCCAGGATCAAATCCTTGGCTTTATAATTTATCCTCTTTTCTAGTTTTCTATTCTTATTACACTTTCCTCTCCCTCCATGTTGTCCAAATTCAAGTGACTCACATAAAGGTGACACTCCACCTTTACTCAGAGTTTTCACTGGCTGAATCTTATGCTTAGACATTCTCCCTCCTATCTGATTTCTAGCTTCCTTGACTTCCTTCACCTATCAGCTTTGTACAAGATACCTTTGTCAATCCCCATTAATCTTAGTGCCCTCCTTCTTCTACTTCCCAATTTATTATTCCTATTTCCAATTTATCTTCTCTATATTTTGTTTGTACCTATATGTTCTCATGTTGATGGTGAACTTCTTGAGAGTGGGAACTTATTTTATTTTGTTTTCTTTTTACCTTTAATGCTTAGTACAGGGCATGACACATAGTAGGTGTTAAGTAAATGATGATTGATAGACTTAAGTTCTGATAATGAAACTTCAAGTAGCTGTTAGAGTCTCTTGGACTTATAAAGGGAACCAGGGGTTAGAATGATTTTTCCTACTATCCAGGGAGCAGACCACATGTATTTGAGAATAGTGAACTTTAGAGATGGAGAAAAGAACAAAGGGGTCAAGAATCACTGAATATCTGAGTGGAAAAGGCCTCAACTCATTCCTGAACATGAACTCACTCTGTAACAACCCCAACAATTAGTCATTCAGCTTTTGCTTGCAGACTTGTAGTGAGAGACAACACATTCTACTTTCCGATAGATCCTTATATCGTCTGAACTAACCTCCATTAAACTTCCACCCATTGCTTCTTGTTATAATAACAAGAGCAACAACAAAGATTTATATAGTACTTACTATGTGTCAGACCTTGTGCTAAGCATTTTACAATTATTATCTCATGTGGATCCTCATAATAACCCTGAAAGGTAGGTGCCATCTATTTTACTGATAAAGAAACTGAGACAAAGGTCAAGTCATTTGTTCAAAGTCACATAGGTAGGAAGTGTTTGAGGCTACATTTGAACTTGGGGCTTCCTGATTTAGGCCCAGTATTCTATGCACTATGAAACTACCTAGCAGGTTCTAAAGCCAAACAAAGTGCTTTAATGTAACATACATACAAATAAGTAAAAGTGACTCTCATGATAGATCAGGAAGACTTGAGTTCCATCTCTTCTCTGACATTTCCTAGCTATGTGTAACGTGGGCAGGTGACTTTTTACCTCTTTGACTCTCCCAATTGTAAAATGAATATAGTAATACCCCTAGAGCCTATCCCCTCTCCAGGATTGTTGTGAAGTACAAATGAAATCAGCTATAGATATTTTGCAAACTTTAGAGTGAATAGAACAGAATTTAATGTAGGAAACTCCAAGTAGGAAGATTCCATTTACCAGTGAAGATCAGCACCTTTTCTTCAACTGGGAGAGTTGCCTAGGATGTTAAATGCTAAAATGACTTATGCAGGGTCATACAACCAGTATGTGGCAGAGATGGCACTTAAATACCCAGGTCTTCTTCACTTTGATGCTGGCTCTCTACCTGCTGTCTCTCTCTTTATAAACTTTAAAGTGCTATGTTGAATCCATGATTATTATTCATCCCTAAGGTTCCTTCCAGTTCTGAAGAGATGATTCTATGACTAGGTGGTACTTAGGGTCCCTTCCAACTCTGACATCCTGTGATCTTTTCTAAATTCTGAAGGATAAATTCACCTGATTTATAGATGGCAGACAGGTCCCACTTCAATGGTGATGACGCACAGCCCCCCACTGAGTCACATTAGACCCACACTGACTACAGGCCTCGCTGGGGCTATTTTTCAAAAGCTTCATCTTAGTTACTTACCTCTGAAGTGTAAATGCCTCTTGCATACCCTTGTTGATTTCTATCTCCTTCCTAACTCATTCCTTCCTGTTAATCTTGTCTTCTAAAGGCCAAATTTTGCATTTTCTGGTAAAAAAAAAAAGTTTTGTTTATAGCCTCTTAATCCCCTCTTATAGGAGCAGGTCCAATCCAGAGGCTTATTTTTTTTTCCTTTTCAATTTTTATGAGCTAGCTCCCTGCTCTGCCTCCTTTCAATCATAAAGTAAATCCAAGCAGGCTTTTGCAGTAAGTGTCTCAGGACAGAAAGGCAAAATTGTCCTCTTTTTGTAAACCAAGTAATAGGCTGTTACTTGAGAGATGGCTTGAGAGGGAGGTAAAAAGCTATCCTTGAGCTTAAAAGCAGCAAATACACAGAAAGCAAGACAGTGATTCTCAATCTCCTAAGGAATAGGCTAGAGGATCTCAGAAAGTCTGTTCATTCAATCCATTTACCCTTTCCTGTGCTTTTAACATTTATTTCAAAGTAACAGTTATTTTCAAAGGTGTCTGGTATTATTTATTACTGGTAAATCACACTTGTGCTGAAGTTTGTGGGGTGTAAGGGTTGAAAGGACATTCTCACAGAATCATGGGATATCAGAGTTTGGAAAGGACCAGTAAAATGTAAGGTTCTTGAGGAACTGCTTGATTTTTCTGGGAAATTATACTTTTTCTACTTGACCCAAGTAGAAGATAGGGATTACATAGAGATGGATTTAGACTTGATGGAAGAAGTGACTTTGGAGTTTTATCCCAAAGTGGTAAAGGTTGCTTTGGGATGTAGTGGGTACTCCCTCACTAAAAATTCTCAAGCAAAGTCTGGATTACCACTTGCTAGAGTTATTTCAGAGAGCATTCTGATTCAAAATTGATTTGGTCCCTAACACTAAGGATAGTCAACTACTCTCAGCAACTTCTAGTTTTAGATTTAGAAATGCTTCTGACTTTCTGAATGTTGCCACCATCTCTTGCTATCTCTCACTCTGCATTATTCCTTAGAACCTATGGCCTCTTTACCCTTGAAGATTTTCTCCCATGTCTTCTCCCTTTCCCTCAGTTGAGAGTTCCTTTTGGACTTCCATTTTGGAGAGGGGCCCAAGTCAGCCATCTTTTATATCCATCATATTTGTGCTTCTAACTCTACAGACCTCTTTCTTCCTCACTTGGCTCCTTTAAGGTCCTCTTTTCACATTGTCTTCCCCCATTCTAATGTTAACTTCCTGAGGACAGAAATTGTCTTTTGTTTTTGTTTGTATCCCAAGCCCTTGACACAGTGCCTGGCACAAAATAAGCACCTAATAAATATTTATTGGAACCAAGATGGCAGAATAAGGCAGAAATTCACCTGAACTCTCCCAAATTCACCTCTAAAAACTATAAAATTACACCTCAAAATGAATTCTGGAGTGGTAAAACTAACAGGAAAATAGGGTGAAAACTTTTTCCAGCTAAGATAATTTAGAAGATCAGCAGGAAAGGTTTATCTCACACAGGTAAAAGAAGAGGACTGTCCAGTGCAGATGGCATCTGGACAAACCAGCAGCAGACCCTCCCCCAGCAAGTCAGCAGGAGACCCTGAGTCCCAATGCAAGTCAGTGGCACAACAGGCCAATGGTAAGGCCTTGGAGTCCCCAGAATAGCAGAACAGCAGCCAGACCCTAGATTTCTAGTGGAAGAAGCTTGGGACAGTGGCCCCTGCATTCTAGGACTAGAGCCCAACTTTAAAAGTAATGAAATAGGTTGTAAAATGAACAAAATTTTAAAAAATTAAAAGCTACTTTGGAGACAGAATATCAAAATCACAAACTGAGAAGAGGAAAATGACAACAAAATGCCTATATTCAAAAGCTTCAAAGAAAAATTGAGTTGGTCTCATGCCCTCAAAAAAAGTTCCTAAAAGAGCTCAAATAAGAGAGGTAGAAAAAAATTGGGGAAATAATGAAAATGATGCAAGAGAAGCAGGGACAAAAAGTCAACAGCTTGGTGAAGGAAATACAAACAATGGAAAATGATGTGTACTGGCATTCACTCTTTAAAAAGTAGAATTGGGCAAATGGAAAAAGAATTTAAAAAGCTCACTAAAGAAAACCCTTAAAAATTAATATTGGGTAAGTGGAAACTAATGACTTCATGAGAAAGTAAAAGTTAATCAAACAAAATAAAAAGAATGAAAGAATAAGAGAAAATGTGAAATATCTCAGTGGAAAAACAACTAACCTGGAAAATAAATCCAGGAAATATAATTTAAGAGTTAATGAATTCCCTGCAAGCCATGATAAATAAAAGAGCCTAAACATTATCTCTTAAAGGAGATCCCAACATGAAAACTTCCAGAAAGGCTATAGCAAAATTACAGAATTCTCTATCAAGGAGAAAATACTGCAAAGAGCCAGAAAGAAATAATTTAAATATGATGGAGATTCAGTCATAATTACACAGGATTTAGCATCTTCTATATTAGAGGACTTGAGGGTTTAAAATAAAATATTCTGAAAGGCAAAGGAGCTAGGATTACAACCAGGAGTGGATGACCTTGATATTTCCAGTCTGACCAAGTCCTAAGCACTCTATAGTGCTTCAGTCCCTTTGAAATCTACTGGAAAAAAATTGTTCCTATCTGTCTCTTCTTCAAGGGAAGTTCATATGCTTGGAGTAGACATGTCCCTAACTTACTGACGTGTTTAAAGACCTATTGCTTGCTTTCAACCTGATTTAGCCCATCTGCCAAGACAGTTTACATGACAGGAGCATGACAACTGACCCTGCTACAACTTCTAGGAGCCACAGGTGAGAGCTGGATGAATCAGGTGGAAACCAAAGGTGGAAAACAGCTCTGAAAAAAGCTCAGTAGCCCTAATACTAGAGGTGCTAGTATTCTTGTACCCCACACAATCCTCTCTCAAAATAGTGACTAGTGTCTATTTAAAGTGATAGCATGCATTATCTGTAATGGAGATAAACTAGAAGTCTTCCCAAAATGACCATAATTACCACTATTATTCAATATTGTACTAAAAATTTTAAATATAGCAAAAAGGAAAGAAAAAGAAATTAAAGGAATTAAAATGAACAATGAAGAAAAAATTTAGCACTCTGCAGATAATATGATGGAATGCTAAGAAAACCCTAGAGATTCAATTAAAAATCTAGTTGAAATAATTAACAATTTTAATAAAGTTAAAGATAAAAAAGAATCCACATAAATCATCAACATTTCTATATATTACAAACAAAATTTAACAGCAAAAATAGAAAGAGAAATTCCATTTAAAAAATTAGTCAATATGAAATACTTGGAAGTCTCCCTGCCAAGACAACTGAGGAACTATATGAACACAATTACAAAATACTTTTCACACAAAGTTGGATCTAAACAAATTGAAAAATATCAATTATGGGTAGGTTCAGCCAATATGATAAAAATGACAATTCTTTCTAAATTAATTTACTTATTCCATGCCATACCAATTAAACTGCTAAAAAAAAAATCCATTATGGAACAAGAAAAAAAATTAACAAAATTCATTTGAAAGTACAAAAAGTAAAAAAATCAAGGAAATTAATGGAAAAATGTGGAAAAGGTGGCCTGGCTATACCAGATCTCACACTTATATTATAAAGTCTAGTCTGGGCTAAGAAACAGAGTGGTGGATCAGTGGAATAGATAAGGTACACAAGACACAGTAGTAAATGGTCATACTCACCTAGTGTTTGATAAAACCAAAGCCCCAAGCTTTGAGGGCAAGAACTCACTGTTTAACAAAAATTTTTGGGAAAACTGGAAAATATTATGGCAGAAATTAGGTACAAACCAACACCCTATATCATATACCAAGATAACATCAAAATGGAGACATGATTTAGACAGAAAGGGTGATGCTATAAACAAATTAGGATATCAAAGAATAGCTTACCTGTCAGCATTCTGAAGAAAGGAAGAATGCACTTAAAACCATCAGCATGCATTATCTGTAATGAGAATAATCTGGAAGCCTTCCTAATAACATCAAAGGTGAAGCAAAGATGCTCATTATTACCACTAATATTCAAGAGAAGAGATCGAGAACATTAAAAATGCAAAATGAATAATTTTGATTATATTTTAAAAGTTTTTATATAAACAAAACCAATGCAACCAAGATTAGAAAAAAAATAGAGAGCTGAAAAATAATTTTTATATCAAGTGTCTCTGATAAAGTCCTCATTTCTGAAATACATAAAGAACTGGAATTCTTTATATATGTGTGATCATGCAAAACATATTTCCATATTAGTCATATTATAAGAGAAAACAGAGACCAAAAAAAGAAAAAAACACAAAAAATAAAGTAAAAAAATATTATGAAATTCATATAAAAAATACTAGTCATTTCCCAATGATACATAGTCAGAAGATAAGAACAGAAAGTTTTCAGATGAAAAAAATTCAAAACTATCTATAGTCATAGAAAATACTTTAAATCATTATTGATCAGAGACATACAAATGAAAACAATTTTGAGGTGCCACCTCACAGCTATCAGAAAGGATTAACATGAGAGAAAAAAAGTTTCAAATCTAGAGGAACTATGGGAAAAATGGGAACACTAATGCATTGTTGATGGAATTGTAAACTCATCCAACCATTCTAGGAAATTGTTTGGAGCTATGCTCAAAGGGTAATTAATCAAACTGTGCATGAAGCACAGTTTGATAAAGCAATTTTGAGGAAACAATAGCATTTTGATCAAGGAAGACCACTACTAGGTCTGTATACTAAAAAGATCCCCCAAATGGTAAAGCACCTATTTGTACAAAAATATTTACAGCAACTCTTTTTGTGGTGGCTAAGAACTGGAAACTGATGGGATAACTATCAGTTGAGAAATAGCTGAAAAAGTTGTGCCATATGATTGTACTGAAATACTATTGTGCTATAAAAAATGAAGAGCAGGATGGTTTCAGACAAACCTGGAACTGATGCAAAGTGAAGTAAGCAGAACTACATCATTGTGCCCAGTAACAATCTGCTAGTGATGCTCAGCTGTGAATGACATAACTATTCTCAGCAATACAATGATCCAAGACAATTCCAAAGGACTCATAATGAAAAATGCTATCCATATCCAAAGAAAGAACTAATGCAGTCTGAATAAAGATCATAACATAATATTTTTTTACTTTATTTTTTGTGTTTTTTTCTTTTTTTTTTTTGGTCTCTGTTTTCTCTTATAATATGACTAATATGGAAATATGTTTTGCATGATCACACATATATAATATGTATAAAATTGCTTACCTTCTGGGGAAGAAGAGGGGAGAAGGGGAGTAAGAAATATTTAACTCCAGAATTTTAAAAAGTGAATGCAAAAAATTTTTATATGTAATTGGGAAAAAATAATGTTGCTAAATACTTAGTATATGTTGTTGCCTGCAAGGAAATTCATTTTGAAAATGAGGAAACTGAAACACAGAGAGGCTAATTGACTTCCCCATGCTTATACAGCCAATATGTGGCTGAGTCTAGGTCTGGCTTTCCAGTCACAATGCCATGTTTTCTAGTACCAAGCAAGGATTTAATAAATTCTTGTCAAATTGAGTTGAATTGATTTTAGATACATCTATTTCAAAACCTCTTGAATAAGACTCCTCTAGACAATATCTCCTATAAGTGGTCATCAAATTTCTGCTTAAAGACCACTAATAAGGAGGAAACTGCCATCTCCCATAGCATTTTAAATAGCTCCAAAACTTGGGAAAATTTCCCTAACATTAAACCTAAATCCCTGTAAATTAGTCTTAATTCTGCCCTCTGAACCTTAAGTTTGATTGTTTCCCTCATGTAACATACCATGCCCTACTTCCCTTCTCCACCTCTCCCCTAATCTTCTCTTTTTCAGGCTAAAATTGGTCCTTTGAATATTTTCTAGCTTCTCATTCAGTCAGCCAATCAACAATTACATCTACTGTGTTCCAAATAGTGCACAACAGTTCAAGAGACACAGAGACAAAACCAAAGTATCCTTTGCCTTCAAAGGGCATTTTATTTTTTTTCTATTGACAGTATGGATTTTGAAGAATTTTTTTAACTTTTTTTCATAATTATAACTTATTATTGACAGAACCCATGCCTGGGTAATTTTTTATAACATTATCCCTTGCGCTCACTTCTGTTTTGATTTCCCCCCTCCTTCCCTTCACCCCCTCCCCCAGATGGCAAGCAGTCCAAAGGGCATTTTATTGGATAACTTCAAAAGTATAGCTCAAATATGTGATTCTGTGAAAAACTTTTAAAGACTAAGTAATTCCCTTATCTAAAACTGAATATAGCCCCTTTCCCTTTTCCATAAGCTGTTCTACTACCATAGAATATGCTGACAAAGGGAACTGACACACAGAGGGATCTACCTCCATGTCTCATCCCCCCTTTCTATCCCATAGGAGAGGATATGCTAGCCCTTTCACCTCTCAAGGACTAAATCTGGAGATTGCCTTGACCTTCAGAACCTATTGGGGGGTGTGAAGATAGAAATATCTATACTTCCCTGTGCATGAAGATGAGCAACAAGATTGCATAGCTTTTTTTCTTCCCGGGTTATTTTTACCTTCTGAATCCAATTCTCTCTGTGCAACAAGAGAACTGTTCAGTTCTGCAAACATATATTGTATCTAGGATATACTGCAACATATCTAACATATATAAGACTGCTTGCCATCTAGGGGAGGGGGTGGAGGGAGGAGGGGAAAAATCGGAACAGAAACGAGTGCAAGGGATAATGTTGTAAAAAAATTACCCTGGCATGGGTTCTGTCAATATAAAGTAATTATTAAATAAAATAAAATAAAATATTAAAAAAAAAGATTGTATGGCTTTTGAGACTACCATATTGAACTGTTGACCCACACTACCCTTATCCACCAAAGCTGAGATGAGGCCCGAGTTTGACATAGGACTCAGGAAAATTATACATTATTCAAAAGTAATAAGATAGGTGAAAAAAAGAGAAGAGAAAATAGTTACATTAGATAGTATGGTATATTCATGTAACAAAATTCAAGAAAAAGAACAGAGAAGAATATTGAAGAGCTCTGAAGTGAAGTTTTAATAGAAGCAGAAACAGATAATTTCTTTTTTTGCTTGTTTTCCTTTTATTAAAGCTTTTTATTTTGAAAACATAGGCATGGGGAATTTTTCAACATTAACTCTTGCAAAACCTTCTGTTCCAAATTTTCCCCTCCTTTCCCCCCACCTTCTCCCCTACATGGCAGGTAGTCCAATATATGTTAAATATGTTGAGACATATGTTAAATCCAATATATGTATTTATACTTATTTATAAATATGTATACAATTTATGCAGTTTGTTTATACAGTTATCTTGCTGCACAAGAAAAATCAGATCAAGAAGGAAAAAAAAACTGAGAAAGAAAACAAAATGCAAGCAATAATAACAGAAAGAGTGAAAATGCTATGTTGTGTTCCACACTCATTTCCCATGGTCCTCTCTCTGGTTGTAGATGGCTCTCTTCATCACTGAACAATTGGAACTGGTTTGGATCACCTCGTTGAAGAGAGCCACATCCATAAGAATTGATCATCATATAGTCTTGTTGCCATGTACAATGATTTCCTGGTTCTGCTCATTTCACTTAGCATCAGTTCATGTAAGTGTCCCCAGGCCTCTCTGAAATTATCCTGTTGGTCGAGAAACAGATAATTTCACCATTGAAATTAGACCATCAAGATGTGAGCAGACCAAGAGAACATTGTACATTATAGCAACAAAATTATGTGATGATCAACTCTGATGGACTTGGCTCTTTTCAACAATGAGGTGATTCAAGGCAGTTCTAACAGACTTGTGATGGAAAAAACCATCCATATCCAGAGAGAGAACTCTGGAGACTAATATGGTACAAAATATGGTATTTTCACTTTTATTGTTGTTTGCTTGCTTCTTGTAGTTTTTTCTTTCTCATGTTTTTTTTTCCCTTTTGATTTGATTTTTCTTGCATCACATGGCAAATATGGAAATGTATTTAGAAGAATTGCACATGATTAGCCTATTGCTGTCTTGGGAAAAGAATGGAAGAGAGGAAGAAAAATTTGGAACACTAGGTTTTGCAAAAGTGATGAAACTATCTTTGGATGTACTTGGAAAAAATAAAATACTATTTAAAAAAGGAAATTAGACCATCAAAACAGAAAGAAGAAATATATACAATTTTTGGTAAGCATCATAATACTGCATGATGACATAATATAATAGTAATGATAGACCAGTTATCAAGATATTGCTACTAGAGCCCTCTCTGACAAAAAACAGAGGAGCTAATAATATTTTGTCTGACCTTCATGATCACATCATACTTCAAAAGATAAGGATATGAACAAGAGGAAATTATATTTTGGGTCTGATTCTCCTGGAAAAAGAACTGGTGAAGATTCCAGCTTTTGGGATAAGAACTCACTGTTTGACAAAAATTGCTGGGAAAATTGGAAATTGGTATGGCAAAAACTACGCATTAACCTACATTTAACAGCATACATCAAGATAAGGTCAAAATGGGTTCATGACCTAGGCATAAAGAATGAGATTCTAAATAAATTAGAAGATCATAAGATAGTTTACCTCTCAGACCTGTGGAAGAGGAAGGAATTTATGACCAAAGAAGAAGAGAGCTCATTATTGATCACAAAATAGATAATTTTGATTAGATCAAATTGAAAAGTTTTTGTACAAACAAAACTAATGCAGACAAGATTAGAAGGGAAGCAATAAACTGGGAAAACATTTTTACAGTCAAAGGTTTTGATAAAGGCCTCATTTCCAAAATATATAGAGAATTGACTCTAATTTATAAGAAATCAAGCCATTCTCCAATTGATAAATGGTCAAAGGATATGAACAGACAATTCTCAGATGAAGAAATTGAAACTATTTCTAGCTATATGAAAAGATGCTCCAAGTCATTATTAATCAGAGAAATGCAAATTAAGACAACTCTGAGATACCACTATACACCTGTCAGATTGGCTAGAATGACAGGGAAAGAAAATGCAGAATGTTGGAGGGGATGTGAGAAAATTGGGGCACTGATACATTGTTGGTGGAACTGTGAATACATTCAGCCATTCTGGAGAGCGATTTGAAGCTATGCTCAAAAAGTTATCAATACCCTTTGATCTAGCAGTGTTACTACTGGGCTTATATCCCAAAGAGATCTTAAAGAAGGGAAAGGGACCTGTATGTGCAAGAATGTTTGTGGCAGCCCTCTTTGTAGTGGCCAGAAACTGGAAACTGAGTGGATGCCCATCAATTGGAGGATGGCTGAATAAATTGTGGTATATGAATATTATGGAATATTATTGTTCTGTAAGAAATGACCAGCAGAATGATTTCAGAAAGGCCTGGAGACACCTACATGAACTGATGCTGAGTGAAATGAGCAGGACCAGGAGATCATTATATACTTCAACAACAATACTATATGATGATCAATTCTGATGTGGCCCTCTTCAGCAATGAGATGAACCAAATCAGTTCCAATAGAGCAGTAATGAATTGAACCAGCTACACCCAGCGAAAGAATTCTGGGAGATGGCTATGAACCACTACATAGAATTCCCAATTCCTCTATTTTTGTCTGCCTGCATTTTTGATTTTCTTCACAGGTTAATTGTACACTATTTCAGAGTCCGATCCTTTTTGTACAGCAAAATAACTATATGGACATGTATACATATATTGTATTTAACTTATACTTTAACATATGTAACATGTATTGGTCAACCTGCCATCTGAGGGAAGGAGGGGAAAAGTTGGAACAAAAGGTTTTGCAATCGTCAGTGCTGAAAAATTACCCACGCATATATCTTGTAAATAAAAAGCTATAATAAAAAAATCAAATAAAAAAAAGAACTGGTGAAAATACCAAGAAAATGACTATTCCTTGTAGAATTCATGACACAAGAGAGGAAAGCTAGACATGGCACAACACACACTCAAGACATCCAAGGATCTATGTATGACCTTTGACATTTTTAAACCATTGATTAAATGGGTTAAAATACCATTGGATAAGGGCATTGATGACATTCTTATCCAATTTGTAGGTGATACAAAGCCAGGTAACACACTGAAGGGGGGATACAGAGTCTGCATTCATAAAGGTCATGACCAATAAGAACATTGGGTTAAATCAAAGAAATTGAATAGGGGTGAATATAACATCTAACATTTGAGTCCAAAAGAATCACTCTTTTTGACTAAAAGATTAAGAAGACATGATTACACAGTGGGGGAAGGAGGGGATAGTGAATATGTAGTTAAATATCTATCTGGTCCTTTCAGAAGGTTCATTCCTTGCCACCAAATGGAA
This sequence comes from Antechinus flavipes, assembly GCF_016432865.1. NCBI lineage: Eukaryota > Metazoa > Chordata > Mammalia > Dasyuromorphia > Dasyuridae > Antechinus > Antechinus flavipes. Next base: position 585,099,632 of record NC_067400.1, read on the forward strand.
GCAAGGAAAGAAACCTAGGTTGCTTAATGAAGTTTGTCTGTTTGGGGTTTGAAAGATATGAATTAGCCTGTCAAAATAGAAAAGGGAAAGTGTTTAACCAATAGGGACATATGGACTAATTGAGTCTTGAATCCGTAGCTGTGCTGGGTATCCTTGGCAACTGCACAGGGAGAGCAAAATCTGGTAACATCAGGTTCTCAAATGGAGGACATGGAAAGGTTATCCTTTCAAAGCTCATCGTGTCTGCAATCCAACTGTCTGCAGGCAGTGTGTGCTTTTGAGCAAAGCCTGTTGAATGCCAAGAAAGGTGTGGGTGGCAGAATTAATCCCTTTGAATAGCAACATTCAACACTTTTAAGCTAGCTTGTGCCATCTTTGTTAAATAGTTTGCTGGTTAAGAGGGGCCAAAGAGCAATATCTTAACCTTCTAGAGAACAACCTCTGGAGTAGTTTCCCATTAGGTTTTTCATCCTTCAAGGCATTGTCTTTCTGTGCTAGAGTACTCCCAATGTGGCTTCTGCTACTTGCCCTTTTGACACTAGCAAAAGCAAGTATTATGCTCAGATTTCTGAAACCCACTTATCTTTTCTGCTTAGAGCACCTGTTGGAAACTGTTTCCTTTAATAAGTTTAACTCAGTTCAATTCAACAAGCAGTTTAATTTTTTAAAAAATCAATTTTGAATGATGGTTTTCATTTTTATTTTGCCTAACTTCCTCTCCCCTGTCTCTCCTCCTGACTTCTCCTAAAGGGCCATACCTTATAACAAAGAATATTTTTGTGATAAAAAGAGAGGAAAGAGGATAAAATGAGCAAACCCAATCAATAGGTTGAAAAAATTGGAAATACGTGCAATGTTCCACAGCCATGGACTCCTACTTCTATAAAATAGTGGAGATGAGGTCTTCTCCTATCTCTTCTCTGGGACCATGTTTGTTCTTGGTGATTTTGTAACATTAGCTTTTGATTTAAAAAGAAAAATTAAAAAAAATTATAACTAACATATTTTTTATCTCTTTTTTTTTTTGCATTATTTTCATTTCCCCAATATATTCCTTCTCCTCACCTACTCAGGCAGTCATCGCTTCTGACAAATATAAATAAGAAAGGCTTAGGGAAATCAGTTAAACAAAATGAAACAACATGATAGTAGTATTCAACAATATATGCACTGTTCTGTACCCTTAGTCCTCCATCTTTGCAGAAAAGGGAGGGAGGTACATGGCATAGGTATTATGTGGAATCAAACTTCAACAAGCATTTCTTGTTATGTATGAGGCTCTGTGTCAGAAGCTGGTGATGGAGAAACAAAAGTAAAACAATTCTTACCTCTAATGAGTTCATATTCTATGGTGTGAAAATCTTATGTATCCAGAGAAGTAAATACCAAATAGGATAAAAGCAAAGACAGACAGTTCAAGAAAGAAGAAAGAGAAAGAGAAAGATAAGGGAGGAGAGAGGGAGAAGAAAAGAAAGGACAAAGGAGAAGAGAAGAAAGGTAAGGAAAGAGGAAAGAATGAGAGAGAGAGCAAGAAAGGGAGAGAAGAAAAAAGAGGAAGAGAGGAGAAAGAGAGACAGAAGGAGGAGGGAAAAAGAAAAAAAGAAATGAGGAATGGAAAAAGGAAGAGGGAGAGGAGAGACAGAGACAGAAACAGAAAGACAGACAGAGAGAGATAGAGAGACAGAAACAGATAGATAAAGATAAAGAGGGACAGAGACAGAGAAAGAGACAGTGACAGACATAGAGACAGAAACAGAAAGAGAGACAGAAATAGAGATGGAGGAAGAGAGAGAGAGAGAGACAAAGAGAGAAGGAGGAAAGGAGAAAGAGTAATAAGAGTATACTGACTCAGAGAATAAGAGTATACTGACTCAGCTAAGTATACTTAGCTCAGAGAGCTAAGGATCAAATAACTGTGGGATCCTTAACCTTTTAGTGCATTGGGGTAATTCTCTTAAGATTGTAAGAATAGAAAAGCAGCTACCTCAGGACCTACACTGATAGAGGAAGTTTCCTCACTGGGAGCTCTCTAGACCAGTGAAATCACAGGTAGAGACACGTCTAATAAATATGGAGGAGCAGATGAGCTGGGTTTGCTACAATCTATAAATTGTAGCAACGGCAAGTATTTAGCATTAATGTTATATTGCTTTATTACTTTTCATCTGAGGCTCTTAAGGTGTTTTATAGATACTGAGTTCATCTTTATAACATCCCTGTGGGACAGGCTGTGAGGACTGCAATATTTTTTCTGAATTAAAAAAATAAGACAGAATAACTATGGCCATTGACTGTCCCTGAGGCTTTTGAAGGCTATTTGTTTTTAAGCCTTCAAAGTAGGGTATATGTTGACACCCTCAATTCTGGCTGCAGTTAGGTCTTTGACTCCATCTTCCTTAGCTTCTGGTATTCTCTGGAACATCTTTCTTTTGTCTCCTCACCCTCCCTTCCATCACCCATCTCCAGCCCATTGAATTTTATGGTAACATTTAAACCTGTACCTGCCACAGTGAATTATGAGAAAGTGGGAGTCCTTCCAAAACCAGGCCGTGCTCAAGGTGGATGTGTGTCTGCAAGCCATGGAGTGAGACCGGGCAGGTCTCTCTGAGCAGCTACTACAACTTAGGTTGGGTCCCCATCAGAGTATTGGACCCAAGCCTAACCTCAGGCTTCTCCAGCCCGGCCTCCACATAGCTGCCAAATAGGTTTTCCTAAAGCCCAGAAAAGACTGTCATTTCTTTGCTTAATAAACTACAATGGTTTCTATTGCTTCTGAGATCCATCATTAACTCCTCTGATTTACATTTTAAGAGTCTTTCATGACCTGACTTCAATCTATCTTTTTAAGATTATTATTTATTACTTCAATCAAGTGGCATAGAGTCCTAGGTCTGGAGGAAAACCTCCAGGAAAATCTGAGTTCAAATCCATCCTCTAATATTTGTTACCTGCATGATTCAGGGCAAGTCACTTTTCTTCTGTCTGCCTCAGTTTCTTCCATTGTAAAATAGTAATAATTATAGTATCCACCTCTCAGGGTTATTGTAAAGATAGAATGACATAAGATTCATAAAAAGGACTTAGCACAAGTAAGTGTTTATTAAATCCCATTTTCTTCCTTCTCTTCTTGTGCTGTATATTCCAGTCAATTTTTTTGCAAAATATTCAATCCTTCATTTTTGTGATATTGCATAGACTGTCCTTTCCTAGAATGCACATCAGCCTCCTAAAATCCCTAGTTTCATTTATAGCCCAGGTCAAGAGCTATCTCTATATGAAGCCTCCCCTGATCATTCCCACTCCCAATGCTTCCCCAACACGCCTTCTAAAATAACCTTGTATGTGTAAGTTCTTATGATCCTTGCCCCAACTCCCACTTTCAAAAGTATTCTTTGGTCCCTGAATAAGGCTACATCTTTAATTAAGAATGCTAGGGGTGTCATGTCTCTAATGCCATTAGCTCAAACTACTATTGGTATGCTTTCCACCAAGATTATTTTTGTCAGGCAGGTTTATGTAGCTTTTGAAAAGGCGCATTTGCCAAGGCACCATAATAGGAATAGTTGATATACAACATCTCCCTAAAAGTCCATGTCACATTCTTTCATAAAACATTCAAAGAGCCCAAGCGAGCTCAATGATAGAGAGCACTCATGGCAAAGGGATATCTCATAGCTCCTAGCTGCTTCCTTTCTTCCCATCCATGGGGCACTCAAGGAGTCCCTTTAGACATGATGCAGATTCTTTATTGAGCTCCTTAAGGAGTTATAAATCTGTGTCCAGACTGTCCTTGGCTTCCAATGCAGACACCACCATCAGCTGATTGGAGAATAAGGCTAGGATACTGATGGGAAGATGAGAAATCCAATATTCTCCGGCCCCTAAAGATTCCAAGGTCCTGATACAGCCAAAGCAGGATTGGGGAAGGGAGCTCGAGCTTTGGCCATTATTAGCTGATGCCTTTTCCTCCTCATCCCTGGCAGTTATTCCTCAGGAGTTTTATTGTAAAGCCCTTCTTGCTCCATTCACCAAAATGGTTCCAGTTCTAATGAACTTTAAAATGTCTAGATGTTCCTAAAGAATGCCCAAATTTCTTCAGCCTTTCTGAGCAGGATTCCTATATATCACTCTGGTTTCAAGGACTTTAAACTCTTAGTCTAAAGCCCATGATTGAGATTGATTGATTGATCATTTTTCACCTTGTTAAGGGACCATGGCCTCTTCAGTGCCATGTGAGATGGCTTGATTGAGTAAATCAAACAACTCTTATTTGTATACAAAGAGGCCATATGGAAATAGGAGAAAGAGAGAGACAGAGACAGAGCTGAACCAGGATTCAAGAAGATATGAATTAAAATCCTGCTTCTGACACACACACTAATAGAATAACTCTGGTAAAGTAATTTCAGCTCTTTCCATCAGGAAACTTTCTAAAATTTTAAGTTGCAAAGAAAATTCCAACCTGCATTGGAAAAGGGAATCTTCTCCTCTGGGAGTTTCCTATATTAATGAAATCACAATTCTAGTCCCTATCTATATTTTCTATATTTTTGTATATTTGCATGTGCATGTATTGTTCCCTTCAAAAATAATGTGAACTCCTTGAGGGAAGGAATTCTCTCTCTCTTTGTCTATCTTTTTCTGTTTCTCTGTCTCTGTCTCTTTGCATCTCTCTGTCTTTATCTATCTGTTTCTGTCTCCTCTCCCTGTGTCTCTCTCTGTTTCCTCTCTTTTCTGTCTTTTTTCCATCTATGTATCTAATCTATGTTTCTTCTATTTCTATCTGTGTTTTTTTCTGTCTCTGTCTCTGTCTCTCTGTCTGTCTCTATTTCTGTCTCTCTTCCTTCTAGTGTGTGTGTATTCCTAATGCCTAATAAACAGAGCAACTAGGTGGCATAGCAGACAGAGTACTGAACTTAGAAGTCAGAAAGACTTAAGTTCAAATCTGGCTTTGAACTTACCAGCTGTGTGACCCTGGGCTGTTTGCCTCAGTTTCCTCATCTGTAAAATGAGCTGGAGAAGGAAATGGCACTGCAGTATCTCTGCAAGAAAATCCCAAATAGGGTCACAAAGAGGCAGAAACAACTGAGAATGACTAAACACAATTTCTGGTACAGTGCCTAGTACATAGCAGGACTTTAATAAATATTTGTTGGTTGATTGATGTTGTATCCCCCTAGTACAAGCCCCTTATGGGAAGCAGTTGTTTTCCATTTGGTTTTTGCATCTCCGGGATGAAGCAGAATAAATCCCTGGAGTTTTTGGGTAGCATTGCCTTTATTCTTCTGACTTCTGGTGCAATTTACAAAGACAAAATGACACTGTTGGTGCCTCATATTCTAAGTGTCTGCTTTGTATGGAACACTTGGCATGACCTGGAAATGCAGTATCCAGTAATTAAGCACTTAAAAATCCTTGCTTTGCTAGACAGAGCGTGTCCTGCTGGCAGGAGCACTGAATCTGGAGTTAATGCACTGACGTTGAGATGGCAGCTCTGCTGCAAGTTACCTGCAGAGGTCTTGGAGGTGCCCTCTCAGTTCTGACATCCCGGGTTCCAAGAGCCCTCCCAGCGCTGACCTCCTGGGTTCTAAGGGCCCTCCCACCTCTGACATCCTGGGTTCTAAGAATCTTCCTTAATCCTTCTAGCACTAAACCCTATGGACTTCTATATACAAAATAATGAAAAAAATATATTCATTGAAAAAGCTGAAATAAAATTAACATTTTCACCACTCACCTAATCTTATTACTAGCCTCTGGAGGGCTGCTCTAAGAAGGGATACAAAAGGAATTTATTTTGTCTGATTTGGCTTAATTAAGCATCATTCCAATTCTCACCTATTCTTGAAATAGTTAAAGGTAAAATATCCTGCTAGAAAGTAATTTCTAAATCATCTCTCTGTAGCAAGAAATACAGTTGGTCTCAAAGTGACTCTCTGAACCCTTTTATGCTATGTGTTAATTGATCTGCTCCTGCTGCTTTCCTGGGAAGATGTAACATCCAGGGCCAGCCTGATTTGTGGGTGGGTGAAAAGGTTGCATTGCTTGAAGCAAGGGAAAGATTTATTTTCTTCTCTGCTCCAACAGGCTGGTGAAGGGCATGATTGGGTGTGGGAGGAGATGCTGCAATCACCGACTCTGAGAGAAATGTTTGACCAAGGCCTTGATGTCACTCCTCACCGGGTAAACAAGGATGGGTTGAATGACAGGACTGTAGAAGAATTTCTAATTACCCCTACTCACTGTGGACCAAGTTCATTTTCTCTCTCTCTCTCTCTCTCTCTCCTCTCTCTCTCTCTCTCTCTCTCTCTCTCTCTTTCTCTCCCCTCCTCCCTCCCTTCCCCCCCCCCGTCCATATTTGGATTATAAAGGGTATTTAACATTTACTTGTACTAATTTACTTTAAAGTCATGAAGACTAAATCCATGGAGATTAAACATGCTCCAACAATATAGATCCCAACATATCTGTATTTTCCCATGCTATGTGACTGTTCTATGTCCTAGCAGAAGCATTTAGTTTTGAGTTTTAAATTCCCTCTCTTCACTTTCTCCTTCCTGAGATGGTAAGCAAATATAGATTATGCATGTACAATTATGTAAAACATTTTCATATTAGTCATTTTGTACTTCTAGTATAAAAAAATGAAACAGAGAAAGTGAAAAATAGCACGATTCTGTCTGTATTCAATCAATATCACTTCTTTCTCTGGAGGGAGATAGTATGCTTCAATATTAGAGAATCCTTTGGGATTGTTTTGGGATTATCATATTGCTAAGAATAGCTAAGTCATTCAGCAGTTCTTCATCAAATATTGCTTTTATTATATACAATGCTCTTCTGGTTGTGTTCACATTCTGCATCAGTTCATGTAAATCTTTCCTGGTTTTTCTAACTTCATCTTGCTTGTCATTTCCCCTAGCACAATAATATTCCATTACATTTATTTACCACCGCTTGCTTTGGCCATTTACCAACTGAGAGACAACCCCTTAATTTCCAGTTCTTAGCTATCACAAGAAGAGATGACATAAATATTTTTGTACAAATAGGTCCTTTCCCTTTTTTCTTTTCTTTTTTTCTTGGATATCTTTGGGATGTAGATCTAGCACTGTTATTGCTGAATCAAAGGGTATGCACAGTTTTATGGCCCTTTGGGCAAAGGTCCCAATTACTCTTCTGAATGGTTGGATCAATTCCACCTACAATGCATTAGTGTCACACTTTTCCCACATTCCCCTCAACATCTAACATTTTCCTTTTCTGTCATATTAGCCACTCTGATAGGCATGAGGTGATAACACAGAGTTTTTATAATTTGATCAATAATGATTTAGAACATTTTTTTCAAAAGCTTTGATTTCATCTGAAAATTGCCTGTTCATATTCTTTGACTATCAGTTGGGAAATGACTTGAATTTTTGTAAATTTGACTCAATTATCTCTTTATCAGAGATATTTGTTTCAAAAATTTTCCTCCAATTTTCTGCTTTCCTTATGACTTTGTTTTTTATATTGGTTTTATTTGTGCAAAAACCTTTTTCAATATAATTTTATATAATCAAAATTAACCATTTTCCATTTTTAATGTTATGTCATCCTTGGTCCTATTCCCTTAAGAATAAATCTGACAGATAAACTATTCCATGCCCTCTTAATTTGTTTATGGTATCACCTTTTAAAATGCAAATCATATACTCATTTTGACTTTATCTTGTATAGTGTGTGAGATCTTGATTTATAAACCAACATAATATAATAATAATTTCAAACAGCTTTTCAATTGATTCTCTAGTTTCTTCCATACTGTTTTCCAGTTTCCCTAGATGTTTTTATTAAATAATGAGTTGTTGTTCCAAAAGCTTGGATATTTGATTTTATCCTATATTAGATTACTATGATCTTTTACTGTAATGTACTTTGTATCTAATCTATTCTAGTGATCCACCATTCTGTTTCTTAGCCAGTATCAGATTGTTTTGATAATTACTGCTCTATAATACGGTTTGAGATCTGGTATGGCTAGACCATCTTCTTTCACATTTTTTTCCTTTGATTCCCTTGATATCCTTGAGCTTTTGCTTTTCCAGATGAATTATATTATTTTTCCTGTCTCTATAAGATAATTTTTATACTTGTATCAATATGTCACTGTGTCAGATTAATTTAGGTATTTAGTCATTTTTATTATATTGTCTTGGCCTACCCACGAGCATTTAATAGTTTTCCAGTTATTTAGATCTGACTTTATTTGTGTGAAAAGTGTTTTATAGTTGTGTTCATACAGTTACTGGGTTTGTCTTGACAGGTAAACTCCCAAGTATTTTATGTTGTCTACAATTACTTTAAGTGGAATTTATCTTTCTATCTCTTGCTAGATTTTGTTGGTAATATATAGAAATGCTGACAATTTATATTTATTTGTTTATTTGTATTCCATAACAACTTTGCTAAAATTATTAATAATTTCAAGCAGTTTTTTAGTAGCTTATCTAGGATTTTCTAAGTACAACATCATATCATGTGCAAAGGATGATAGTTTTGCTTCCTTGTTGCCTCTTCCAATTCCTTTAATGTTTTTCCTTCTCTTATTGCTATAGCTAAAATTTCCAGTACAGTATTAGATAATATAATTGATAATATGCATCCTTGCTTCACCCCTGATTATATTGAGAAAGCTTCTAGTTTATCCCCATTATAGATAATGATTGCTGGTGGTTGTAAGCTCCATTTATTCCTATGTTCTCTATTGCTTTTAAAATGCACGTGAGATGTATTTTGTAAAGACTTCTTCTGAATCTATTTGATTAAGATAATTGAGATAATCATATGATTTCTGTTGGTTTTGTTTTTGATATAATTAATAAGGTGAATAGTTTTCCTAATATTGAGCCAGTTCTGAATTCCTGGTATAAATCCCATCTGGTCATAGTGTGTGATCCATGTGACATTATTATAATCTTTTTACTAGTATTTTATTTGAAATTTTTCATGAATATTCATTGGGGAAATTGATCTATAATTTTCTTTCTCTGTTTTAGATTTTTTTCTGTGGGTATTAGCAACATATTTGTGTCATAAAAATAATTTGCTAGGATTCCACTTATTTTTCCAAATAGCTTATACAGTACTAGGATTAATTGTTCTTTAAATGTTTGGTAGAATTTACTTGTGAATCTATCAGGTTCTGAGAAATTTTTTAGCAAATTCATTGATGGCTTATTGATTTCTTTCTTTTTCTAAGATTGGGCTAACTGTTTTATTTTTTCTTCTGTTAATCTGAGTAATTTATATTTTTGGTAGATTTTCATCCATTTCATTTAGGTTGGCAAATTTATTGATGCATAATTGAGCAAAATGGCTCCTAAAATTGGTTTGATTTCCTCTTCATTGGTGATGAGTTCCCTCCTTTTATTTTTGATAGTAGTAATTTGTTCATTTCCTTTTTAAAAATTAAATTAACTGTGGGGTTATCTATTTTATTGGCTTTTTCACAAATCCAGCTTCTAGTTTTGATGGTTTGCTTATATTCAATTTTGTTAATATCTTCTTTGTTTTCAGGATTTCTAATCTGGTGTTTAATTGGGTGTTCTTAATTTGTTTTGTAGGGTTTTTTGTTATTGCATGCCCAATTCATTGACCTGACTTTTTTCTATTTTATTGATGCAATCAATTAGAAATATAAATTTTCCCCTAAGTACCATTTTTCTGCATCCCATAAATTTTGGTATGCTGTCTCATTGTTGGCATTTTCTTTAATGAAATTACCAATTGCTTTCTGTGATTTGTTCTTTGACTCATTCTTTTAGGATTGAGCTATTCAATTTCCAATTAATTTTTAATCTCTCTTTCCATTGTCCATTATTGAGTGTAATTTTTATTGCATAATGAGATAAAAAGAATGGATTTACTATTTCTGCTTTTCTATATTTGGTTGTGAGGATTTTATGTCCTAATACATGTCAGTTTTTTTTTAATAAGTGTCATGTACTGCTGAGAAAAAGATATATTTTTTCTCAGTCAGCTTTCTCCAGGGGAAATTCCAGGGGAAATTTTATATCTGAAATTCTATTCATTTCCTTACTTCTTTCTTTTTTATTTTTTAGTTAGATTTATCTAGTTTTAGGAGGAGAAAGTTGAAATCCCCTACTACTCTAGTTTTATTATCTGTTTCCTCCCATAACTCATTCAACTTTACTTCAAAAATTTAAATATTGTACCACTTGGTGCACATGTTTATTATTTATATGACTTCATATCATCATATCTGTAGTACCTTTCAACAAGATATAATTTTCTCCTTTATCTGTTTTAATGAAATCTATTTCTGCCTTTTCTTTGTCTGAGATCATGATTGCTATCCCCACTTTCTTTATTTCAGCTGAAGCATAATAAATTCTGCTTTATCCCCTTTACCCTGTGTTTCAAATGTATTTCTTGTAAACAATATATTGTAAGATCCTGATTTTTAATCCATTCTGCTATCCACTTTCATTTTATGGGTGAATTTATCCCATTCACTTTTATAATTATGTTAACTATGTACTTCCTCCATGCTAGTTTTTGTTTGTTTGTTCTTTTTTTTCTCTTATCCCCCACCCTTCCCTTTTCACAGATGTTTTACTTCCTCTTTTTATTACTTCCTTATAAGACAAGATAAATTTCTATATTCAACTGAGTATGTATGTTATTCCCTCTTTGAGCCAATTTTGATGAGCATAAGGTTTAACCTTTGCCCACCATATCTTCCCCTCTATTATTATTGTATTTTAATGCATCTTTTATGATAATTTGCCCTGTTCCATCTCTCCCTTCCTTCTTCCAGTTCAATTTTCTTTCTCACCCCTTTATTTTGTTTTTGGTGGTATCACTCCATCAAATGCCTATATTTTGTGTCTACATTTATTCCTTCAAATTGGTCTTATAGTAATAAAATTGTTTAATTATATTGCCCTATACAAATACATTTTAATCTTATTGAATTTCTTATGGTTTCTCTTTATTGATTCCTTTTTTACTTTTTTTTTTTTTTTTTACATTTTGTTGAGTCTGGTATTTGAGGTCAATTTTTTTATTATTCACCTCTAGTCTTTTAACTAGAAATGCTTGAAAATACTTTATTTCACTAAATATCATTTTTCCCTGAAAAATTATATTAAATTGTCTGGATAGATGATTCTTGGTTGTAATCCTAATTCCTTTGCCTACTAGTATATCATATTCCAAGCCCTCTAAGTACTTGAGTGTAGAAGTTGCCAAATCCTGTGTAATTGTGACTATAGCTACACAATATTTAAATTGTTTCTTTTTGGCTTCTTGAAATACTGTCTCTTTGATCCATGAGCTCTAAAATTTGTCTATGATATCACTGGGAGTTTCCATTTGGTGATCTCTTTTAGATAGTGATTGATGGATTCTTTCAATTTCTGTTTTGCCTTCTAATATATATCAGAACAGTTTTCAATGATGATTTCTTGAAAGATGTTGTCTAGACTTTTTTATCATGGCCTTTAGGTAGTCTACTAGTTCTTATACTATGTGTCTTGCATCTAGTTTCTAAATAAGTTGTTTATCTAATGAGAAATTCCACATTTTCTTCTATTTTTTATTTTTAAAATTTTGTTTTTTCCTGCTGTCTCATAGAATCATTAGTTTCCCCTTATTCAGTTCTTTTTTTTTTCCTGAGGCAGTTGGGGTTAAGTGACTTGCCCAGTGTCACACAGTGAGGAAGTGTTAAATGTCTGAGATCAGATTTGAACTCAGGTCTTCCTGAATTCAGGGCTGGTGCTCTATCCACTGTGCCATTTAGCTTCCCCTCAGTTCTAATTTTTAAAGGAAATATTTTCTTCAGTGAATTTTGTACTTCCTTTTCCATTTGGTCAATTCTATTTTTAGGGAGTTATTTTCCTCAGTAAATTTTTGTATTTCTTTTCCCATGCTATTGACTTTTTCCATGATGCTCTTGCTTACTCTAATTTCTTTTCTATTTTTTTCCTACGTCTCTAATTTGCTTTTTAAAATCCTTTTAAAGCTCTTCCAGGAATTCTTGGTCCTCAGACTAAATTATCTTTTTCTTTGAAGCTTCATATGTAGTCATTTTGACACTATTGTCCTCTTCTAAATTCATGCCTTGATCACCTAATCACTTTAGTATCGTTTTATAGTCCTTATCACCATAATAACTTTTTATAGTCAAGCTCTTTTTTGTTTATTTTTTGTCCATTTTTTTTTTTACCTTTTTTGTGACTTGGTGTTTTAAAGTGAGAGTTGGGGTCTCTCACTTTCCCAACTCACACTGTCCCAAACTTTTCATGTTGAAGATCTGGGTTTTACTGCTGGATTTCTCTGGGCTTCAGGGCTTAGATGTTTGGTTTATCCCATGGGTATGTTTCTCTTCTGACTTTTCTGTTGGCCTCCCTTGGGTTTAGTGTTTAGCTACTGAACTGCCTGAAAGGTGGGACCCTACTGCTTTACTGATATGAAAACAGGGCCTCTGTTGGTAGGTCCTAGGGGTAAAGTTTCATTATTGATCAGCAATAAGGTCAAAGACTGACAAGTGGTTTGTGCTGGGGATAAAGTCACTGGGGTGGGGCTTTGCTGTGTTTTGCAAACTGCTCACTGGCCTTGGAGGAAATTTGCAGGAAGGCAAAGCCCTCAAGTGGATTGCTCTGCTGTGAGGCTGACTACTGCTACTGCTGCTGCTCTTGGACCTCATCCTTTCCCAACCCCAGTGAGACAGATCTTTCCTGCTAGACTGGTAAATTGCTTCTGGGATCTTAGAACAATTCTGAGGAAGTTTTCTAGTTGTTTGGAGGGGAATTTGGGAGCACTTCAGCAAGTCTTCCCTTAGTCTGCTCTCTTGCTATTGGAAGTACTAAGCAAGCTAATTTGAACCCAGGAAGGTCCAAGTTCAAGATGTGCCTCTGACAATAAGAGTTGAGAAAGAGATTAAAGGAATAAGAATAGGCAATGAGGAAGCCAAATTATCACTCTTTGCTGATGATATGATGGTATACTTAGAGAACCCCAGAGATTCTACCAAAAAGTTATTAGAAACAATCTACACCTTCAGCAAAGTTGCAGGATATAAAATAAACCCACATAAGTCATCAGCATGCTTATATATCACTAACAAAACCCAACAGTTAGAGTTTCAAAAAGAAATTCCATTTAAAGTAACTACTGATTGTATAAAATATTTAGGAATCTATCTGCCAAGGGAAAATCAGAAACTTTATGAGCAAAACTACAAAACACTTTCCACACAAATTAAGTCTGATCTAACCAACTGGAAAAATATTAAATGCTCTTGGATTGGGCGAGCAAATATAATAAAGATGACAATACTACCTAAATTAATCTACTTATTTAGCGCTATACCAATCAGACTCCCAAAAAACTACTTTGATGAACTAGAAAAAATAACAACAAAGTTCATATGGAAAAACAAAAAGTCAAGAATTTCAAGGGAATTAATGAAAAAAAAAATCAAATGAAGGTAGCCTAGCTGTACCAGATCTAAAATTATATTATAAAGCAGCAGTTACTAAAACCATCTGGTATTGGCTAAGAAATAGACTAGTTGATCAATGGAATAGGTTAGCTTCAAAGGACAAAACGGCCAATAACTTTAATAATCTAGTGTTTGACAAACCCAAAGACCCCAGTTTCTGGGATAAGAATGCATTATTTGACAAAAATTGCTGGGAAAATTGGAAATCAGTATAGCAGAAACTAGGCATTGACCTACACTTAACACCGTACACCAAGATAAGGTCAAAATGGGTTCATGACCTAGGCATAAAGAATGAGATTATAAATAAATTGAAGAACATAGGATAGTTTACCTCGCAGACCTGTGGAAGAGGGAGGAATTTATGACCAAAGAAGAACTAGAGATCACTATTGACCACAACATAGAAAATTTTGATTATATCAAATTGAAAAGTTTTTGTACAAACAAAACAAATGCAAACAAGATTAGAAGGGAAACGATAAACTGGGAAAACATTTTTACAATCAAAGGTTCTGATAAAGGCCTCATTTCCAAAATATATAGAGAATTGACTCTAATCTATAAGAAATCAAACCATTCTCCAATTGATAAATGGCCAAAGGATATGAACAGACAATTCTCAGACGAAGAAATTGAAACTATTTATAGACATATGAAAATATGCTCCAAATCATTATTAATCAGAGAAATACAAATTAAGACAACTCTGAGATACCACTACACACCTGTCAGATTGGCTAGAATGACAGGGAAAGATCATGGGGAATGTTGGAGGGGTTGTGGGAAAACAGGGACACTGATACATTGTTGGTGGAATTGTGAACACATCCAGCCATTCTGGAGAGCAATTTGGAACTATGCTCAAAAAGTTATCAAACTGTGCATCCCCTTTGATCCAGCAGTGTTTCTACTGGGCTTATACCCCAAAGAGATACTAAAGAAAGGAAAGGGACCTGTATGGGCCAAAATGTTTGTGGCAGCCCTATTTGTAGTGGCTAGAAGCTGGAAAATGAAAGGATGTCCATCAATTGGAGAATGGTTGAGTAAATTGTGGTATATGAATGTTATGGAATATTATTGTTCTGTAAGGAATGACCAGCAGGATGATTACAGAGAGGACTGGCGAGACTTACATGAACTGATGCTGAGTGAAATGAGCAGAACCAGGAGATCATTATGTACCTCAACAACGATACTATTTGAGGATGTATTCTGATAGAAGTGGATCTCTTCGATAAAGAGAGCCTTAATTGATCAAAGATGGACAGAAACAGCTACACCCAGAGAAAGAACACTGGGAAATGAATATAAACTGCTTGCATTTTTGTTTTTCTTCCCGGGTTATTTATACCTTCTGAATTCAATTCTCCCTGTGCAACAAGAAAACTGTTCGGTTCTGCACACATATATTGTATCTAGTATATACTGTAACCCATTCAACATGCAAAGGACTGCTTGCCATCTGGGGGAAGGGGTGGAGGGAGGGAGGGGAAAAATTGGAACAGAAGTGAATGCAAGGGATAATGCTGTAAAAATATTACCCTGGTATGCGTTCTATCAATAAAAAGTTATTAAAAAAAAAAAAAAAAAGATGTGCCTCTGATTCTTTATACTCTAGGCAGTCTGAAACTCTAAGTTGAGAAAAGGCTGTTCTGCATTACTAGAGGGAATTTCCTCACCTGGGGGTTACATATACCACTGAAATCTCAATTCTAGCTCCTATCCCTAATCACCATTTATGGTACTTTATTTTAGGTTTTTAAGATTTTCAATGCAGTTATATAATTATTTCATTTGATCCTCACAGCAACCCTGGATGGTAGATAGTATTATTAGTCCCATTTTTCACATGAAGGAAATTGAATCTCAGAAAAATTAAGTCACTAAACTATTTGTATGTCCTTTTAGGTTTGTGAAGTATTTTGTATACATTTCATTTGAATCTCAAACAATGTGAGGTGGGTGCTTATTAGTATTCCTATTTTATAGATGAGGAAACAGAGAGGTTAGTTAAGTGACTTGCCTAAGATTGTACTGTTATTTAATTTCACAGGCAGGCCTCCCAACTCCATGTCTACTACTTTATATAAACTAACTTTACCTGATTCTATAAACCTTTCACCAGAAATCCATCCTATTATCCAGGAGCCTTTCTCTAATTCACTTGTTGGTACTTGCATAATATGCACATTTCCTATCTGTGTTTTCCATCAGTTTTCTTTTGCTTTCCACACAGAATACACACTTTTAGTATTACTTTCTTTAAATATGTCTTTCATACTGGTTTGTATACTCAAATTGTAGTTAGTAATATGCTGGGGTTATTTATGTCTGTTCTGTGTTTCTTCCTATTTAACAATATATACAAATGTGAATTTCTAACATTGATAGAACATTCTATGGTTTACAAAATACTTTATATGGATTACCTCATTTAATCTTAATAATATCCCTAGGATGTAAACAGTTATTCAGTCAATCAATCAATAAGTTTCCTATGTCAAACACTGTGCTACAAGGCACTGGGGGATCTAAAGAGAAAACAAAATGGTTTCTGCCCTCAAGAAACTTACCTTCTATCAAGGGAGACAATGTGTACACATACATGCAGAGGGAGGATATAAGAAACAGTGATGTCAACTGGATTTGGAATTATGAAGAAGATGAAAAAAATTATCATAATCCTGGTTAGCAACTTTCTCTGAAGCTTACAATATTCACTTCTTGAGAGGAGGGATTGATTTTATTTTTTGCCTTTTTTTTTTTTGTATCTTCAGCACTTAGTGCTGTGACTAACACATAAATAGTGCTTGATAAATGTTTGTTTCCCTGACTTCCAGTCTTAGAACATTTCCTACAACACTGAGATGTTAAGTAATTTGCCCAGAATCACATGGGTCAGATGTAAGACTTGAGCTGAGGTCTTAAAACAAGTTTTCTATTCCCTATACCTGCTATTTGTGTGTATTTATAAAGTAAATACAAAATAAACATTATGTAATTGGGTTGGTGAGGGAGGGCAGGATGGAGAGAATTTGCTGATAAGGAAATCACCAAAGGCCTTATTTAGGAAAAGGTAGAATCTAAGCCAAGCTTTGAAACAAAGTAAGAATTCTAACTATTTAAGGTGAGGAAGGGATGCAGGGAACTTTTTGCTTTTTATTTTGTATCTTCTGGACTTTGTACAGTGCCTGACACATTGTAGATACTTGATAACAGCTTGTTGACTGACTGAGTTAATATAGTCTGAACAATGGACATTCTTAGTCCACTTGGTTTTTCTTGTGTGGATAGTTAAGAGCAGTAACGTGCTGGAATCAGGTGAACTAGCTTGCTTAGGAGTGCCATTTTCTTAGCTCCTGTGGTCATGGCCTCCTGGCTGCTCCACCAACAAGATACTCTATCTCTGGCTCTGGGTATTCTCTCTGGCTGTCCCCCATCTCTCAGGGGAATATTTCCCCTCCCTTCATTTTGACTACTGACATTGCTGACTTCCTTTAAGTTCCACCTAAAATATCACCTTCTACAGGAAGCCTTCCCCAATCTGACTTAATACCCAATGCCTCCCTTCTGTTAATTATTTCCCTTTTGTCCTATATTGGTTTGCTTTGTATATATTTGCTTGGATGGTATATCCTCCATTAGATCAAGAACCTCTTGAGAGCAGATTGCTTCTTTTTATATCCTTAGATTTTAGCACAGTGACTGGCACATAGTATGTTTTTAATAGATGTTTATTGATGAATTATTTGCTAAATCATCAGTGTAAGCATTTACAGCTCAGAAACCAGCTGTCTAAATTGTGGCTTGTTTTATTACTTAGTTCATGGCCTAAGCTTTAGAAAGTGATGGGAGAAATTTTAATAATGCAGATTAAATTTAAAAGTGTGCCATGGATATATTTTTTTCCTTGGAGAGTCATAAACATTTATCAGCACAGCTCTGGTCAAGCAGGACCTCTGGATCTTAATCTGTAGCATTTTGGAGCTCAGCATCATGATCACAGAACCATTGATAATAGGCCCATCTCTGCATCTACCTCTGGAGGGGATTTCCCTTGGACTTACACTCTCAATCATGCTGTCTAAATCCTCTTTGAGAATGACATGTCCCTGTTTTATGTATTTCCTCATAGTCATGATCAGAAGGTTGTCAGATGAGGTTACCAGTGTTAGTTTTTTTTTTTTTCCCCAAGAAAACTTGTATAATTTTTGACATAAGCACAGATAACATCTAGTTGGGAGATATCTTTAGAGCAGTCATTCTGTTCTCCTGAATCAATAATTTTTAAAAAATTATCCACAAACAATAAACCCAGTATAATCTCTTATTGGCCACAATTATGTTGTGGAAAAACGTAGTCTAGACTGGCATCTTTCCTTCCACAGTCTTCCTCTCCTTACTAACATACTCATAACATCAACAAGATATCCTTGACACATATAAAATATAATCATAAAAATCATACATGGATGAAAAAATAGGCAGATGGGTCGATGATTTTGATGGTCTCTATTACTTTTTCAGGTTTTAATAAGGCTGGAGATTTTTGCCTATGCCCTTGGTATCTAGCCAAGCTAGGCTACTTGCTATTCCCCACACATAACATTGCATCTCCTACTTTCATACTTTTCAACAGACTGTATTTCATGCCTGAAAGGTGCTGTTTCCTTCTCTGTCTCTTGGGATTTATTATTGTTGAATTATTTTAGTCATGACTGACCCCACTTGGGGGTCTTCTTAGCAAAGATACTAGAGTGGTTTGCCATTTCCTTCTCCAGCTCATTTTACCAATGAGCAAGCTGAGACAAACAGGGTTAAATGACTTATCCAGTGTCATATAACTAGTCTGAGAGAAGATTAGAACTCAGGTCCAAAGATTTCTCCACTCTATACACTGCATCACCTAGCTATCCACTTTGGAATAATAACTAACTTACTTCAAGACTGCAGTGCCTCCTCCTACAAGAAGCCCTTTCTGGTTTCCTGGAACTCTTGGTGTACTTACTTAACTGCTAAAATATTCAGTATTTATTTCATTTTTATGTTTTTCATTTATTCATATATGCACATGTTGTTTCTGTCCAGAAGAATAGAAACTCCCTCAAGGAGAATTCCAAGAAGGAACAATTCTCATTTTCATCTTTGTCCCATTTAGTGCCTGGCACATAGTGGACACTTAATAAATGTTTTTGGAATTTGAGCCTCAATTTCCTCATCTGTAAAATGAATGATCCTTCTACTATCTTCCTCACAAACTTATTATGAGGAAGTTACTTTGTAAACTTTAAAATGTCATGAAAATATAAGCAATTGACTAATTTCCTGGAAAGAACACAGGAGTTAAAGTCAGAGGACTTGTATTTAAGTCCTGGATGGCATTTAATAACAGCTGACACAGCTATAGTTCCTAAAATTTGCAAAGCATTGTCTAAATTCTTAAAGCTTCAAGACAACTTGAGACAAAAAGAGCAATTTAATAGGTGTTATTTAAGTTTGTTGTTGCTGTCCAGTCATTTTTCAGTTGTGTCCAATTCTTCATGACCCCCTTTTAGGGTTTTCTTTTTTCTTTCGTGTAATGTTTGCTGCTGTCTTTTTGTTCATTTTTTTTATTTAGTGTTTTATTTTTCCCTGTGAAAATAATTTTAACATTCATTTTTAAAACTTTGAGTTCCAGATTCTCTCCTTTCCTCCTTCCCCATTGAGAAGGCAAGCAATTCAATATAGGTTGCATATGTGTAGTCATGCAAATCATTTCCATAATAGTCATGTTGTTAAAGAAAACACAGACCAAAAAAACCCCTTCAAAAATAAAGTAAAAAACAAAATATACTTCAAATCATTGACAGCATAAGTTCTTTCTCTGGTATGGATAGTATTTTTCATCCCAAGTCCTTCAGAGTTGTCTTGTATGATTGTATTGCTGAGAATAGCTAAGTCATTCACAGCTTATCATCTTACAGTACTGCGGTTACTTCATACACAGTAGACAGTCACTTTTTGTCAGCTCATGGAAGTCTTTCCAGGTTTTTCTGAGAGCATCTCACTCATCACTTCTTATAGCATAATAATATTCCATCATAATTACAAAGCAAAATATATTCAGCCATTCCTTAATTGATGGGAATCCCCTCGATTTCCAATGCTTTGACCTCAGAAAAGAGCTGCTGTAAATATTTTTGATTATATAGTTCCTTTTCTTTTTTGTTTTTTTATCTCTTTGGGGATTGCTAGGTATACATGGTTTTACAGCCCTTTGAGCATAGTTCTAAATTGTTCTACAGAATAGTTGAATCAGTTAACAACTCCACCAACAATGCATTAATACCTCATTTTCCCCACATCCCCTCCACCATTTGTCATTTTTCTTTCCTATTAGTCAATTGAATAGTTATGTGATAGTACTTCAGAATTGTTTAAATTTGCATTTCTTCAATCAATAGTGAATTAGAGCATTTTTTAAAATTTGGCTATAGATAGCTATGATTAACTTCATCTAAAAACTCTTTATCATCTATCAATTGGGGAATAACTTTTATTTTTATAAATTGGATTCAGTTCTCTGTATTTGAGAAATGAAGCTTTTATCAGAGAAACTTGCTTCAAATTTCCCCCCAATTGTATTTTCCTCTATTTATTCTATTCTCTCTCTCTTTTCTTCAAGGGTTTTGCTTCTGACTACCCATCCCCCAATTTGCTATCCCTTGTATACCCCTCTCTTTTATCCCCTTTCCCCCTACAATCCTATAAAGTAAGATAAAGTTCTGTACCTTTGGGGTTTTCTTGGCAGAGATACTAGAGTCGTTTGCCATTTCCTTCTCCAATTCATTATATAGATGAGGAAATTGAGACAAATGGAGTAAAGGCTCACACAGCTAGTAAGTATCTAAGGCCAGATTTGAACTCAGGAAGATGGTCTTCTTGACTCCAAGTCCAGCACTCTGAGCCACTCAATTGCTTGCTATTTAATAACAACTAATAATTTATCAATGAGGAAACTGAGGTTCAGCAGTTGATTAGCTCCAAGGATCACATTATCTTTAAGTGTCCCAACACAAATCTCCTTGGTTCTTCCTTCTGACCTTGGGCCTCCTCTGGGACCCAGTGAGAAATGAAGTGAGACCTCTAATGGCCATTTCATTCTCTACTCCCAAGCTTCTCAGTATTACCATTATTTAGTCACTAGATTGATGGAATCAGGTGTTCAAATTTAGCTTCATACACTTAACTAGCTATGTGACTGTGGGCAAATTATTCAGCTTCCGTTTTTTCATCTACAAATGAGGGAGTTCAACAAAATGGTCTCTAAGGTCCTTTTCAGTCCTAGAGTTATACCCCTGTGGGTCAAACGATGATTTAACACTACCCAAATGGAAGTGGTTATCAGTGGGATTGGTTCTAAATAAAAGTAGGCAAAAAGAACAGAGGTTAAGATATAATCTCTGACAAAGAGTCACAGATGGACAAGAGAAATCCTCCCCAAATAGCTGCCACCATAGACCTTACAGCAAAATTCCCATAATATGGTTGGGATGTGGGGTTCACAGAGCCCCAGATGTGCCAATGCCAACAACTTTTCATGATCATCTTTTAACTTAAATTCTACAGTTTGAAAAGCAGATTAATTTTTAAAAAAAGATTCAAGCCTCAACCTCCACTGTCTCTTAAAAAAGTCTGATTGCACCTGAAAGGGTCAGGATAGTCTCTCACCTGGGCTGTGCCCAGCCAAGTAGAGAAAATAAGACACCTCCAAGTATCTGTCACACTGTCCTTGGCCAGGCTGCAATTGGAGATGCAATGCCATCTAGTGGTCAAAGAGCCATTGTCTCTGTTGCTATCCTGACCAGAGAGAAGGATGGTGTTTGGGAAACTTCTCCTTGCCATTGGTAGTTATTTCTATCACCTGCTAAGGCAGCGTTTGGAGCAAATCTCTGGGTTGAAAACTGAAGAGAAGAATTTAGGATTGTAGAATTCTCGATTTCCAGCTGGAAGGGTCTTCAAAGATCATCTAGTCCAACCTTATTTAACTGATGAAGAAACGGAGGCTTGCAAAGGTTGGGATTTCATAGATCCTAGATTGAGAATTGAAGGGGGTCCAAGAGGCCAGAGAGCCCAAGCCTGAAGGTCATATAGATCAGCAGTTCTCAAAGTACAGTCCAGAGAATCTTGGGGGTCTCTGAAACACTTTCAGAGGTCTATGAATTCAAAATTAGTTTTTATTTCTAATATGGTAAATATCTATAAATAATTAACCCACATAAATTAAAACCCTTTGAACAGATCCTCAATAGTTTTTAATAACATAAAGATACTGAGGACAAAGGTTTGAAAACCACTAACAAAAATAGCTTACATCAGGAAGACAAAACTAGATTCATTGTTTGGAAGTTTGCAAAGCACTAGAAACACATTATCTCATTTGAGCTTTACAGACAACTGTAAGGGGGCGTAGCTAACATTTATAACATGCCTAAGGTTTGCAAATGTTATCTCATTTGTAAGGAATGTGCTATTTATTATCTTTGTTTTACAGATGAGGAAACTGAGTCTCAGAGTGATACACCCAGGATCACGCAGCTAATAAGTACCAGAGTTAGGATTCAGATCCAAGTATCTCTTATTCTAAGTCTCACACTCTTTCTACTAATGTATCTATAAGAACCTCAGATCATAGGATTTATATCTAGGAGGAGCCACTTCTATCTATCTCTGCATTTTACACAGCAGGAAAATGAAGCCCAATTAGAGAAGTGTCTTTCCTACAGGAGCATAGTTATTAAGTAACAATGTCAGGAACTAGATCCAGATCTCTGATCCCAAATTCAGAGCCAATTTTCCTATAGCAGACTTTTTTGTCCTGTCATATTTTCCCTTTATTAATCTGCCCGTATAGGAACTGCTCAGCCCTTTCCCGAGCAAGGGCTCAGTACCTGAAGAACTTCAGCTTTTGTGTTATAATTTACTGCTGCTAAAAGACAGGACATACAAAGACAGGGATTTAAATCCACCTGGGTGTGAAAGAACCAGAGACTCCCTATTACTCAGTGTCATTTTCAAAGGAAATGGGAGAAAGCAATAGCCATTGACTAAGGATACCTTCCACCCCCAGATCCCCAAGAAAACAATACAAAGCCCACAACAGGATACAAGAAAAGGAACATTCTTGAAAAGTATGTATGGTAGGGCTGGGGAGTGAAAGGTAAAGGCTCTTGGCTCAGTGAATAACCAGAAACCTCATGGCAGCCTTTCACATTTTCCTTTTTGTCTTTCTTTGACTGCCTGAGAGTGGATGAGCTCCTTTTATCATGGACTGAAGCCTCCTTACATCCAGGAGGCTCTAAGTGCTCGTGGGAGGAGATGCTAGGACCATGAACCATTTCTATTTTTTCTTTGATGAAGCTGAGGCTTTAGGGGAGTTTTAAAGCTTTTCAGCTCAAGTGGAGACTCATGCTGGGACTTTATGATCCAAATGCCCTGTTGTCAAGCCTGGACTAAGCCTTGACCTTGATCTTAAGTAACCAGGGTTGACTTCTAGTTTTGAATCATCCCTATTAATCAACAACTTTTTTTTTAAACTTTCACTATGTGCCAGGCATTGTGCTAAGTGCCAAAGATACAAAGATGACAATGAAACAGCCCTTCCCTCAAGGAGTTTACAATCCAACTGGAGGTGATGGCACATATACAGAGTGAGAGAGACAGAGAGAGACAGAGACAGAGAGACAGAGACAGAGACAGAGAGAGAATGGATACAAGGTGATGAAGGAGGTGGGTGTGGAGAAAAGCATTAGGAGATAGGAAGGAGGGATTTAGAAGAGGCTTTATGCAATAGATGCCAGGAATCTAAATTGTCTCTGTGTTCTTGAGATTTCAAAACCAGCCCATTGAGCAAATTAAGAACAGGAAAGCCCAGTGGGAGAGGCCCTAAAAATATTAAACTGTAAGCATGATACTGAAGAGTGCATTTTCTAGATTATGAGAGGGATGAACAGGGATGTTATTAACAAATAATTGAATTCCTGTATATTTCCTTCTCTTAAAATTTCTCATACTTTGTATATTTTTCCATTTATTGTCACATTCTTCCCTTTCCTCCTTTATTTTAGGTTTTATTTAAGAGAAGAGATATAGGAAGAGTCCAGAGGACAATGATGGAGAGTTCAAATTTGTAATTTAAGTAACACCATTGTAATTATTTCTTTAAAATACATAAAAAGAAAATGTCTTCATGGAGATCAGAAAAAAAAAATAGAAAACCTTTTATAGTTTTCCACACTGCCACCGTGCTTGGACCAGAGAGGGCTGCTCCAAAGATGTCATCCCTAGTGTAAGGGACTTTCCCCACTGCTTTTTTTATTCCTCTTTCCAAGTAGAAACTGGAAATGATCTTGTTTCATCTAAATTCTAAGAACAAGGTGGTGGGATTATAGAATCCAAGATGAAACCGGAGCGAATCTTGGAAGAAATCGATTCCAATCCCTTCATTTTAGTGAAGGCCCAGAGAGATGAAGCAATGGCTCAGGCTCACATAAACAATAAGCATTAGGGATGGCATTCGAACCCAAGTCCTGTCATTCTAGGGCCAGCATTCTTTCTACTGTTAATCCTACAAAATGTATTGTATTCATTTCTAAGTATCTTTTTTTTCTTTAAATTTTTCTTTCTTTTTTTTAATCTAAAGTATAGGTTTGAGTTAAATATATTCATTCAATAAAGACAGTAATTCCTTGTCCAAGTCTCCTCCCCTCCCAGTCTAGATGTGATTTAAAACACTGGAACACACAGCTAGGGTCATACAACTAGTAAGTGTGTAAAGTCACATTTGAACTCAGATTTTCCTGACTCTGAACCACCTAGCTAATAATAATAATAACATTTATATAGCCCTTATTATTACAAATTGCTTTATAATCATCATTTCATTTTATTCTCACTATAGCCCTGGGAGGGAGATGCTTTTGTTATCCCCATTAGATGAACTCTAAGATCCCTACTAACCCTCTAAATTTGTGCTGCTATGACAAATTCAAGGTTATAAATATGATAACAATAGTTAGCATTTATGCAATGTTTAGGGTTTGCTCAGTATTTTACACATAATATTTGATACTTTTAATATGGGAATTACATGCTATTATTATCCAAATTTATAGCAAGGAAACTGAGGCGAGAATGAAGTGCCTTCTCCAAGGTCATAAAACTACTAAGTGTCTGAGGCTGGATTTGAATTCAAGTCTTCCTGATTCTACTCCCAGATAGAGTCCCAGAATTCTATCCACTTTGCCACCTAGTTGCCTGCCTAACAACTAGAAATCATTTTATCCATTTCTCTTATTTTACAAATGAGGAAACTGAGGCAAGGATGTTAAATGATTTGCCTGATGCCCCACAGATAGTAAGTGGCAAGACCACAATTTGATCTCAAGGGTCCTGTGACCCCTAAATTCAGTGTTCTTTCTTCTATGTTATAAATTATTTTTATAGATGTCCCAGTAAATAGCATTAAAGAGAGCTAAGTAATAATAGAAATACTTCATGAGTAGAACTAAGAGAACATTGTACACAGCAACAACAAAATTATGTGATCAACTCTGATGGACGTGACTTTTTTCAATAATGAGGTGATTCAGGCCAGTTCCAATAGACTTATGATGAAGAGAGCCATCTGCATTCAGAAAGAGGAATCTGAATCACAACATAGTATTTTCACCTTTTTTTTTTGTTATTGTTTGCTGGCTTTTTTTTCTTTCTCATTTTTTCTTCCTTTTGAACTGATTTTTCTTGTTGAGTGTGCTAAATGTGGAAATATGTTTAGAAGAGTTGCACATGTTTAACCTATATTGGATTACTTGCTGTCTAGGGGAGGGGGAAAGGTGAGGAGGGAGAGAGGAAAATTTGGAACAGAAGGTTTTGCAAGGATGAATGATGGAAACTATCTTTGCATGTATTTCAAAAATGAAAAGCTATTATTAAAAAATTTTAAAGAAATATTTTACATTTATATAGTGGTTTAAAACATAGGATAGATTAAAATAGCCCTTTATTCAAAGAGGATCTTATAGACCGAATGTACCTTTTGGGTCAGGGTGGATCATGAGGGGCATCTCTTCCCTTAAGGAAGTCAGTGGATAGCTTCATTCACTGGAAGGAAATCACAGTTGGATCAACTGAGTCCCTGGAAACCAATTAACAGTCCATTAAGCAAAGAGAGGACAGTGGCTAGAGAATGGGCACCCTGCTGTAGACAATTACCAGTGTGGACTAGGGACAGAGATGTAGGTCAGTTCTCAGCGAGGGGAGAGGCCATACAAGAGCCAAATGTACCCTTCTGGAGCAATTTCAGCAAAGATTTTTCTTCTATATTTGAACTGAGGGCCACCTGCTTGTCCTGGAATTCTAGTCCAAAAGGCCGCTGAGCTATTTGGCTTTGGTTTCTTTGCTCACCTTCCACTCAAGAAAAGTTCCCTTTATAGACCTGACCTTCTAATTGAAGTCATGAGGGATGCTCCTTCTGGTCTCCATTCAGAGGCAATTTATAAGAGTTGAGCTCCCTAATGGATACAATTTTTTTTTAAAAAATTATGAACTTTTGAAATGAACATATTAATGGACATGATAACCTGTCCTCTAGTCCCCATCCAGAAGACTAGGATCAGAGTGTTGGTGATTTGTGAGAATTGGGTTCCCTTTTGAGGACATGACTTTTTTAAGTTAAAATACTTATTATGAACATAATGGCTTTCTCAGCAAACACAAATCAATGGAAAATTGGAATAAATCCCCCAACAAAATCTTAAAACCTGAACTATTTAAATATTAGTGGATAAATGGAATCATGTGTAGAGAACCATTCTCAGGGTCAGGGAAGTGTGGGATCAAATCCTTTCTCTGGCGTATCATCTTGGCTGTAGGATGAGGGGTAAATCACCTCTCAACCTTCCCAGATGACTCAGGATTCAAATTCTCAGAACAAGTGCTTATCTGCATCAGTAGGAATTTTCCTGTCAGGTATTATCTATACCAGGGAAATCCCAGGTTCAGGTCAATATTTAGTGGCAGTATACTGGAAAGAGGACTTAATTTTTAGGCAGAAGAAATTTGAATTTGAATCCCACTTCTGACATTTCTGTCTTCTCTGAACCTTAATTTCCCTCTACAAAATGAGAATAATTATTCCTCTAGCACTTAATTCACAGGGTTGTAAGATTCAAATGACATAATTCAGGTAAAACATTTTGCAAACCCTACAGTGTGATTTTTATTGTTGTTCAATCATGTCTAACTCTCACTGATCCATTTGGGGTTTTCTTGATAGAGATACTGAAGTAGTTTACCATTTCTTTCTCTAGCTCATTTTACAGATGAAGAAATTGAGGCAAAATAGGATTAAGTGATTTGCATAGGGTCATACAACCACTAAATTTCTAAGGTCATGTTGAACTCATGAAGATAAATCTTCCTAATTCCAAATCCAATACTCTTTCCACTGCACCAACAATATATTATTTAACTCATTTTTTCATTGGTGGTGGGAGTCTTCACTTTAAATGTCTAGATCCTGAACGTACCTGCCATCATCTGTGGCACCCTTCCTAGAACACGTGTAGTATCCTACATTTAGATCTGGAAGATCATCTAACTAACCCACTTACAGATGAGGAAACTAAGGCTTAGAAAACTTGCCCAAGCCCACCCAGGTCTTGAATAGCCAATGGTTTTCCAGCTACAATTCTTGGAAGCTGGAATGGCTCACTTCTGGGTATAGAGTATAATTAGGAGCAAAGTCTTAAAGCCTGAGGGGCCTATCTAATGCCTTGTCCTGTAAGCAAGCTCATCAGTGCTTTCAGCATGAGTATTGAGAGTTGGGTGAGTGCTCTAATGATACACGTAAGACTTCAAGTGAGAGCCTTACAGAGTGAGGCTAGAATAAAGTGTAAGAGCCTGGAATGACAGAGCTGCTTAGAACACAGGATGTCAGTGCTAGGAGGGGTGTTAGAAGCCAGGATGTCAGAGCTAAGAGGATCCTTAAAATACTAACAGAGCTGGAAGGGCCCTTAGAACACAGAATGTCAGAGCTGGGAGGGCCCTTAGAACCCAGGAGGTCAGAGCTGGGAGGACCCTTAGAATCCAGGATGTCAGAGCTGGGAGGGCCCTTAGAACACAGGAGGTCAGAGCTAGGAGGGCCCTTAGAACCCAAGATGTCAGAGCTGGGAGGGCTCTTAGAACCCAGGATGTCAGAGCTGGGAGGGCCCTTAGAAAACAGGATGTCAGAGCCGGGAGGGCCTTAGAACCCTGGATGTCAGAGGTGAGAAAGACCATAGAACATAGAATGTCAGAACTGGAAGAGACCTTAGAATATATAGCGTCAGGGCTAGGAGAGTCCAACTCTCCATTATCTCATTTGGGATTTTCTAAGCAAAGATACTGGAGTAGTTTGCCATTATTTTGTCCAGTTCATTTTCAGATGAGAAAACTGAAGTAAACTTGGTGAAGTGGCTTGCCCAGGATCACAGAACTTGTGACTGTCTGAGGCCAAATTTGAACTCAGATTTTCCTGATTTCAAGAGCTGGTTCAATATTAGGAAAACTATCAGTATAATTGGCCATATTAATAATCAAATTAACAAAAACCATATGATCATCTCAATAGATGCAGAAAAAGCATTTGATAAAATCCAACATCCATTCCTATTAAAAACTCTTGAGAGTATAGGAATAAATGGACTTTTCCTTAAAATAATCAAGAGTATCTATTTAAAACCAGAATTAAGCATCATATGTAACAGGAACAAACTGTAACCATTCCCAATAAGATCAGGAGTGAAACAAGGTTGCCCACTATCACCATTACTATTTAATATTGTATTAGAAATGCTAGCTTTGGCAATAAGAGTTGAGAAACAGATTAAAGGAATAAGAATAGGCAATGAGGAAACCAAATTATCACTCTTTGCTGATGATATGACAGTATACTTAGAGAACCCCAGAGACTCTACTAAAAAGTTATTAGAAACAATCCACACTTTTAGCAAAGTTGCAGGATACAAAATAAACCCACATAAGTCATCAGCATTCTTATACATCACTAACAAAACCCAACAGTTAGAGTTACAAAGAGAAATTCCATTTAAAGTGACTACTGATTGTATAAAATATTTAGGAATCTATCTGCCAAGGGAAAATCAGAAACTTTATGAGCAAAACTACAAAACACTTTCCACACAAATTAAGTCTGGTCTAACCAACTGGAAAAATATTAAATGCTCTTGGATTGGGCGAGCAAATATAATAAAGATGACAATACTACCTAAACTAATCTATTTATTTAGCGCTATACCAATCAGACTTCCAAAAAACTATTTTGATGACCTAGAAAAAATAACAACAAAGTTCATATGGAAAAACAAAAGGTCAAGAATTTCAAGGGAATTAATGAAAAAAAAATCAAATGAAGGTGGCCTAGCTGTACCAGATCTAAAATTATATTATAAAGCAGCAGTTACTAAAACCATCTGGTATTAGCTAAGAAATAGACTAGTTGATCAATGGAATAGGTTAGGTTCAAAGGACAAAACAGCCAATAACTTTAATAATCTAGTGTTTGATAAACCCAAAGACCCCAGTTTTTGGGATAAGAACACAGTATTTGACAAAAATTGCTGGGAAAATTGGAAATTAGTATGGCAGAAACTAGGCATTGACCCACACTTAACACCGTATACCAAGATAAGATCAAAATGGGTTCATGATCTAGGCATAAAGAATGAGATTATAAATAAATTGGAAGAGCATAGGATAGTTTACCTCTCAGACTTGTGGAAGAGGGAGGAATTTATGACCAAAGAAGAACTAGAGATCACTATTGACCACAAAATGGAAAATTTTGATTATATCAAATTGAAAAGTTTTTTGTACAAACAAAACAAATGCAGACAAGATTAGAAGGAAAACAATAAACTGGGAAAACATTTTTACAATCAGAGGTTCTGATAAAGGTCTCATTTCCAAAATAGATAGAGAACTGACTCTAATTTATAAGAAATCAAGCCATTCTCCAATTGATGGATATGATATCAAAGGATATGAACAGACAATTCTCAGATGAAGAAATTAAAACTATTTATAGCCATATGAAAATATGCTCCAAATCATTATTAATCAGAGAAATGCAAATTAAGACAACTCTGAGATGCCACTACACACCTAGATTGGCTAGAGTGACAGGGAAAGACATTACGGAATGTTGGAGGGGATGTGGGAAAACAGGGACACTGAAACACTGTTGGTGGAATTGTGAACACATCTAGCCATTCTGGAGCGCAATTTGGAACTCTGCTCAAAAAGTTATCAAATTGTGCATCCCCTTTGATCCAGCAGTGTTTCTACTGGGCTTATACCCCAAAGAGATCATAAAGAAGGGAAAGGGACCTGTATGTGCCAAAATGTTTGTGGCAGCCCTGTTTGTAGTGGCTAAAAGCTGGAAAATGATGGATGCCCATCAATTGGAGAATGGTTGGGTAAATTTTGGCATATGAATGTTATGGAATATTATTATTCTGTAAGAAATGATAGCAGGATGAATACAGAAAGGACTGGCGAGACTTATGAACTGATGCTAAATGAAATGAGCAGAACCAGGAGATCATTATATAGCTCAACAACAATACTGTTTGAGGATGTATTCTGATGGAAGTGGATCTCTTCGATAAAGAGATCTAATTCAGTTTCAATTGATCAAGGATGGACAGAAGCAGCTACACCCAAAGAAAGAACACTGGGAAATGAATGTAAACTGCTTGCATTTCTGTTTTTCTTCTTGGGTTATTTATACATTCTGAATCCAATTCTCCCTGTGCAACAAGAAAAGTGTTTGGTTCTGCACACATATATTGTATCTAGGATGTACTATAATCTATTTAACATATAAAGGACTGCTTGCCATCTGGGGGAGGGGGTAGAGGGAGGGAGGGGAAAAATCAGAACAGAAGTGAGTGCAAGGGATAATGCTGTAAAAAATTACCCTGGCATGGGTTCTGTCAATAAAAAGTTAAAAAAAATTTTTTTTCCTGATTTCAGACCCAGCACTCTATCTACTGTGCCACCTAGCTTTCCACATTTATCCATTTCTTCCCACAAATCCACTACAGGGAGCCTACCCAATATGTTGAGGGCCTTCCTGGAGTTCTCTCAATACCAGTGGAGCACAGGGGCTGTCCTTGTAATGCCACAGGACATCTGCCTTCCTCCTCCACTCCCCTCTCCTATATTTCCTTGATGTAATTCTTTCTGCCACTGATCATAACATCCTGGAGCCTGCCTCATGCCCACCCTAAAAGACCTCCATTGTCCTTTGGGAGAGCCATCATTTCAGTGCTTTGCAGCCAGTAATCACAGCTATGAATCACAGCCCCAGAACATCATGAAAAGACTAATCGACCAGGACTGTGTGTGCCTGGCATGTGAACAGTTCCCACCTCTTGGAAGCATATCATTAGATTATAGAATCACAGATGTGTTGCTGGAAGGGACTTCTCTGAAATCATTTAATCCAACTCATTCACACATAAAAAAGTCACTGCTGTAATATATCCAACAAATGGTCATTGTGTGAGGACCTGAAGCCCCCCAGGTACAGTGGCTTGCCCAAGTTACACAGCTAATAAATACTTAGGGCAGTATTTGAACCCAGGTCTCTTATATCTGAGTTCATTGAACCAGGAGTAGGATCTTTCTGATCTATATCTGGCCTCTGGACTCAAGGGGTTCCAAAGGAGAAAGTGAGGCAGGTGACCTTGCAGAGCCCTCCCTCACTTAAATCCAATTCATTTGCATGTCATGGCATTACCTTCCTGATGTCATGGTCCTCTTGTGTAATGAGCCAGAACTCTGGAGAAATATACTGGATTTTTATAACAAGGTTTTAAGTGAGTGGAATTGATAATGCAAAGGTTATCTAGTTCAGCATGGTGATTAATAGTTCTCTAGTTCAGTACATGTACTTAGTACTTAATATAGTTTTACAAGATTGACACTTACAATGATGTAATTATAATAGAATATATGAGCTGGCACAAACTCAGCCAGAGACATTCATTCCATCTCCCACCTTTGTGGTGGCTGGCCTATTCTCCTTCACAGTCTGTCTCCTTTTCTGGGGCCCAGCTAGCTTTCTTGTGGCCTTCAGACAAGCCTTGGTCTCAGTAGAGAAATGCAGAAGCAACCACCACAATGGTAGGAGATGGAATGAAATATCTCTCCTTGGCTCCAAGACCTTGAGCTCCAGCCTCCAGTCCTCTATCTTCCCTAAATTTGTTTCCCAGCCCTCTCTAGGTCTGTCTCTGACCTCTTAAATACTTTAGTATAATTACATCATCATAGGTGTGAATCTTGTAGAATAGGTGTCAATCTTGTAGAACTATATTAAGTCCTAAGTACATGTACTGAACTAGAGAACTATTAATCACCATGCTGAACTAGATAACCATTGTCTTATCAATTCCATTGAGTTAACATCTTTCTCCAAAGTTCTGGCTCATTACACTCTTGGATAATGAAGGACAAGCAATAATAACAAAAAACACTGCACTAATTAAAATATTACGTTTGCCTCTTATTCCTTGTTCCTTATTTTCAGGAAATGAGTGGGTAAAAATAAATGTTTCTCATCACGAGATTTATCAAATTCCTCGTAATTTTTTTTTATTTTTTTAAAAAGAGAAATGGAGAAATTTGTGTTGATACTGTTTACTTTTATGTCACAGTCAGTAAATTTATTAAGCATTCATTAAGCTCTGTTTGCATGCCAAGCATTGAACTAAGTACTGGGGATACCAATGAAAGCTAGAAAAAGATGCCCATAAGGATCTTATAATTCCAGTGGGAGAAGACACATAAAAGGAAAGCTGAAAAGTGAGAAGTGGTAGGGGGAGAGAAGAGGTATCTGCATAAGAATATGGCAGCTAAATCTGGACAATCAGAGATGGCTGGGTTAGGGCCCTTCCCTCAAACAAAAGTACTCTCATCAAGTTCTCTCATCAATGAGAGTAGGGATTCACAAAAGAGGCCATTTCAATGAAACAGTAAACATCACCTACACCTTTCATTACTTCTCCTCCCAGAGAGTCATCTGTTAAAATAAAGTTATTGGGGTTTTTTAAATAAACAAAAAACTGCTCAGCAATACTAATCAATGTAATAAACAAGTTTGATATTGTATGTGGTGTTTTACACTCACAGTCCCCTACCTCTACAAAAAAGTGGGTAGAGTATCTTCTCATAGTTTTTCTTTGGAGCAACCTTGGTCATTATAATTGCACCACATTCAATTTCTGTTGTTTTGTGGTTCTTTCCATTCATATAATTGTAGTCATTGCCCAATGAATAAATGAAAAAGCATATATTAATTACTTATCATGTTCCAAGAATAAGGTATGCATGAATAAAAACAAAGACAGTACCTGTCTTTAAGCAACACATATAGGAGAGTGATGACTAGAGAGGAACATGTTGCTCCAAAAATTTACAAAGCTGGAGAGTGGAATATTAGAGAAGTAAATTGACATGCCCCATCCAGGGATATTGGAAGAGTTGAAATGATTATGAGTTATGGTTCCAGAACTGAAAGACTGGGAAGAAAGTATATGTTCACTGTTGTCTAGGAGGAAGCAGCAGTGGATGATGTGGCCAGAGAATAGGAAGCAACAGGAAGTGTCACTGGGACAATTATGTATATAACATATGATATATATGCTATATATTATATCATATATGTAATAATATATCATTATTCCAGAAATAATGTTCTAGAAGCAATGATCAGTCAGAATGTAGGGCCCTGGAGTAGAAGTTCCTCTAGGGTATGGTCTCTGGGATCTATTATTGTCACTCTATATATATTGTTTTCCTGTCTCCACTTCCTTTATTTCACATCAGCTCATTTAAGTCTCCCTGTGAGTCTTATTTTACTGCTCAAGTTATTTCTAGTATTTCCAGTATATTTCATGAATGCCTCCCTTAATACCTTGTCATAGCAGATAAGTAACCTATGGTTCTCAAAGACCTCACCATCAGAGTGCCAATTAATATGACCCTAGTTATTAATTGTTTGGGGGGGACCAGCTCAGTTATTTGGGGCTAGATTATAAACTCCCTGAGGACAAAATATTTTATTTTGTCTTTACACCACAGCATGGGGCCCATCACCAAAATGATCCTAAGATGATGAATTTTTTTGGCCAGAGCAACAGCTGGAGCTTGTCTGAGATGATGTCATGGAGTTGAGATTGACAGGGTGATGAAGAGATGACTAGCAGATAAGTATCGTTGAAGCATTTCCAATGTGTTATACACTTATTTAATTCATTTCCTTGAAGCAGAAGACTGTGTTTCCATTTATGGATGGATGAAGTAGACAGTAATACAAGTTATTTCTCTTGGTCATCTGAGGCTACTGACACTTGACCATCATTGACAGACAGAATGATCTGGTAAAACCTGAAATGTCTGGGTCTAAAAGGGGTAACCCTACAAGTAGTCTGTTGGTAGATGGCAAAATGGGCTGAAGTCTTAATCCTTGTTCAGAGGATTCACCACATCACTTTGACTGTCTGGGATTCACCTTATCATCTGCAAAGTCCAGACATTAATACTGACATTCAAGTTGTGACTGAGAAGGCTTCTGAAACCATGAGGAAGTCTTTATAAAAACAGCCTTGTTTGTTCCTGTGTAGCTTCAAACAGAACTATGACTCATGTATATGGTGCCAAGTTCTCCCATAATTTTGGAAGGTTTGGTTGGTTTGATGGACAAAACATATGGTTTTTAAAGGGGGGAGAGAGG
Source organism: Antechinus flavipes (assembly GCF_016432865.1). Lineage (NCBI taxonomy): Eukaryota > Metazoa > Chordata > Mammalia > Dasyuromorphia > Dasyuridae > Antechinus > Antechinus flavipes. The sequence continues at coordinate 585,133,987 of NC_067400.1, forward strand.
CAGAGTGGAAGGGAAGATTTTCTCTCCAACATGAAGCCAGAGAATAAAGTCTCAGGGGCACAAAAGGCAACCTGCTTCAATTCAACTCAACAAACATTGGGCCCTTCTGTATTCAAGGCATCAGTCTGGCCCCACTTCCCTTTCTGCCCTGTTCAAGATCTCAATCCTACAAAGAGGAATGCATTTTAGGGAATTCCCCCATCTGTCTGCCTTCAGTGGATCCTACAAACAGAGGGAATTTGGTGGTCTCTAAAAGTCTTCATTTTGTGCCATTTTTGCTTGTTCTTGTTTTTTTCAGTAATGTCCCACTTTTCACTATCCCATTTGGGGTTTTTTTGGGGGGGAGGGGCAAAGACACTAGAGTAAATTGCCATTCCCTTCTCTATCTCATTTTACAGATGAGGAAACTGAGGCAGACAGAGTTAAGTGGACTTGGCGGGATCACCCAGTGAATGTCTGAGGGCGGATGAGTCTTCCTGACTCTAGACCTGACATTCTATGAACTATCGCACCCTTCCTTAGCCGCCTTAATTTCCTACCACTCCAATTCCCCACTCCTCCCTCTTACTTCAAGACTCAAATGAATATTCATCTAGCTTACTTTCTACTGGCATTGTCTGATACTGCCCTTTTCTACAAGATGTGGTGAGGAAAGAAGTCATATTGGATGCAAAGATCATCAGCTAAAGTAAGGATCATAGACATTAGACACCAATTAAGCAGAGTGATATTTTATACAATGATGGAGTGAAAAATTGCAAGGTTTCATTGTTACCCAGATGAGAGTAGGCTACTAGCATTTTCCCCACTGAGAGGCTTAAGGTAGTTAATGGCTCCTAACTCAAAGAAGTTCAGCAAGAAAGGAGGAAAAGGGCAGGTTTTTGGTGCCTTTGGAATGCATTCTCATTTCTGGCTTCAGAGTAATGGAAAAAAGCTTTCATACTACAAAGCGGACGGGAGACATATGTTCAAACTCCAAAGTCCATAAGAAACATTGATCAGGTGGGGCTAATTGTATGTACTCATAAAGATTGGGCTCTGGTTGGACAGCCTTTATTGTTATTAGCTAGTTTTGTTTTGTTTTTGGACACATGAATTGAGAGAGGACTAAAGACAATTACACACCTTTGTGCATGTGACTGTGGTTTCATGTGATTTCATAGATGGGGAGAAGTCCTCACGAGTAATTTCCATGTAGATTAGCACTTTCTCAATAATTCCAGAACAACAAAAAGGTGAAAATACTATGTTTTGATCCACATTCAGTCTCCCTAGTTCTCTCTCTAGATTTGGATGGCACTTTCCATCCCAAGTCTATTGAAATTGCCTTGAATCACCATACTATTGAAAAGAACCAAGTCCATCACATTTGATCATCACATAATCTTGTTGTTACTGGGTACAGTGTTCTCTTGGTTCTTCTTACTTCACTTAGCATCAATTCTTGTCTTTCCCAGATTTTCTGAAATCAGCCCGCTTATCATTTCTTATAGAACAGTAATATTCCATTACATTCCTATACCCCGACTTATTCAACCATTCCCCAATTGATCCATTTAATTTCTTGTCTCTACAAAAAGGGCTGCCACAAACATTTTTGGACATATGGGTCAAAAGCATTTAATTAAGACAATAAAATGCAAAAAAAAGAAAAAAATAAATAGTAAGTTCATTTTTCTATGTTTCCCCCATCCCAGACCCAATGGGGTATGAGCTTCAATACCTCCATGCACTGTCTGGGATAGAAACTTTCTATTGGAAACTCACAAAAAGGTATAAAAATTATCCCATAGTGCATGGGCAGATGGCATGAAGAAATTGCCAACTGATTGGCTTTCTCCACTACAAATATTTGGCCAGCAAGGAAATGCCCTCTTAAGACAGACTGAAATCTGTTAAAAAAAAAAAAAAACCCTCAATATGGCTCTCAGGTCATCAGATTTCCACTAGCTCTTCTAAGTTTAGAGCCAATATGTCAGCTCCACTGTACACACTTCCCCTTCAATTTCTCCATCAGGACTACAACCTCCAAGTTGTCTCTCTGTCTCCTGGCAGCCCAGGGACATTTTGGGATTTTGCCCCTATATATTGTTCCCCATCTCATCTTTTTATTTTCCTCTCTCTTCTTTTAGAAATTTGAGCCTTCAGACCCCAATACTTCCACTAAGTACAAAATTCTTCAAGAGTCAAATATCCTGGAGCTTTCTCCAAAGGACAAAAAATCCCCTGATATCCCTGTGAGCTTCAAGAGGTCCTGGAGCCAATAAGGGCAGGCAATTCCCGACTATATTACATTTTCCCAGAAGAGACTTGTGAGATAGGCAGGTAGTCTAAGTATTATTTGACCCATTTTAGAGATGAAAAACAGGTTGTGATTCTCTCACATTGTTAATAAGCTGTCAGAGCTGATATGTGAATTCGAGTTTCCTGATTCCAAGTCCAAATCCAAATTACTATCTTCACTGTGCTGGAAAAGGAAAATGACATAGACCTAATCTATTTCTTCAGTTTCCTCAACTATAAAATGAAAATGAAAAAGTCCTACTTTACAGAAGTGTTGTGAGAAAAGCATAAAAAGTTAGAATCAATCAGTCATTATCCATCTCTATAAAGGAAAAGGAAATAGGTTGTCCTGTGATAATTGGTGGCAGCTGGGGGAGCAGGGTATCTTTATTTTTGCTGGCAAGATTGATCCTGCACTTGGAAGATGGTCATACACCCAAGAATACAATATTCATACATCTGACCAAAGACTGATACTGTAAGTTGTAAGGGATTATGGAAAAACATGGCAAAATTTGGTTGCTCAGAGAAATTCATTGATATTGTATGTCTGTTTCATGATGAAATGCTTGAACAAGTTCTGGATAATGGACAATGTTCTCACACTTTCCCAGTCACCAATGGAGTGAAGCAGGACGTGTGTCCTTGCTCCCAAGCCTTTTACATCCCATAATGTTTTCAGCAATGCCATCAGACACTTTCAGTAAGGACAAAAACTGCATTTTGCTGATGGTAAAATAATTTACCATGCGGCATGCAAAATTAGGAACATATCTATTCCAAATGTTCATATGGACAATTTGTGCTCAACCTTCCAAGTTCATATTGGTCTGATTAGCCACATGTTGGACATTTTGTACCTTGATCCCAACTTAGTGATGTCCTTTTGGAACTGTTCAAGAATGAAGGACAATAACCAACCTATATATGTTATATGTTGCCTAAATATAATCACATATTACTACCCATCTGTTCTTGCTATATGTTATATTATCTATGTCTGACTTTTCATCTCCTCTGTTTATATTATGTATATTTGTATTTTTCTTTTGTTCTTTAGTTGTTTGCTCATGTCTGACTTTTTCTGACCTCATAGCCCATAGCTCATCAGGAACCTCCATCCTCTATTATGTCTCTAAGTCTGTCCAAGTTCATGTTCATTGCTTCCATGACACTCTCTATCTCATTCTCTGCCATTCTTTTTTTTCCTTTTGTTTTTAATCTTTTCCAACAGTCCCACCTACTCATTATGTGGCAAAAGAATTTAAGCTTCAGCTCCAATATTTGACCTTCCAGTGAAAAGCCTGAATTAATTTATTTAAACATTGACTTATTTAACTCTTTGCTGTCAAAAGTCTTCTCCAGCAGCACAATTCAAAAGCATCAATTCTGTAGCACTCAGCCTTACTTATAGTCCAACTCTCATATCTAGAAAAGTACTAGAAAAATCGTACTCTTATACAGATCTTTGTTTGCAAGGTAATGCCTCTGCTATTTAGTATTCCATCCAGATTTGCCATAGTTTTCCTTCCAAAGAGCAAGTGTCTTTAATTTCATGGCAGTAGTCACCATTTATAGTGATCTTTGAGCCCAGGAATATAAACTCTACCACTGCTTCCATTTCTTCTCTATTCACCAATGGGCTAAATTATCAAAATCTTGGGTTTTTTCACATTACACTTCAAGCCAGCTTTTACAGTCTCCTCTTTTACCCCTATATTCTGCCATCAGAGTGATAATCATCTATATATTTGAGATAACTTATACTTTTTTTCTGGTAACCTTATTTCTGGTTTTTGATTCATCCAGGCTGATATTTCATATGATGTATTCTGCATTTAAATTAAATAAATAAGGTGACAACATAGAGCTTTATTGTAATCCTTTTCTATTCCTAACCTGTAATGGGCTGAGGCTCGAGTTGATGCACTGAAGTCCCAAGCACGTGAGGCTAAATAGTAACTGGACCATACTTTATTGATATATATGCTTGGAGAAAGAATGGCCCCCGCCCATTCTTTGTGCAAGTCCTGATGTGTAGTATAGGAAATGACTCTTTTGGTGGGTGGAGGCAGAGGAGTGGAGAGGGAAGCAGAAAGACAGACTGCTGGCTGGCGTTTTGACACATTGCTCACATTGCTATTGCGACCGCCCTTCACTTCCGATCCCCTTTCACCTGCAATCCCCCTTCATCTCTGCTAGTTGGCTTTGTGTCACAGCTGCCCATATTGCTATCCTTCTTCAACTCTACTGAGAATAAAGATTGAAAATTTTTCCCTTAACCTGAATTCCTGACTCCAGCTGATTTTAAATACACGGTCATCACACTAACCCAATTAGTTGTTCCATGTTTGCTTCTTGCCATATTTATAGGTTCCTCAGGAGACAAGTAAGACAATCTGGTATACCCATTTCTTTGAAGACTTACTACATTTTGTTACGATTCACTCAATCAAAGACTTGAGTATAATCAGTGAAGCAAACATAGAGGTTTTTCTGGAATATCTTTGCTTCTTCAAAATCCAGGAAATGTTGGCAATTTGGTCTCTAGTTCCTCTGCCTCTTTAAAAACAAATTTACTCTTCTGGTAATTCTTGGTTTACATATTGCTGAAGTTTAGCTTGTAGAATCTTAAGACTAATCTTGCTAGCACATGAAATGAGCACAATTGTTCATTTGAACATTTTTTGGTACTGTTCTTCTTTAGGTTTGGGATGTAGACTGATATTTTCCAATCCAGCAATCATTAATGAGTTTTCCAAATTTGCTGACATACTGAAGCCAGCATTTTAACAGCACCATTTATGAGGATTTAAAATTGTTCATCTGGAATTCCATCACCTCTACTAGGCTTATTGTTAGCAATGTTTTTTTAAGGTTCACTTGACTTCACTCTTCATGATGTCTAGCTCTAGATCAGAAACCACACCATCTTGATTATCAATGATGTTGAGATCTTTCTTGAATAGTTCTCTTGTATATTCTTGCTAACTCTTCCTAATGCTCTCTGCTTCTGTTAAATCCCTACCATTTTTTTTTACTTTTATAGTACCTTTTATCATTGTTGCACAAAACTTTACTTTGATAGTTCTAGTTTTCTTGGAGATACCTTGTCTTTCCCAGTCTATTGTTTTCTTCTATTTCATTGTACTATTTATTTAAGAAAACTTTCTCATCTTTTCTATGTTCTCTTGCTATTTTCTATGTTCAGTTGGGTATATCGTTCTTTTTCTCCTTTACTTTTTAATTTTCCTGCTTTCCTCAGTTATTTGGGAAACCTCATTAGTTCACCATTCTGTTTTCTTGCTCTCCTTTTTCTTTGGACCATACATTATCTCTAAACTGTGTATGCTACATATTACTTTAAATATGAAGATATGTTATCACCCATCTACTCTGTATATGTAGAGTTATCCATATATGACCATACATTATCTCCTATCTACTCTGTATGCCATATATTACTTAAATAAGATAACACATCTCTGAATGTGTGTGTATGTGTCTGTCTCTCTTTCCATACATATACAGTGTATATGTATTATCCATATATAGTCATATTTTATCTCCCATCTATTCCCCATTTTATGTATTATCTAAATAAAACCATATATTACCTCCCATCTACTTTATATTTGTCTTATCTGTGCATGATCAAATATTATCAAAATGTACATATTGTCTCTTCCATTAGAATGTGAGCTTCTTGAAGGCAGAGATTATATACATGTATATATGTATAAATATATGTATGTATTATATGAGTATAGGTATAGATATATATGTACATGTGTGTGTTTGCATGCATATTTATACACACATTATACATATTTAATCTTTCTTTGTATCTGAGCCCTTAGTAAACATGCTTATCAGCTGTCCAAGTGACATATTGACTACAGAATAGATAAAAGATAACCGCCAGGTGCCACTGTTGAGCAACAAGCAAATCACCAAAAATTGAGTTTTTCAAGTCTTAAGGATGGAAGGAATGGTTTGGGCACTAGAAAGGAGCAGGGAAACATTCTTGCCCTATGTGCTACTGAGACTCAAAAGGAGCCAAGTCCTCTTACAAAGAAAATATAATTGGCTCCCAACAGGAGGAGCTCATTGAGTTCCCTCCTAGAAGTCGGTGCTTCCAGTATAAATTGGCAACCCTGGTTTGGATGACAGCCAAAGATGCTGCATCAGTGAGTGTTGACTCATAGAAGCACAACTGGACCCCATCTGATCCAACAGTTTCATTGTGCAGTAGAATGTACTGAGGCTCAGAGAAGGAAAGTATTCCAAGGCGGAATCATTATAAAGGTAATAGTGATCTGTCTAGGACATGTGTTTGTTCCTTGAAATATCAAGAGAAAAGAAACTTCACCATAAATGCAAAATGGCCCAGAGACAGTAACCCCCGCTCCAGAAATTGTCAATACTGTTGAGGACATTACTGTCCTTGCAGTCTCTCAGGGTCAGGGCTTACCCCGAGGGCCCTTGGCAGCAATACTAACAGTGAGTCTTGGAGGTAGCTATGAAAGTAACTATAGCAGCAGCAGCTTCAGGAATTCTCAACCCAGAGAGAGTAAGGGGGTTAAACAACTAGTCAGAAAGAAAGTACAGGGGATCTTTTGCCAGCAGTAGGTGCAGCTAACACTAATTGGCAACTTTGCTGCTAATACACAGTTTGGGGTTGCATTTTCAGGGGAGAAAGTACTTCTGTTTGGTCACAAAAAACAGAAAACCTGATTATAGTTCCAGGACCAACAGGATTGCTAGCACTTGTGGTTGCAGGGGACCAGGGGCTCTTCTGGGTAAAGACCAGAGAACAGGTCAGGATAGCAGTGATCAGTCATCTTCTTGGATCACACCACCTTAAAAACACTGAAACCTTGCAGACTCCCAGAATTAGTTCTGAAAACAGAAGCATGGAAAAGCCTAAAACTTGGCATGATGCCTTCTTCCCCAGGAGAGCAGAATCCAATTTTAACAAAGAGTTCAAAGTCAAGAAAGAGATTTGGAAAATTAGCAAATAACAAAAAAAAAAAAAAAAACTTGACTCATAAAAAGTTACTATAAGGTCAAAGAAGACGAAGGCAAACTCAGAAGACAACAATATGAAAACAATTACAAGCAAAGCCCCCAGAGAAAAATGTTAAAATGTCTACTGCACTCAACAAGAACTCCTGGAAGCGTTAAAGAAAAAAAAAATAAGAGAAGTAGAGGAAAAATTGGGGAATGAATTAACAGAGGTACAAGAAAATAATGAAAAGAGAATTAACAGCTTAGTAAAAAAAAAAAAAACACACACACACACAAAAATTACTGAAGAAAATAATACCTTTGGCCTAGCTGTACTGGATCTAAAACTATATTATAAAGCAGCGGTCATCAAAACCATTTGGTACTGGCTAAGAAATAGGTTAGTTGATCAGTGGAGTAAGTTAGGTTCACAGGACAAAATAGTCAATAATTATAGCAATCTAGTGTTTGACAAACTCAAAGACCCCAGCTTTTGGGATAAGAATTCACTATTTGACAAAAACTACTGGGAAAATTGGAAACTAGTATGGCATTGACCTGTATTTAACACTGTATACCAAGATAAGGTCAAAATGGGTTCACAATCTAGACATAAAAAATGAGATTATAAACAAATTAAAAAACATAGGATAGTTTACCTCTCAGACCTGTGAAAGAGGAAGGAATTTGTGACCAAAGAAGAACTAGAGATCATTATTGATCACAAGATAGAAAATTTTGATTATATTAAATTAAAAAGTTTTTGTACAAACAAAACTAATGCAGACAAGATTAGAAGGGAAGCAATAAATTGGGAAAACATTTTTACATTCAAAGGTTCTGATAAAGGCCTCATTTTCAAATATAGAGAGAGAATTGACTCCAATTTATAAGAAATCAAGCCATTCTCCAATTAATAAATGGTCAAAAGATATGAACAGACAATTTTCACATGAAGAAATTGAAATTATTTTAAGTCATATGAAAAGGTGCTCCAAATCAATATTGGTCAGAGAAATGCAAATTAAGCCAACTCTGAGATATCACTATACGCCTGTCAGATTGGCTAAGATGACAGGAAAAGATAATGATAAATGTTGGAGGGGATGTGGGAAAACTGAGACATTGATACATTGTTGGTGGAATTGTGAACAAATCCAACCATTCTAGAGAGCAATCTGGAATTATACTCAAAAAGTTATCAAACTGTGCATACCCTTTGACCCAGCAGTGTTACTACTGGGCTTATATTCCAAAGAGATCTTAAAGAAGAGAAAGGGATCCACATGTGCAAGAATGTTTGTGACAGCCCTTTTTGTAGTGACTAGAAACTAGAAATTGAATGGATCCCCATCAATTGGAGAATGGCTGAGTAAATTGTGGTATATGAATGTTATGGAATATTATTGTTCTGTAAGAAATGACCAACAACATGATTTCAGGGAGGCCTGAAGAGATTTATATGAATTGATGCCAAGTGAAATAAGCAGAACTAGGAGATTATTATGCACAGCAACAACAAGATTATACGAAGATCAACTCTGAAGGATGTGGCTCTCTTCAACAGTGAGATGATTCAAATCAGTTCCACCTGTTCAGTGATGAAGAGAACCATCTACACCCAAAGAGAGGACCATGGGAACTGAGTGTGAACAACATAGCATTTTCACTCTTTCTGTTATTGTTTGCTTGCATTTATGTTTTCCTTATCAGGTTTTTTTTTCTTTCTATCTAAATCTGATTTTTCTTGTGCAGCAAGATAACTGTATAAATATATATACATATATTGGATTTAACATATACTTTAATTTATTTAACATGTATTGGACTACCTGCCATCTAGGGGAGGGGTGAGGAAAAGGAGGGGAAAAGTTGGAACAGAAGGTTTTGCAAGGGTCAGTGTTGAAAAATTACCATGCATATATTTTGTAAATAGTTATAAGAAAAAAAAAAAGAAAATAATATCTTAAAAATAGAATTGGTCTAATGGCAAAAGACATGCAAAAGCTCACTGAAAAAAATAATTTTTAAAAAATTATAATTGGTCTAATGGAAACTAATGACTTCATGAGACACCAAGAAACAATAAAACAAAGTCAGAAGAATAACAAAGAATGGAATAAAATGTGAAATATCTCATTGAGAAAAAGACTGACCTAAAAATAGTTCAAGAAGAGAATTTAAGACTTATTGAACTATCATGATAAAAGAGAGAGGATAGGGGGAACGGGAAGAGAGCAAGAGTGAGAGCAGGGGAGAGAGCGAGAGCAAAAGAGAGAGAGAGAGAGAGAGAGAGAGAGAGAGAGAGAGAGAGAGAACACATAGGCATCATCATGCAAGAAATTGTTAAGGAAAACTGCCCTAATATCTTAGATCCCAAGAGTAAAATAGAAATTGAAAGACTCCACCACTAGCCTGAAAGAAATCCAAAAGTGAAAACTCACAGGAATAGTATAGCCAAATTTTAGAATTCCCAGATCAAGGAGGAAATATTGCAAGGAGCTAGAAAGAAACAGTTCAAATACTGTGCAGCCACAGTTGGGATCACATAAAATTTAGCAGCTTCCAAGTTAAGGAGTCTTGGAATATAATATTCCAGAAAGGCAAAAGAGCTAAGATTTCAACCAAGAATATGATATCCCAAATGGCAAAAGGTTTTAATCAAGAATAATCTACCTGCCAAAACTGAGTATAATTATTCAAGAGAAAAAAATGAATATTTAATGAAATTGAGGACATCTCAACATTCCTTGATGAAAAGATCAAAGCTGAGCTGAATAGAAAAGTTGGTATTCAAACATGATTTTCAAGAGAAGCATAAAAAGGTAAACATGAAAGAGAAATCATAAGAGACTGAAATTAGTTAAACTACTTATATTATTACATGGAGAGATGATGCATGAAACTCCTAAGAACTTTGTCATTATTAAGACTGTTAGAAGGAATATATATTATCAGAGAGTATGAATGTGAGTCATTTATGTTGGGATAATCTCCACACACACAAAAAAGTGAAGGGTTAAGTAAGACAGATGATGGACCCACATTTAACACAGTACACCAAGATGAGATCAAAATGAGTTCATGATTTAGGCATAAAGAATGAGATTAGATTAGATTAGAATGAGATAAATTAGAAGAACATAGGATAGTTTACCTCTCAGAACTAGAGATCATGACTGATCACAAAATAGATAATTTTTGATTAAATCAAGTTAAAAAGCTTTTGTACAAACAAAACTAATGCAGACAAGATTGGAAGGGAAGCGATAAACTAGGAAATCATTTTTACGGTTAAAGGTTCTGATAAAGGCCTCATTTCCAAAATATATAGAGAATTGACTCTAATTTATAAGAAATCAAGTTATTCTCCAATTGATAAATGGTCAAAGGATGTGAACAGACAATTTTCAGATGATAAAATTGAAACTATTTCTACTATATGAAAGAGTGTTCCAAATCATTATTGATCAGAGAAATGCAAATTAAGGCAATACCACTACACACGTGTCAGATTGGCTAAGATGGCAGGAAAAGATAATGATGAAAGTTGGAAGGGATGCAGGAAAACTGGGACACTGATGCATTGTGGAATCCAACCATTCTGGAGAGCAATCTGGAACTATGCTCAAAAAGTTATCGAACTGTGCATACGCTTTGCAGCAGTGTTACTACTGGGCTTATATCCCAAAGAGATCTTAAAGAAGGGAAAGGGACCCACATGTGTAAGAATGTTTGTGACAGCCCCTGTTGTAATGATTAGAAACTGGAAATTGAATGGATGCCCATCAATTGGAGAATGGCTGAGTAAATTATGGTATATGAATGTTATGGAATATTATTGTTCTGTAAGAAATGACCAACAACATGATTTCAGGGAGGTCTGGAGAAACTTACATAAACTGATGCTAAGTGAAATAAGAAGAACCAGGAGATCATTATACACTTCAATAATGATACTATATGAGGATGTATTCTGATGGAAGTGGATATCTTTGGCAATGAAAGGATCCCATTCAGTTCCAATTATTCAGTAATGAACAGAACCAGCTACACCCAGAGAAAGAACACTGGGAAATGAATGTGGACTGCTTGCATTTTTGTTTTTCTTCCTAAGTTATTTTACCTTTCTAAATCTGATTTTTTTGTGCAACAAGAGAACTGTATAAACATGTACATATATATTGTATTTAAGATATACGTTAACATGTTTGACATGTATGAGACTGCCTGCCATATAGGGGAGAGGGTGGAGGGAGGGAAGGGAAAAGTTGGAACAGAAGTGATTGCAAGGGTCAAAGTTGAAAAATTATCCATGCATATGTTCTGTCAATAAAAAGCTATGATAAAAAAAAAGAAACTTGCAAAAAAGAAAAAGAAAAAAGAAAGATGGATGAACTTGAAGAATAGAGGAGGGACAGATAGAATGGGAAAAATTTTCAAAGAACTTTTATATTGGAGGGGAAAATTGGGGGTGGCAAGCAATGTTTGAATCTCATGCTCATCAGAATTTGTTCAAAGAGGGAAGAATATTAATCTCACTCAGCTGGGTAAAGAAATCTATCTTACCCGATAGGGATAAATAGGAGGGGAAGGATATTGGGGAGGGAAGAGGAGCAATAAAAGGGAAGGCAGATTAAGGGAAACAGTGGTCAGAAGCAAAATAAACTTTTGAGGAGGACAAGACAGAGAGAAGGAAAAAGAGAAGCAAATAGGATGGAAGGAAATACATAATTATAATTGTGAAAGTGAACAGGATGAGCTCATCCATAAAACAGAAGCAAATAGCAGAATGCATCAGAGACCAGAAATCAACAATATACTATTGACAAGAGACACACACAAAGTTCAAATAAGAGGCTGAAACAGAATCTATTATGCTTCAGCAGAAGTTAAAAAGACAGGGTTTGAAATCATGATCCTAGACAAAGCCAAAGCAAAAATAGAGATAATTGAAAGAGATAATCAGGGAAACTACATTTTGCTAAAAATGTACCATAGACAATGAAGTAATATAAAAAAATCACAGCAATTTTCTCTGATAAAGGCCTCCTTTCTCAAATATATAGGGAACTAGGTCAAATTTATAAATATCAGAGTCATTACCAAATTGATAACCAGTCAGATGATATGAACAGGTAGTTTTCAGAAAAAGAAACCAAAGGTATAATCAAATGAAAAAAAATGCTCTAAATCACTATTATTTAGAGAAAGGCAAATTTAAACAACTCTGAGCTATCACCTCATATCCATCAGAAATAACATATCCTAGAATGGATGAGGGGAAAATAGGTGCATTAAAGAATGGTTGGTGGAGTTGTGAACTGGTCCAAGTAATTCTAGAAAATATCTTGGAACAAGATAGTTCATACCCCTTAAAAGCTCTATGAAAGTGGACATAACCTTTGATTCAGCATTACTACTGCTAGAACTATACTCCAAAGATATGAAAGGAAAAGGAAAGGGACCTAAATATTTATTACAACTTTTTTTTGTATAGTGGCAAAGAATTGGAAATTGAGAAATGCCTTTCAAATGGGAAATCATTGAACAAGTTGTGTCATATGGTTTGTCATGACATACTATTTTGTTCTAGGAAATGACAAGGGTGTGGTTTTAGGAGAGAAAAAAAAAACATGGCAAGACCTATGTGAACTGATGCAAAGTGAAGTGAGAACTAAGAGATTATTGTACATAGTAACAGCAATTTGGTAAGGATGATCAACTGTGAAAGACTTGGCTGTTCTGATCCATAAAATGATCCAAGACAATCCTAAAGGTGTCCTGATGAAAAAGTGCTTTCCACCTGCAGAGAATTGATGAATTCTGAGTACAAAGTGAAGCATAATTTTCTCACTTTTTTTGTGCAATATGGCTAACATAGAAATATGTTTTGCATGATTTCCCATGTATAATTGATATCATTTTGCTTGCCTTCTCAGGGGGTGGAAAAAGGATAGGAGGAATGAAAGGAATTTGGAACTCAATTTTAAAAGAAAAGATTTTTTTAAAATAAATAAATAAATAAGTAATTTAGTGTTTGGTTTTTTTTTTAAGGGAAAGAAAACCTAGGAAATTGGTTGAACTTATTAGAGAGGGATCCTGCCCTCTTTAGAAGTCCCCACTCTGAGAGATATAACTAGGGTGGAGCATACAGAGTTTTGTTCCAGGGTGCCAGTTTAGAGGGTGCTGGATTTAGGGCACACTGACAGCTCTTTAAGTTGTTCCGCAGAATAGAAACGACAGAATGTAGCCCCAAGCTAGAAAGAATAATTAGTTAAAAGAAGAAGCTAGCAGATGGTAGGCTGGGGTGAACTCCTCTCCTGCCCCATCTTTTTCCACTCCCCAGCCCAAGCTGGATGTCTGTGGGTCTCTGTCTCTCCCCTTGTAAGCCTTCCCCTAAATCGGTTCCTACTGACCTTGAACCAATATTTTCCCATCTCCAGCTGTCTAGTTCCTCTATCAATGAAAGGGATCGGCCTCTACATGGTCCCAGCCTCTGACATTCAAGGATTCCAGCTCTGCTGTTTCTAAAAGAGCTGTCTCACCTACACATGGGCCATCTCCCTGTCCTTCAAGGAAGAAGAAAGTATTCCGAGACCAGGCAGCTGCCCTTCTCCTACAGAACCGCACTAGATTGAGGTAATAATAGGATCCTCATTGAACACTGTGGGTGAGCACCAAAACCAGGTGGACAGAACCAATCAGAGTTTGCCTACCTGTGTCAGAACCCTGTCAGGAGCCTCAGAAATGACACAAGGTGGCCAGATTTCCCAGATTGCGGGATAACCCGGAGAACGCCTCCAGTGACGGAAATGACCCTACAGGATTGTCAGTCCTTATCCCACCAACCCCAGCATCTTCAGACTTAAGTTTAATTTCCTCATTTTACAGAGGAGGAAGCTGAGTCCCAGACAAAACAATGGATTTGCCTGAGTCCCTAGAGGAAGTAAATGGCTGAATTAGGATATAAATCCAGGTCCTGCAGATCCAGTATTTTAGATAGTTTAATGACAGAGTTAGAATTAAAACTCAGGACAATCTGAGTTGAAATCATCCTTAGCTACAAATTGTGTGACTCTGGGCAAATCATTTAAGTTCCACAGTTTCCTTATCTATAGAATGGAGATAATAATAGCACCCACCTCCCAGGGTGATTGTAAGAATCATCATAAGTAGAGCAAAATCTTAAATTACTATGTAAATGTGCTAGGCATTATTATTCTTTTCTTTCCCTCCCTTCCCCCCAGAAGAGAGGTTACCTCGTAGGTCCAGCTTTTGCTTCCCTTAGCTCTGGATCAGATTCCTGAGCCATTCTTATGTCAGTCACATGTCTTCAAGGAAGCTAACTTGGATGCCAATGGCAGCATTTCCTGCAAAAGCTTTCTTTATTAAGCAGAACTGACTTTTCAGGCCTGAACCTTGAGTCCAACCCCCACACACCATCAGAAAACAAAACTCCAGGCCTCATAGCGGGGATGTATCCTTGTACTTGGGTGGTCTAGTTAGTGGAAATGATAGACTTTTGACTTTCTGATGAGCAGGTTGGTATTTGTTGTGTATGAGCTCAAGGTTACTAAATTGTATCTCATCCAAATTCTCAGAAGGAAAAAAAGTCAAAGAGCAGATCTGCAAGGCTCTGCTCTTCTATGAAAGACTGTGTCTAATGCTAAATTCCTTGCCTTCCCTACACTTTTATTTTCTTCTTTGTAAAATAAGAGATTTAAACTGTTATCATTCAAAGGCCCCTCCTGAATCTCACATTCAGTATTCTAGGTATTACATTCTACTTTCTAAGGCCCCTACCATCTTTAACATTGCGTTCTAAGGACCTTCCCAGTTCTGACATTCTGGGTTTTAAGCCCCCTCCCCACTCTGACATCCTGTGTTCTAAGGACCCTCCCAGCTCTCATTCTGAGTTCTAACAGCCCTCCCAACTCTGTGTGTAAAGATAAGTCCTATTTTAAGAAACTAGTATACAAATATACAAAACTACAAAGTAAAACAACATTTATTTTAAAAAACACTGGTTTACTCTGACAGACCATCCTGGCCAGGTTCTGTCTGAAATACTGTGCTGTTCTGGGTGCCACATTTAAAAAGGGCAGGATAAGACTGGGCTCAGAGGAAGGCATCCTCCTTCAAGCTATGTGAGCATAAATTAAAGGAATATGCATGTTTTGCTTGAAGAAAAAAGAGAAAAAGAGAAGGTGGAGGGCCACTTTGGGAGGAGAGAGGAAAAGGAGAAGGCTTGATCATTTCCTAGAGTATGATGGGTTCTTTCTTTAAAATGATGGGTTCAAGCTTTAGCCTGGAAGTTAGGGAAGCCTTTCTGATAGTAAGAGGGATTCAGAAATGGAGCAGGCTGGTAGATGGCTTCAAGCTGTGGGTTTTGTTATCAAGGAATCCCTGTGGGGTTGGCCCAGCTAGCTGTTGAGGGCCCTTCCAACTGACACTGCAATTTGGTCAAAGGAGGCTCAGTCCCTATAAATAGTAAACTCCCATAGCATCTATTTAAAATAAGGTTGATTTACACAGAGTTCAAGAGCATCTATTACAAAAGGCAAAGCCCATTTGCATCCATCACAGCAAATGTTACCTGAATATAGTTTGCAAATACTGTTGTTAGCTTAGGGGAAATGTGTCTCCTGTTGCCTCCAAGATGAAGCACAGACTATATGAGCTAGTTACCTGGCTTTGGTCTTTTATATTCCTCACTGGTGGATTAAATGAAATCTCACTATTGCATTTTTGACGTTCCCAGCAAGTTTTCTTTCCCACCTTTGAGAATCTTTTACTCAGTATCAATTCTCAAATTCTTTGGAAAGCCTTTGCAATTAGATTATAAATATGTATACATATATTGGGTTTAACATACATATTTAACATATATTGAATTACCTGCCATCTAGGGGAAGGGAGAGGGGAAGGAGGGGAAAATTTGGAGCACAAGTCTGTGCAAGGGTCAGTGTTGAAAAGTTCCCCATGCGTATGTTTTATAAATAAAAAGTTTTAATAAAATAGAGAAAAGAAAAAAGAAAAAGTCTTTGCAATTTCAAACAACAGGGTTAACCCCCAGCTCACTCTAAGGCCCAGCTCAACGGCCACTCCTTACAGGGTGTTGGTGTTTCCTGCCCTGCCCCCACAGAAATTATTTTGTAGTTAGAGAACCAAATTGGAGAATAGGAAAAGACCTTAGTGCTCCCTTATTTAGTTTATATTTTGCATTTACTTATCCTGGTACATTCTGTTTCTTCCCAACATAATTTAAGCCTAGAGAACAGGGACTCTTCTGCTTTTATATTCTTGTATCCCCAGTGTCTGACACATGGGTAGGTGGTTAATAAATGCCTGTTGAACTAAATGAAATTGTTGAATCAGTTCTAAGGTTCTAGGGCAGCTTAAAATTGTTGCATTCCTATATAAAGTCATTTTGGAGGCCCCTCGGTCTCCAGGTCCTCCCAGGGTAGGGTTCTGTGGTAAGTATACCAGGTGGGCATCCCCTTCTAGGAAGAGTGATGCTCTAAATCTGGAGTCCAGCAAGTCCACCCAGAATCTGGATTAACAACCGGGCTTCTTCTGAGCCTTGCACTCTCGGAAGGCTGGTGCTGAATCAAGAAGACTAAGTTGAGGGTGAGTCAGCAGAGATGAGCATGGATCCGCTCCAACCTGACTCCCTAAAGCTCCTTTTTTGTTGTTGCTGCTATTTTAAATGGCAGCTGTTTGGATATAGCAGCTTTGACCCGTGTTGGGCTAAAATGCTTAGGTGGTCCTGAGCAAGCACTACCATGCTGCCCTAATCAAGAGCAGCACTAATTGTGCCCTCACAGACATTCAGAATGTATCCAGGATGCTTTGGCAGCAGCCATTCCCTATCATGCCTTTTAATTTAGAAAAAGAGGAGGGAGGAACCCCCTTTCACTAATGAGATCCTGACATCCCTTAAGTACCTGTAACCTAGATCTTGAGTGTCATCGGCTTGCTTTTGCACCTTAAACACAGGCCTTTTCCCAAACGCTCTGCCAAAATTAAAGTGGCAGACGCTATGTCTGGGAGTGTTTTTCTTAATGCACCCCTCTTAATTTTCTCAATGTGCTTGTCTGTCTGCTTCTCTCCCTTTCATTTCCCTGTGTTCTCCTCTTCGCTCCTCTCTCCAACCCACATGCTTTTCTGAAGCAATAATCATCTATCCTGACGTCCCAGGGACCAAGGACAGCGAATTTGGGGAAGGAGAGAGAGCTTCATGGGGTGTTTTGGCTCCTAGCACCAGCCACTGGACGCTGGGCAGAGCATAGGAAACAAGAGCCAAGAATACTGCGAGTAAGTACCAAGAGTATTTCTCCTCTGTATCTTTTCCAGTGAAAGTGGAACCCCAACCTCGACCTTAGAGAGGTTCAAATTAAAATTTTCTTTTGTTTAAATTAAAAGTCATGAAAGTCATCCCAGATCACTGTGAACTGGACTGTTAGATGGGAAGGCCCAGTATTGCCTGGTTCTGGATTAATTGCTCCAGATCTGGCACTATTTATTTCATATCCTTTCATCAAATGTGATGTGAATGGCTTAAAGTTCCACGTCAGGGAGCTGTGACTAGAACGGTTAGTGAAGAGGAACACCTCCTGAGCATTTGCCATAGGAAGAGTGAATAACAGCAATATTCATAACTCCCTCTTGTGTGGTTCTTTCCACTTTAGAGTGGGTTTATAGACCTAGGAGATAAAGTGCTGCATGGAGTCAGGAAGACCTGAATTCATAGACATATACTAGTTGTGTGATCTTGGACAAGCCACTTAACTTCTGTTTGCCTCAGTTTCCTCAATGTAACTGGGGATAATAATAGGGTTTACCTCCTAGGGCTGTTGCAAGGATCAAATGAGACAAAATTTGTTAAAAAAAAAAAAAAGTGCTTAGCATGATGCCTTGGCACATAGTTGTATTTAATAAAGCATATTACCTTCCCTTCCTTTCCCTTCCTTTTCATTTTCTTTTCTTCTCTTCCCTTTTTCCCCTTCCTTCCTCTTTCAACCCTTTTCCTTCTTTTCCATCCCCTTCCCTTCCCTCCCCTAACCTCCCTTCCTTTTTCTCCCTTTGTATTCGCTCCCGTCCCCTCCCCTTCCTTCCCCTTCTGTTCCATTTCCTTCCCTCCTGTGATTTTTTTCCCCAACTAGAACCCACTGATAATCAGATTTTCAACTGACCACAATGAGTTGGGGATGAATAAACAGCATCTTTTAAACTGATGGGGCTGATTAAGTTAGTTCTTCATTAGCCTTTGGAGAGTGAAAAAATTTTTACTTGCTTCTTTAAAAAAAAGTTCCATGTTTAACCTATATTGGATTGCTTGCTGTCTTGGAGAGGGAGGTGGGGAGACAGAGGGAGAAAATTTGGGGACACAAGGTTTTGCAAGTTGAATGTTGAAAACTATCTTTGCATGTTTGGAAAAACAAAATATTATTAAAAATAAAAAATAAAGTACTCCCCAAATCTCATTGGACTAATTTCTGCTAATGACTAGATAGCAGTTTATCATTTCACAGGGACATCCTTGGGCCAAAGTGATCAGAGATATATGACCAATGATCTGAGCTGAGTACTGATTAAAACATCATGATGAAATAAGATTGTTTTTTAATTTCTCCTTGTTTTCATTAAAGTTGATGGTATCTATGATTCCACATTTCTCATGTAAAAATCACTGATTCAAAGACTTTCATATACTTCCTTATGTTTTTGTTTCTCACTTTTTCAAGCAAAGATACTGCATTGATACATAACCATATTACAGACTGTAAAATTGTACTAGTTGGAAGGGCCTTTGCATCTCCAGGTTCACAGTGTCAGCTGGAAGAACTTAGAACACAGAATGACAGTAAAGATTTTAAAACACATGATCAGAACTGAGAGGAAATCTAAGCACTAGTTCTGACTGGCTACTGAGAATTGTGTCAAATTTTGAGTGTGAGCAGTTACACCTCAGAATGCAAATTCTACAAATTAGAAGTTCATTTATTGTGGGGTTTTTTTTTTTTGGATTGTCTATACTTGAGAAAGTGATAGAGATAATAATAAGGTAGATTAAGTTGAAAAGTATGCCATGGGTAAATTCCACCACCCTATCACCCCAAAGAAAGTTTTCAAATATTTATTAGCATGCCCAGTTTAGAACATTAAATGTTAGAGTTGGGAAGAAACTTTAGAATGCAAGAGTAAGGAAAAAAGTTCCAAGATCATGGATTGTCAGAGGTGGGAGGGCCTTTAGAAGACAGAATATTCAAATTAGCAAGAACCTTTGACATCATTTCTGCTAAACCTTTCATTTTAAAAATAAGTAAATTATTGGTCTGACAATAGGTCATAACACTAAAATGAGATCTCTTTGAAAGGAGAAAATATATATTGTCATTTGTCAAAAAATAACCTTGATTTTAGACCATGTTCAATTTTCATACAAATTGTATTTTGGGAGAAATCATGGCCTTTATTTGAACTAATACAGCAATACTTGGAAATTACATTGGCAAAATTGGTCATGCTTCATGACACCTGGCCAAATTATCATAGAAATGGGAGCTGCTTCTGTTTCCCCATTGGGAGGAGGACTTTTCCAAAGTTTTTCTGACTTCTGGGAGATGGGTAAGATTGATTACATGTTAGTCTAACAGGTAAGTTGATGATAAGTTGATGACATCTCCAAAAGGATGCTCCTTTCTGACCGAGTCCTTAGAGGGTTTTTAACACAGCTGCAAAGAACAACACATTTATGGTAAACTGGAACGGGGGCCAGATTTGGAAGCAGAGGACCTGGGTTCCGATGGCAATTCTATTATATGAACTTGGCCAAGGCAATTCCTTTTTCTGGAACTCAGTAAAAATGAAAGTGGTTATATAATGTGTAATCCCTACAAATGTGTAATAAAGTGTAATCCCTAAGATCTAGATGAGTATTTTAGGTGTTTGGAGGGAGGAGGCACAAGAATTAAAATATTTAATAAGCACCTACTCTGTGCCAGGTACTACATTAAGCACCTTACAAATATCTCATTTGATCCCCATAACCCTAGGAGATAGGTGCTATTACTATTTCCATTTTACAGACTGGAGACTGAGGCTGAGTGAAATTTAGTGGCTTGCCTGCTGGTATCTGAGGATAGATTTGACTTTGAGTCTTCCTGACTCCACTCTATACATTGGACCAAATAGCTGCCATGGGTCAGAATTCCATGAACCTCCCAGTTGTAAAGAAAAATCGATCTGCGTGCAATCAGGTGAAAAATAGTGATGTCTAAACTAACCAGAATATAAAGTATCTCATTTGCTTAAAGGTGTATGGCCCTGTCATTTTGCAGGGTTTTGAACTCTTCCTGGAAATTGTGGCTTGGGTGGGAATTGATGGGGTTTGGGAGCAGGGGACGGGCCGAGAGCCATGGTTTGACTGGGATCCTCCTCCATAGTGGTATGACTACAGGGTTTTAGCAGACACTTACATAAACCCGGGCAAACCACTTCATCGCTGAGCCTCAGTTCAGTGATCTGGAAAATGACCGTAAGTCCTTGAGCCTCCTACCCCTTGGGTCTGTGTAGGGACAGGGTTTGTCGATACTGGGCACTCTAAAGATGGGAGTCATTACTGTTGTATACTATGTCGTGGGGGACTGCAGGCTGTGCGCGCGCAGGAAGACAGGCGTCCCTGTCCCTTACAGCACAGCAAGTTCTTTGGGAAGCACACATATTGGGGTCTTTGCCACGTAGCCCTCATTTTGTTGTACAGGAAAACGTAGCTGGTGAATTAGAGGAATTAGAAGTACTGCCTCCCTCCCCCAGCCTCTTTATCTCAATTTGGACAAGGCTGCTGAAATGGAATCTTTGTGTTCTGGGGAATGGTCTCCAGCATCTGGAAACCCTCTTGGAGATGGCTGGGTGGGCAAGGGGTGACCTCAGGGACAGGGCAGGGGATGGTCCGTGCCCGGCCTCCTGGCGCTGCTCCTCTCGGCTCTGAATTGGGACAGAACGCCTTCCTTCGCAGGGAACTCCGCAGCTCCCCTTCACGGTCAGAGGGAGAGCTCGGGACAGGGAGGGTACAGAGAGGACCCAGCGCTATTGGCCGGGAGCTTTGGACTGGGGGGCAGGATGAGACAGGGAATGGGCTGAAATGACCACCATCTGCTGAGAACTTTTTGGATCCTAAATGATGTCACTTCTGTGCCCTGTTGTTCCTTCTGCCTCCAGTCTGTGGCTGCTTCCTGTTACACTCCACCTGAGTGTGCGCTGGGAGTCTGAGGGGCCACTGGGTCATACTGAGACACACCCCTGGAGGGTGCCATGGACCCCCGCGCAGTGGGAGCACGGACGATCCCGAGAAGGGTGGGCTCGCCAAAGGCTCCCGTCCACGCTGTGGGCCCCACTGTGGGAGCACGGACAATCCCGAGAAGGGTGGGCTCGCCAAAGGCTCCCGTCCACCCTGTGGGCCCAGATGTGGGAACACGGACGATCCCGAGAAGGGCGGGCTCGCCAAAGGCTCCCGTCCACCCTGTGGGCCCAGCTGTGGGAGCACAGACAATCTCGACAACAGGTAGGCTGCCAGGCTGGCTTGCCAAAGGATGGCCCACTCCCCTCCACCCTGTGGGCCCAGGGAGGTATCTCACCTCCCTGCAGTCAGTGGGCCGGGAGGTGGGGGAGGGATGGAAGGGTCGGCCTCACCACTGGTCTCAGCCTGCTGGGAGGAACCAGTGAAGATGCACAAGATGCGAACCCTGGCTCTGGATGCGAGCGTGGGCTCTCCCATCCCATCCCTCACATCCATCCCCACCATCAGCAGGATCGCTTCTCCGCCCAGTCACCGTCCTCCCTTTGCTCCCGTTTTTGCCACTTCTCACAGGGCCTCATTCAGTCCCTCTGACCCCCCTCGGAGGGTAAATGGCACAAAGGGCATTTGTGGGGGAGGGAAGGGGCTCATCCCGGCCTCCCCTCGGTAGCTTCCTGGTCCGACTGGTGAACCGAGTCCCAAGCTCTGTTTCTCCCCGGCTGAAGCATGCTTGCTTTGGCACCCGAGGATGAACCCCAGCTCTTCCCTTCCCCCGGGTCAAGCTCCAAGGGTTGCTGTATAAACTCAAGGCCCTCATAGAAACGGGAGCTATCTAGTCCAACTCACAGCAGCCCACAGAGCCAAGTTTCTGGCCAGCCTGGCACACAGTAAGTGCTCCATAAATGCTTGCTGACCCACTCTCTACTCTCCTGGGGGTTCTGGCCTTGTTACCAGCGAGCCCTGGGAATGTTATGCAATCAGTGACCAGCAAGGGGATCATCAGTCGCCTTCAGCAGTAAAACCCCAGCTGCTAGCTCGGTCATGGCCTGCCCCGGCCGACACTGGGGACCTTAGAGATCGGCTAACCCAGCCCCCCTCATTTCAGGGAGAAGGACCAGGGTCACACGGCTATAAGCAGAAGGAAGCAGTTTCAAACCAGTCCTCCGACTTCACAGTCAGTGCCAGTACTCAGAATGATGGGGGAGAGTCAGCAGAAACTTAATCCCCAAAAGCACTTCCCATCTGCTTGGAAAAGCAAGTCCTAGTCCAGAACATGTGTCTGTGTCTGTGTGTGTGGGGATCCCATTAACAGATTGGCATCCAGCAGATCCAAAACAAGGGGCTGTAGACAGCTGGGGGACTCAGCTAGAGCCAAGCCCAACTTGGAGCCCTAGATGCCCGACGGGCTAACGCACAACGCGGCCTTCTCCATGCCCGCCAGTTCGCACAGGAAACATCACCTTATGTTTAAAATTTTTAAAAAGTTTATTGAATGGTTCCACCAGGACTCCACAAACACGTCTCCAGCACGCCTGGGGAAGGGCTGCCCGCGTTCTGTCCAGGAGGACGCTGCCAGAGTCAGCGCTGTCCCTCCACTTGGCCGGAGCTTTCTCGCCGGACTTTTTTTTACCACTGAGCAGGTGGGATGCTGTCGCCCAGCAGAAGGAAGTGTCTGATCCTTGGGGGGACAAATGAGGCCTGGAAGCCAGAGTCAGGGGCTGCCGGAATTACTTGGCCCGGCCTCCCTAGGGAGGTAGGAGAAGAGAAGGCCTAAGCGTTCCGGCCTGGCCAGGGTCCAGTAGGCTCAAGCCCACATCTCCCTCTGATGGAGCGGCTCGCCAGGCCAGGGCCAGGCTAAGAACTGTCCTGCAAAGCTCTGGAAGTAGCTTGTTCTGGTACGGACCGCCGCTCCACAGTCCAGCCTTCTGAAGACAAGTCCGGGCTTTACTTGGAGTGCGACTAAGGAGAAGAAAAGTCATCTTCTGCAGCCAAGAGCTCTAACCGTAAGCCTCTGTCACTCTGCCGGGCTCCGTCCCTTCTCTGGTGCAAGGTGCAGTGCGCGCCGAGCTGGCTGCATCGGAGGGCTCCTAGGCTGTCTCGTGGCTGGGCCCCCGCTTCTTCAACAGTCACCCGCCGGTGAGCACTGAGGCTAACTGGGAAGGGAGAAGAAGTAGGGAGAACCTCCCCCTTGCCTTGTTTCAGAGCGGCTCTCTGGGTGGGAACATGGCAGCTGGGGCCCAATGCTCCCTCCCCACAGAGGTTTGGCCATGAACAGGGTCCAAAGAACTGGTGGGTTTGAAGGGAAGTTATAATAATACAAAAGGGCTTTGGCAAACTGTCTGTATTCATCATTTTGTTTGGGTAGTTATGAAAACAAGGCCCTCCTCCAGTCTCAAATCCTGCTCCTGAGTTGAGGGAGTGAACGCCTTCTGCCCACCCAGAAGTCTAGGGACCAGGTTTTAGCACATGCACCATGGCTTAACCTCCCCTCTCTCGGGGAAGGGAGAGAACCGAACAGAGCAGTTCCAAGAGGCATCCTGTTAAGTGGAAATACTGGGCAGGTGGGACCATGGACACTGTGAGTGGGTTAGAGGCTACGAGCTGGTTCCATCCCATTCCTTTGAAGGTAGGTAATGGGGGGAAAGCAATGGGAATAAAAAGGAGGCATCCCAGCAAGTGGACTCACTAGCTTTTAAAAGGAACCTGCCTCCAAAGAGTGGCTCCCAAGAAGGGGTCCACATCTGGTTATTCTCAACTGAAAAGCAGCTTGCTTTGTGTCTCAGGAGCCATGCTTGGAAGTGTGTGAATACTTGGGATGCTTAGGCTCAAGGAGAAGAGCGAGTCCTCTCTCTGACCCCCTATCATAACAAGTAGGATTTCCCCTGGGTAGTGCCCCCCTCCCCTGGAGAGGAAGAATTCCCACAGCCATCTCCAGACAGGTAAGGCAGGCTTTGAATTGGTACGATCCACTGCAAAGACAGAGCAGTACTCCCAAGAGGCCTGCCCCAGGAGGGGGGCCGGGGAGCCCAGGAGAACAAGACCCGGAGCAGCTTTGTAACTTGCCCGCTCACCTCTGAGATGGAGGGAAGGCTTGGAAAGGATTGGAAAGATGTCTTTCAACACACTCAACTTATATACACATCTTACTACTTCAAAAGGAGGCTCTCTGGAGACAGAAGTGCTGAGAACTCCAGGCCACTCCAGGCCCGTTTACTTCCTGGGACCTCCATGGCTGACAAGTCCACAGTGCTCGGAGGAGCAGGAGGCCGGCAAGCCGTGGGGCCCTCAGGGCTGGCCCTCTCGCTCTTCCTGGAGGATGCCCAGCACGGACTTGTGAGGGATCCTGCACTCTTCCAAGGACTTACTGAGGTCAGAGAAGCTCCTCCGGGGAACCTCCATGGTTTCGATGCTACAGTGGTGATATGTCGTCAGGTTCTTTTGCTCGGCCACCGCCACCACCGTCTGCAGGTTGTCAGTCGGCCTGAAATGTCGGACGAACCTCTGTCCCGAAGGAGACCGGACGGCCAGCAGCAGCCGGGGCTCCCCGTCGGATGGCTCGTCCAGGTTCCCAGCCCTCGATAAGCTGCGTTCTTTGGTTCTGCTGCAGGGCTTACTCTCCAGGGGAGGGGCGGCAGCGCGCAGACACCCCTCCCTCGACTTCCCGCTGCGGGCCTCCTCCCGGCAAAGGGCCTTGAGCTCCTGCAAGCTGCCCAGTTTGAGAGTGCCAGCCTGCTTGGCCACCGTCTCCACAGGCCCCTCTTCCAAGTTCTTTTTGTTAATGGAAGGGAGCACCCGGTACTTGTTGAGAGAGGAAGAGGACCCCACAGGGACCTGCTGGAGCAGCTCAGGGATCTCATCGGGGGTTCCCTGGCTGGGAGGTTTGGGAGTGGAGCCCACTGACTTTTGGCTGCCGGGCACCTCGCAGGGAACGACGGGTGCTGGAGAAGGAGGCTTGCGGTAAGAGGAGGACTCCGAACTATGGGAGTAGTTCAGGTTTGTTCGTGTGCGTCCCTTGGCAGACTTGGGCCTCGTGACGTGCATCTTGACAGGGCTTCGCCGCCAAAAGAAAGCTGCTTCTGGGTCCAGAGCAGGGCTGCATTCAGACGGGGCTATGTTCAGAGGCGCTTCCGTGGCCATTGCTTCTCCAGGCACCTGCGACAAATTAGAAACAAGTCACCCGTCGGGCCTCGCAGGCCCTCGAGACTCTGGAGCCTCGGCCAACCCCTCCAGTGTATAGAAGAACCAGAGGTCCCCAGGGGAAAAGGGATTTGTCCAGATCACCCAGGAAGGAGGCGGGTGGGATCAGCTTCAAGGGCAGAGCGGGCGTCCCCCTTCCAGCCACAGCAGGAGGCAGAGGCTCTGCATCTGGGTCTCAGGCCACCTGCCACCCAGCCACCTGCCCGCCCTTCTCTCAGCCGCCGGCTCCCTCTGTAAAGTGCTCCGTGAGCTCCCAGAGTATTACAGATGCTGCCACCCCCTTTCCCAGCCCCAGGGGTCCCCTTCATGAGCTGAGGCTCCGGGGCTCGGGGCTGCAGGCTGTGCTTCCTGGTTCATGGGCAGGCAGAGCTCATGCACAGACAAAGTGGCTCAAGAGCACCTCCAGCCACTGCAGAGAGACCCGGTCGTTTTGGCACCAGTGAGGCTGTGGGCTAAGGAAGTCCGGCTCACTTCCCCTCCAAGGGCTGAGGACAACAAGGACCATTTTAAATGCCCAGAATATGTGCAGAGGCGGCCCCTGAAGCCCAGAACTCCGGTTGGGCCCAAGCTCCAGGGGATGCGTCCATCCGGCCCGCTTTCCTGCAGCCCCCTCCTTCAATCTCTCCTCTCTCAGATTCCTCCCTCTACTCCAATTCCCATCCCACTCCTCCAGTTTTCCCTCCCTCCTTCCTCCCTCTTCATCGTTTCCTGGTGGTTTTAACATCGCTGTGCTCCATTTTCTCAGTATGTCCCCACTATCACTTCATGTGCATGGTACCTCACTAAGGTGTCCCAGAGGGTTTTTTAAGCAGGATGAATAGCACTCTCTTACCTGAAAGAGAAATGGGTCTGCAGACCACGAGTGACTTTAGGGAATTTAAAGTTTGGCTCTCGGAGTGGGAGGGGTGGGAGGGGGGAAGGAGTCACTAACTAGTTTACTATCACTATGGGCAACCTGGCCGGCCCATGAATGACCGAGTCATGTTAGCTTGTCTCTTTATACTTACCCTTTGACCCTTTGAAAATGTGGAGGGAGGAGACTAGGTGGCATCTGATAATTCATTCCAAGGACCCTTCTCATGCTAACCTTCAATGATTTCTGTCAGCACCTGGATCTCCTCTTTTATTTCCACTACCACAGGCCAGGACCCAATGATCTTGATGGGGCAGTATCATCCAACCCTTCTCCATGCCCCTCAGAGCATTTCCTGCCTGCCCTTGTTTCCTTCTCTCCCTCCCCCCCCCCCCCAAGAAGTCTTTTAGGAGCTGAAACACTTTCCAGGTCTTAATCTCCTCTCTCTCGAATTCAAAAGACTTTCCTCAGTATCTCCACCTCCTGCCCATCATCAGCACTAACAACAATTGACCTGTGTTAGGGTAAAATCTCAAATTCATACTATAGGCAGCTGGGGGCAAAATGCACAGTTAATGTGCACAAAATGCCTACTTAAAAGTAAGCAAGCAGAATGGCTCTCAAGTCAGGAAGTCCTGATCTCAGATACCAACTGTGTGACTCTCAGTCCCTTAGCCTGTTACCTCAACTTCCTCATCTGTAAAATGGGGATAATAATCATGGCACCTACCTCCCCCCCCAGGTTAGTTGTGAGAATCAAATGAGAGAGTTATGAAGTGAATGGCAAAGAGCTATATACTGTAAACTATTAGAATAGAGCTATTTAAGGTTGGTTACAAAGTACTTTGCTTATTACAACCCTGTGGTATAACCAAAAAACTTAATCAATGCTTTTTGACTTAATCAATGCTTGTTGATTGGGACTAAGAGAAGCAAAGGGACTTCTAGGGCAGATCAGCTCGAGGTCAGAAGCAGGTGGGCAAGCAGAGAACCCTTCCAAAGGGTCCCTGCGGTCTCAGGGTGTCCTTCTTCTGAGGCCGCTGAGCCCAGCTCCAATCTCCACTCAAGCCTCAGCATCGTCCAGCTAGGACCTAAGAAGGTAGCTCATTCCCCTTTGGAAATGCCCTTCCATGGAGCACCGAAAGCGACCCCCTAACTTTCCCCTCCTGCTCGAGTTCTGTTCTCTAGGGCCGAGCAGACAGACTTTGGAGTCGCAGTCTTCAGGTACTGGAAGACCCTCCCTGCTAGTTCCTCCTGGTTCTCAATGCTCTGACCAAAGCCCTTACAACCCCCACCTGCCTTCCTCTCCGGTGCCCTCAATCTGGTTCTGCTCCCCCTCCCAAGCCCCTGCTAACACACCTGGGCGTGCCCTCTTTAGCTACCAGAGGACTGGGGCTTAAGCCAAAGCCTATGGTCAGTGACACACACTGAGTCACCCCAAGGCTATCCTCCATGTCTCCCCCACCCCAAAGCTCCCACATAGAGGGACTAATAGGTCCAAATTTATCCCTTTTAGATTTACAAAGACTTTTCCATACAGAGTGCAAGGGAAAGAGGCCACACCTCGACTGGGAAAAGGGTCTGGTAACCCGGAGCAAACCCCAGTCCTTGTAACGCGTATAATCTGGGGCAGGTCGCTTAACTCTCCCCCTTACCATCTCTGAGATGAAGAATACCAAAGAGTTGTGACTCCTACAGTACAACGCTTTTTTTATTTTCCTAACCTCACTGGGCGGTCACAGCTCTGGAAGCAGGATATGTAAGATAAGGCTTACATCTCTGAAAGGCTCGCCCAACGGAGCCCGCTTAGCTGCAAAGGCCTGAGCTGGACTCGAACCCCATCCCTAACTCCTAACCCAAAGCTTCGCGTACATCTCCGGTTTCTGGACAAGCTGAAAAGCTCCGGCTGCTCCAATGTACTCCCACCTTCTTTTCCCAGCCTTTCCCACACCATCCAGCTACAGGGGGCGAGAGTTCACCCCCACTGGCAACGCCCTGGCTTCGGACCTCTCCCGTCCATGAACTTGCTCTCCCCCACAGACACCCACGGGCGGCTCGGGGGGTTGGGGCTTCTTTGTCTGTAAGTTTTAGTTTGCCAAAGTCCTCCCGTCTGAGTTTGAGAGCTTCCCACTCAGACTCAGCGCGGCTCTGGAGGGTCAGGGCTGCTGTGCAGCTGTGTTAAATATAAGCTCTGTAACTGGGGAAGCTGACAGTTTTCTGCTTTTCTGTCATGGCCATTAGTTTGCTGCAGCTCCTGCTGGATGATCAGAGGCTTGGCTCGAACCTCCCACTCCTGCCGCAAGGAGTTTGGTAACTTAGAAACCTCTTCGTTAATAACTTTGACAAGGAAAAGTCATGCATACCCACATCCCTGCCCCGGAATATTTTTAACAGTGGGATCTGAGCACGTACGTGCCCGTACTTGCCATACCTTTCGGTGTTCTGTAATTAGCTTTGCTCAGGGGGTGTCTTATTCAAGACACCCTGGTCATAAGATAACATGACAGAGAGCCCCCTCCGAGCCAGAGCCCCGCGGTGACTAATGCTGAAGCCCACTCAGAGTTATTTAGAGACTAACACCTCCTTCAGGTAAAACAGCTTCATCTAACCTTCTTTCATAATCTCCTGCCGCCTCCTGCCTTCAGCGACCATCTGTTACTTGGAGGGAACACCAACTTTCCGCGGCATCCATCGGATTGGCAAGAGGTAGGAAACCAGGTGTTTCAAGAGCCAAGCCATCACACCTTGGCGCTCCGGGCCTCCGCTGCTGGTGGGTTTCCTTTTTTGTTTTGTTTTGTTGTTTTTCCCATTGCTCGGGCAAAGGAAGGCGTCCGCAGCCACTGTTTATTATTCCTGCCCAACTCATTTCAAAACATCAAGGCCTGGCAGGCTTTCAACACCCAGCCACTCTGCAGGATCTGGGCGTGGGCACCTATCAAGCTGCCACCGAATCGGCAAGTGGCCTGTTTACTTAAACACCAGGGCTGCACAACAGAGGCTCGCCAGCCCCGGCACACAAACACTGACGCCCGTTTCCAAGGAGTTATGAAAAGGGCAGTTCTGTACTTCTTGGGTCTGCTGCAACAGATGGAGGAGGAAGAGAAGGGAGGAGGGTTTTTAAAGTTGGAAGGCACTTCTGCCAGCCCCTGCCCCAAGTCCTCCTTTTACAGATACGTCAAGAGACAAGAAGGGACCCGACCAGTCCCACATCTGAGAAGTGGCAAGGCCTGGGCTGTTAACTCCGAATGCAGAGCCCTTTCCACAACACTGGGCTGCTTCCCCAAATATTAATTGGGGAATTACATACAAAATACATTCTATTTACAATTCACTTCCTCCGGGGTCGAGGCAAGAAACATAAACATAACCACACACACGGGAGGACATGGCTAGAAGTGGGTCTCTTTAAAGCTTTTGGATCGGCTCACAGGGGGATTACTGGGCAGAACCAACAGATACAGGACAGCGGGCCTGAGAACTCAGACACTGTGGTTCTCTTCCCAATTTTATTTATGACCCGCTACCTTTTGACGAGGGTGGTTCGTCTGTAAGAAGCTGCCCATTTTAAAAGGGATATGGGGAAACTGGACCATATCACCAAATGAATAAACGATGAAAAAGGGAATTTGGGGAAATTTTATCTGCAAAAGAGGAGATCGAGGGGGTCGTTTAGCCCACTCTGGGAAACAAAAGGAAATCTCAATCCACTGTCTTTCACAGGAGTTCTTACTGGAGAAAGAGGGTTTGAACAATAGTAAAAAAAAAAAAAAGATGTAGGTTAGATAGAAGAGGAAACTTAGAGTCACAGAATGTTGGAGTGGGAAGGGAGCTTAAAACATAAAAAGTTCCAGTTAGATAGGAACAAAGATAATTGAAGTCAGCCCCCTCATTTTACAGAGGAAGAACCAGAAGCCCGAGGGCCTAGTTAAGTCAGTTAGTGGAGTAGCTAAGGAAAAGAACCGGTCAACATCCAGCCCAGGGCTCTTTCCCAGGCAGGGAGGTGCCTCTTCTGAAGGTGAGAACTGTTCAACACATCAGTGATCCTAAATTCTTTATGAGCCTCATTTACCGTGCAGAAGCATCCAGTCCGCTCTGCAAAGGAACTGGGAATGCTCCCATTCTCTCACTCTTGCTTCGAAATCCTGGCTCAACAACTAAGTCCCAGCCCACAAAGCCCTGACCCAAAGCTTTCAGCCAAACGCCCCCGTGTGTGTCTGAGGACTCCCGTCCTCAGCCTAAGCCCAAGTCCTTGGGACTCAGTCTCCTCGTCTGCAAGATGGAGGGCGGGGGAAAGCTGAAGTCGCGCTTTCTAAGGCTTCAGATCTGTCTAAGATCCCGATAAGGATGGGGAAAGGACCTGGAAAAGGGAGACAGGGGAGCTGCCTTCAAGGAGCTGAAGATCTGGGACGTGGAGAAAAGTCTGCATGTGCAAGAAGGCGGGAGCAGTCCCAAAGCGCAAGAAATGGGGGGTTCCCCTTCCTGGAAGCATTCAAGGCCTTACCCTTGGGAGCACGGACAGGGGTCTCTGAAGCATCGCACCTGCCCAAGACCTGTCCCCGGTCTCTGTTCCTTCCCCGGAACTACTTCGGACCCTAAGATCTGTTTAGCATTGAAAAAGAACTTGAAGGGTTAGTCCATCCAAAGCCTTCTTTTACAAAGAAGGAAACTGAGGTCTGAAAAAAACCTGCATCTAAAAGAAGCTAAAATAAAAGCCAAAACCTTGCAATAAAGGAAGCTGAAGTGAAAGCCAAAACCTTGCAATAAAGGAAGCCAAAGTAAAAGTCGAAACTCTGCAATTAAAGGAAGCTAAAGTAAATAGAAAACCTTGCAACAAAGGAAGCTAAAACGCAACAGCAGCACGGAAATGTATGGCTCGGAGGCTCCCCGGGGAGGGGGTCCGGGCCGGTGGCGGCCGACAGCTGCCCGTACTTTGCAATCTCAGAATGTGGCTTCAGGTTCAAGGGTTAAGTGATCGGCTCCGGGTCACACAGCAGGCGGTCCCAGAGGTAGCACTCGAACTCAGGTCTTCCTGACTGTCCCGCCCCCCTGCCTCTCTCACTGTCAGCAGGGACAGAACTATGGGTGACTTTTAAAGCGTTTTAATCCGAGGCCTTCCACACTTAGGGCTACAGGTGTTTTTACACGGCGCGGGTTACGGGGATGAGTAGATGGGTGCTGGACGAGAAGCCTCAGTTTCCCCCTCTGGAAAATGGGCTCGCCAAGGTCTCCATGACGGAGTCGGACTCAGTCTGCAGGGTAAGGGGCGGGTCCCAGAACCGGGCAGGAAGGGGAAAGGGGCCCCGGATCCGAGGGTCCCGGGGACCCCAGGGGTGGGGGCCGCGATGACTCTCACCTCGCCCCAGCTCCATCCGCCGTCTCCGGCCACAACGCAGAGCTGCGTGTAAACAGCGCCCGTTCCCACGGCAACCACCGCGCGGGTCACGTGTTTCCGGTTTGGACCGGAACCAGCTAAGTCCCTGCCCTCCTCTCCACCTCCCCCTTCAAAACTTCCGAGACCATTAAGAAAGGTCGGTGTCATGCTAGAGCGCCCCCTCCTGGCCCGCCCGGAGGCAGCCTTACTCTCCCCCATCCATTCTAGTCCCATCCCAAGTGCTTTCTGACTGACCACGTGCTTTCTCCTGGAAAAAGAGCCTGTGGTCCCAGGGGTTTTCTCCCCGCCAACCCTTCCGATTCATTTCTCCTTCCCGGGATATTTGTTTCCTTCCGGTTTTGGAGCAACGGGCTCGACTCCAAGCCCTTAGTGCGAACGGAAACATTTGCCCAGAGCCGAACACGGAGCGATGGTCAGCGTTGCTGTCTGGCATCCGAGACGGACTCTTCCACAATCCCTTGACCTCCCTCCCCCTCATTTCCTCATCTGAAATCAGGGACCTCTCAGATCGCTGGCCACTCTAACCCTGTGATCTTACACCCTGGGAGCTTAGAATCGAGGACCTGAGTTCAAATCCAGCCGCGGGCCCTAGCTGTGGGATCCTGGGCCAGTCACGCTTGGTTCTGTCTGCCTCAGTTTCCCCCTCTGTAAAATGGAAGAGCCGGCAGCGTTCACCCCTTCCAGAACTCAGTCTAAGCATCCAATCTCTAAGTGACGTGGTCTGAACTCTTGGGTACTCCTTTAACTTCCAAAGTGCTTTATTCCCCCTAAAATACTTGCTCTTTCTGCAATTCCCCATTTATGCTCTAGGAAGCTGGGTGAG
Organism: Antechinus flavipes; assembly: GCF_016432865.1. Lineage (NCBI taxonomy): Eukaryota > Metazoa > Chordata > Mammalia > Dasyuromorphia > Dasyuridae > Antechinus > Antechinus flavipes. Next base: position 585,166,847 of record NC_067400.1, read on the forward strand.
AACCATCTCTTAAGCCCTCTCCCAGCACCAGGATTCTGTCATTCTTCTTGGGGTGCCTTAGAGAATATGACAGTCTTCAACAGCAACACAAGAAGGGGAAGGAATATCCGTCAGAAGTTGCCCCATGGAAGGCTTGGGAATAAATGGATCGTGATCTGTGGGGGAGGGGAATGTGGTCTAGGAGAATGGAAATGGAAAGTGATAGGGAGGTCCAAGTGGACCACTTCCCACTCAAGCTCCCTCTACCCCCCCAACCCCAACTAAGCACTTTATATTATTCCTTGTACCTTTGTTCAGAGGGACACAGTGATGTGAACAAACTTTTGTGAAGAGAAACCAAGACTTCAGTAGCAAGAATGTAAATAATTATTCATCTAAATATCAAGTAAGGAGACAATTTGACTTTGACAATGTTATTAGAATGCAGGATGTTAGAGCTGGGAGGGCCCTTAGAGACCAGGAGGTCAGAGCTGGGAGGGCCCTTAGAACCCGGGATGTCAGAGCTGGGAGGGCCCTTAGAGACCAGGAGGTCAGAGCTGGGAGGGCCCTTAGAACCCAGGAGGTCAGAGCTGGGAGAGCCCTTAGAACCCGGGATGTCAGAGCTGGGAGGGCCCTTAGAACCCAGGAGGTCAGAGCCGGGAGGGCCCTTAGAACCCGGGATGTCAGAGCTGGGAGGGCCCTTAGAACCCGGGATGTTAGAGCTGGGAGGGCCCTTAGAACCCAGGAGGTCAGAGCTGGGAGGGGACTTAGAACCCAGGATTTAGGAGCTGGGAGGGCCCTTAGAACCCAGGATGTCAGGGCTGTCAGGGCCCTTAGAACCCGGGAGGTCAGAGCTGGGAGGGCCCTTAGAACCCAGGATTTAGGAGCTGGGAGGGCCCTTAGAACCCAGGAGGTCAGAGCTGGGAGAGCCCTTAGAACCCAGGATGTCAGAGCTGGGAGGGCCCTTAGAACCCAGGAGGTCAGAGCTGGGAGAGCCCTTAGAACCCGGGATGTCAGAGCTGGGAGGGCCCTTAGAACCTGGGATGTTAGAGCTGGGAGGGCCCTTAGAACCCAGGAGGTCAGAGCTGGGAGGGGACTTAGAACCCAGGATTTAGAGCTGGGAGGGCCCTTAGAACCCAGGATGTCAGGGCTGTCAGGGCCCTTAGAACCCAGGAGGTCAGAGCTGGGAGGGCCCTTAGAACCCGGGATGTTAGAGCTGGGAGGGCCCTTAGAACCCAGGATGTCAGAGCTGGGAGGGCCCTTAGAACCCAGGATTTAGGAGCTGGGAGGGCCCTTAGAACCAGGAGGTCAGAGCTGGGAGGGCCCTTAGAACCCAGAATGTTAGAGCTGGGAGGGCCCTTAGAACACAAGATGTCAGAGCTGGGAGGGCCCTTAGAACATGGGATGTGAGAGCTGGGAGGACCCTTAGAACAGAGAATGTCAGAGGTAGAAAAAAAAAAACATTAGAACATACATTATATCAGAGCTATAGTAGCTTTGGAGATGAGAGGTTCATGGTGGACTGGATCTAGATTCAGGAAGACCTGGGTTCAAATTCTACCCCAACACTTAGTACTTGTGTGAGCTTACACAAATCAAATAAATGCTTTGTGCTTCTGTTTCCTCATCTATAAAAAGAGGAGGCTGGACTTGCTGGTCTATAATGCCCTCTTTATGAACCTATTCTTTCTTGTTGCATATGAGGAAACTGGAATACAGGGAGAGTGACTTAGCTAAGGTCACACAGAAGAGTCTTTTAAAATATTAGGGTAGTGCTCTGGAACGCCTCATAAGTTACTTCTCAGACATAAGTGGCTTTTCCATCCCCGTTCTACTGGCATGAGAATGATGAAGTAATTTTTCCAATTAAATTGACTTTCTGAACTCTGTGTACTTTCTTAGATTAGGAGACTAGAGCTGCAGACTCCTGCTTTTCAGTATTTAGGAGGATCTTCCTATTCCAGTCTCCATCTTCAAGATATGCATATACTCAGAGGGCAGAGAAGCAAGGAGAGAGGCTCCTATGCAGCCAAGGTGACTTAATAAGTGTGTTTTAAAAGGAGAATCCATTTCCCTCTTTGTCTTGACTTTTCTGTAATGGGTATATTTGAGGATTCTTATTGTTGGAGCCCCAGTTGACTTCCATTAAATCCTGGAATAATGGAATGAGTGTTAATTCTAATGTCAGAGGTTATTGTTGTTCAATCATTGACAGTTCAATCAGTTGTTCAATCACGGCAGTCATAAGCAACTCTTCATGATCCCATATGGGGTTTTCTTGGCAAAGATACTAGATTGACTTGCCATTTTCTTCTCCAGCTCATTTCACAAATATTGAACTGGAGACAAATAGGTGAAGTGACTTGCTTAAGATCACCCAGAGTAGGTGTTTGAGGCTGGGTTTGAATTCAGGCAGATGAGTTTCCCTGACTCAAGGCAGCCACTAGCTGCCATTATCAGAGGATTTAGTTTCAAATCCCACTTCTAATGCTTACTAATATGACCTTGGCTTACTGATATGACCTTGAGCAAATCATCCCTGAGACCACTCCCTTAACCTTAGTTCCCTTGTCAAAAAGTAAGTGGCTAAGCTCACTGGTCTCTGAGGTCTCTTAAAGTTTTGGATTTATGATATGATAATAAAGATGAGGATGAGCATGAGATCAATTAGATAAAATAGAAAAAATAATGGACATGGAGCTGACGATACAGTTTTGGATGCCGTCTCCAACATATGCTCACCTGTGTGACTTTAGACAACGTATAACTTTTCTGAGCCTCAAAATTCTCACCAGTAAAGTAAAAAAGGTTGGACTCTAATTCTGAAATACTGTGTGATCTTTCATCTAAGATTGATGACACTAACAGTGATGTTGACTGTGGTGACAATCATGGTTGTAGTGGTGATGGTGAAGGAGATTGATAATAATGGGATTGGGGATGATAGTAATGGGGATTACCAGGATATGACTGATAGTGATGATGACAGTGATATTAATTGAAATGTTGTTGACAATTATAGTGCTTGTTTCAATCGATATGAGTATGATAATGGTTACAGGGACAGTACTAGTCATGAAGCGGGGATGGTGATGACACTGGTGGCCATAGTGCTAATACATGGATGGTGATATTAATGATGAAGATAAAGGTGATAGTAGAGATAAAAGTGGGAAAGATGGTAAAGGTGATGTCAATGGCATACATGAGAATGGTGATGATGATGGGGTTTATAACAATCATAATGATGTCAATAAAGTTGATGATGGTTATGATAACGGTGATGAAGGCAAAGATAAGGATAAGGATTGTTGACAAATCTACTGAGAGATCTGGACTGAAATACAAGTGATTTCATTCAGTCTTAGGTTGGAACTCACAGCACCAGTTTCATGTTCCCAGCAGCCATTTAGTGGGAACATTTGTTTTGCTTTGACAAGTGACTTCCATATCCCAGGAATCAGCACCCAATTTCCTGAACCATCTGTCCTCATTCTTTTTATAGAAATGTCTGGAATTAGTAATTACCTTTTCACCATTAGATGAACTGATCAGACCACTTGGGATAGTGGGCTGAGAAGGAAGGTCAAAGACAGGAAAGCCTCGTATATTCAACTTCTTTGGAGTAATGGTCTGGTTTACAGGAGCCAATTTTCTAGTTATCTGTAATTCATGTCTTTAAACTATCCAACTTTTCAAATCTTCCATTACTTCCATGGAAACTTTTTTCTTAAAAGTTTATTATGTAAAGCATAAACAGATTATAATAACATAAGTGATATTGTCATGAGTTTCTGTAGCAGCTTAAAGTTTACAAAGCACTTTATTCACAACAACCCTATGAATGTACTTGGAAACTGAAGCTCAAATGATCATGGATTCAAATCCCAGATCTGCCATTTACTTGATGTGTGACTTAGAGCAAGTCAGTTCCCTTCCAAAGGCCTTAGTTCCCAAATCAGCAAAATGAGGACTCAGGATTTGGCCAAAAAAAAAATTAAAAAGTTAAATCTAGTGTGTGTATGTGTGTGTGTGTGTGTGTGTGTGTGTGCGCGCGCACATGTGTGCATGCACATTTGTGTGTATGCATGTTCTGACTTGCTAAATAGATGCTTTGTTGACTATTAAATGCCACATGAGGGGGAGTTCCCTTCCATTGTCATCTACTGGGGAAACAGGCTTATTAGAACACTGTGTAAAATAAAGAGTAAATGGGTTCTGAGTGACTCCTCCCTTCTGAGGAAAATTTGCCTTCAAAGCCATTTCTTGGTCTCAGCCTAAAACATTTTCTTCTAAGAAGTATCTCATGTCCTTTATCCTGTAGAAATTCAATGCACCTGATCCAATCCAACAAACATTTATTAAGGACTAAGTCCTTCAGTTCTCTCTTCCATAAAATGAGAGGATCTTTAAAGGACCTTCCAGCTCTAAAGCCTATGACTACATTATGTGGGAAATGCTGTGCCAGAATGATAAGCCCAGACCTGCCTAAGTCCCCAAAACTGCCTTTATCGGGCTTAACAGGCTCTATTACTCTAACTACCTGAAAGCCAGATTCTGCTCAGGGAAAGTTGTGGATAGCCAGGTTCTCTGTGCTCCCCTGGTACCTTCCAGATCTTCTCTGCACACTGTTGTCCCTGAACCAGAGACCCTGACAATTCCCAGCTAACCACATTGCAGTTGACCCTTGTCCAAAGTGCTGAATATAGCACATGGTCTTTCTCCATTGGGGAGAGGATGGAGATCAAGGATGAACTAACTTAGAAATGAAACAAAATTGGATTGTTTCCCCTCTAGGGGAGGGGGGTGGGGAAAAGGAAGGGAGAAAAAATTGAAGCCTAAGATTTTGCAGAGGAGAATGTTGAAAACTATTTTTACATGTATTTTGAAAATTAAAAGCTATTATTAAAATAAAAAAGAAATAAAATAGTTTAAAACTTTGTTAGAACTTGTAATTGTCTAAAATTTGAGTCATTAAATCCTGAAAATTAAAATCCCAGGCTCAGAGAGCATATTATAGATGTGTAGAGAAATCAGTTATAGACAAATCATTTCCCTTTTTATGGGACTCAATTCTTTCACTTGTAAAAATGAAAGGGTCAAACTAGGTGACATTTAAGGAACTATCAAATTCTAACATTCTGTTTTAACATCTGATGTTCTAAAGTTCCTTCCAAATCTACCAGTCCATGTTTTAAAATTCCTCCCAGTTCTGACATTCTGTGTTCCAAGTACCCTCCCAGCTCTAACATTCTGTATTCCCAGGGCTTCCCCAGCTCTGACATTCTGTATTTTATGGAACTTCTCAGTTCTAAATTCTCTGTTCTAAGTCTCTCAGTTCTGACATTCTCCGTTCAAAGGAACCTCTCAGCTATGACATTCTGTTTTAAGGACCCTCCCAATTCTGATATTCTACGTTCTAAGGCCCCCTCAGCTTTGACACTATATTCTGAGTCCTTTCCTAATCTGACATTATGTAGTTCTATGAATAGATTTGAAAAGACTTCTCCATTCTACTAATCCTCCCCACATATTTCTGCTTGTTCTGTTGACAGGACCTTTCTTCACTGTGACATGAATTAACAGATCCATTTCCCAGCTTGCTCATACTTCACCCCTGACTGTTCTACTTGACTAGATCTACCACTCTTGAAGAAGAAGTGTGGCATTCTTCCCTTGACCCCATCTTGGCTTCTGGGTAATGAAGGTTGTCTTGATCTTTGCGGTCCTCCTCTGTAAGTCTCTAAATGTTCTGAAATAACTTCAGTGCCTTGTCCTGTCTGTGTTTGCATCTGTATTTATAGGACTGGGCTCTGCTGGGAGGTAGGAAGAGAGGGAGTGGGAGGGATGAGAGGAAGAACCCAGTCAACAATGGAGAGTGGGGGAGAAATGGATGGAATATTCTTCTGCCCGAGTCCTCTAAGGACTGCATTTCATAACCTGGTTGATTCCTTGGACTGTTAGCATTTCACATGATGAAAGGAAGAGTTCCATAAAAATATTTTGCTGCAAGCTATTTTTAGTCCTAAAAATGGAAGCAACTAGATGGCTCAGGAGATAATGGGCTGGATTTGGGGGTTAGATTCCATGGCCCCTGCCCAACTCTGAAACTATGATGATGTGTACCAAAATTCTTTGTGTGTACAATACAAATATATCTCAAGCTTGGTTTATTTTTCTCTCACTCCAAAATTTTCTCAACCCCTCTTTTATCATGATGTAGTAAAAAGAGAACTAGATTTGGGTTGAGAAAAGCAGGAATCTGAATCCTCAATGGACCTGTGTGACTTGTAGTAAATCTTCCCTGGTCATTGTTGGCTCCTTTGTAAAAGGAAGAATTTGGACCAGATCTCTAGATCTCTCCCAGCTTTAAGGTTCATGACCCTAATCTAAAGGATGGACCCATACCTACCTCTCCTACTCATCTTCAGCTTGTACTGACAAAATCCTCTAATACCTTTCTTACTCCTAAGTGCTCCATGGTCAGTTCACTTGCCATCAGTCCAAAGGGGGATAAATAGATCCCTCTAATTGTGCTGAGCTTGTTTCTCCACTTTTGGAATGGACTAAGGTTGTCATACTTGCTGTGCTGGAGATCTGCAAAGTTCCTGGGGCATTGCTATTAATATTAGTCACTAATGCTATTCAGTAGCAATAACTAAGAAGGAGGTGATTTTTCTCTCCCAGATTTCATTTTCCCTTGGAAAATATTCCTCTTTATTTAGACTCTTACAGACTCCTGGTCACATGTAATTAAAAGAGAAACATCTGGTTTGCTCATTAAAGAAAGAGCACATCATTGTTTCCTCAATTCACAGCCAAAAACAGATAACTTTTGTACAGCAACACTGGAGATTTACAGGGAACTTTTGCCTCCATAAATTCATTGGAGCCTAATGGAGCAGGGCAGGAATTATTGGCTATATTTTGCACAGCAGGAAACTGAGATCCAGATAGAAGAAGGAGCTCACTCGAAGTCCCATGGCCAGTAAACAGCTCTTTCCAATATGTGCTGGAACTCTCTTCTAATTTAAGCTGTGATAGACAATTCTCAAGAAAATGATTCTCAAAGACTTTTATTCTATGTGTGTCTCTATCTCTCTCTTGGTCTCTCTGGATGTGTCTCCCTCTGTCTCTCTCTGTCTCTATGTCTCTGCTCTGTCTCTATCTCTTTGTCTCTCTCTCACTCTGTCTCTGTGCATATGTGTATATGTACATATACATATATGTTCATGTATGTACATTTTTGTGCATGTGCCTTCTCACTGAATTTGCTGCTCATATTTAGGAATCTAGAGACTTTGATCTCAAGGCTATTTCTTAGTTCTAGTCACTAACTACCAAGGTGATCTTGGTCAAGTTCTTTTCTATCACCATCTAACATTCTCTTTTATCTCTAACATTCTGTGTTCTAAGGTTCTGCTCCAGCCCTGACTTTTAATGATCTAAGGTCTTTTTCATATATGATATTCTCTTTTGCAAGGTCCCTTCTAGTTCCTACCTCCTGTTTTCTAAAGTTCCTTCCAATTGTTCTAAGCAAGGCTCCTTCCAGATCTAAACCTCTGAGTTCTAAACTCCTTTCCTGGGTCTAAAATTCTGTGATTGTGAATATCTTGACAAATTCCTTGCCTTGTGATTTCTCAGTTATATATTGCTATGGAAGCTTTGTCCCTGCTTGCCTTCTCCCAATGAGGTCCCAGGTTCCCCATTTTTTCTCTGACAGTGACCACACTGACCCACAGTAACTTCTGGCAGTTTGGAAGGATGATCAAGCTCATGACTGGGAAGAGTGCCTTATTCTCATACTATGGCTACGGCTGTTACTGTGGCCTAGGGGGCAGAGGAAATGCAGTAGATGACACTGACAGGTAACTATAGACCAACCATAGTCTATAACCTTCTCTGAGGATTTTGCTTAAGCACAAAGGGAAAAAGGAAATCAGATGATTTTTAAATGTCTTTTCAAAACAGATCAATGAATTGGGCATAAGTTTAAAAACATCAAAGAGCACTCATTTTGCCTCCCCCAATTAAATATCAAACTAGAAATGTTGTGATCTATATGTACAAAAAATATTCACAGAAGCTCTCTTCTCAAGCAAAAAAAAAGGAAATTGAGGGGATGCTCATCAATTGGAGAATGGCTCAATAAACTATGGTATGTGTTTGTGATGGAATATTATTGTTCTATGGGAAATGATGAGCAGAATGCTCTCAGAAGGAAAAAAAAAACCTGGGAAAGTCCTCCATGAACTCAAGCAAAGTGAAATATACTGTATATAAAGTTAACGGCAACATTCCGGGATGACCAGATATAAATGACTTTGCTATTCTCAGTATAGTACAATCATCCATGACTATTTGAAAGACTTATGATGAAAAATCCTATCCATCCAAAGAACAGAAATTTATTGTGTCTGAAAACAAAATGAAACATTCTCTCTTCTCTCTCTCTTTTTTAAACTTAATTTTTCTTGAGGGTTTTTATTTTTATAGGGTAGGAGATCTATGTTTTCTTTAATAACTTAAATTTTATGGAAATGTTTTGCATAACTTCTTAATTGTGGGTCCAGATAAGTGAGAAAACCTAGAACTCAAAAATTTTAAAAAGAAATGTAAACAAATTTGTTTTGAATGTAACTGGAGAAAAAAATTAATTGATTTTTAAAAGTGAAAAAGAATCTTCAAAAGTAGAAATTTTGAAAAATGAAGATTAACAAAACTGAAATTTAAAAATTCTAACATTTAACTGAAAAATACAACTGAGTTTTATTTTTAAAAGTTAAAAAAATGTTTTTTCAGAATGTTGAATTTTGAGTTGGCTTGTCCCCAGTATATTTCTTACAAGGGATGGTCACTTTGAAAGAGTAGGATGTTTTTGAATCCATCTACAAAGAACTGAGAGCATGTCCTGAATAACTGCCACAGCAACGACTCATGTTCTCTTAATTAATAAATCTTTATTGAGCACCTTCTTCTGGGCTTCACTTGCTAAGCTTACAGAATTCTACATCTTCTACATTCATGCCCTTTTAACTATGATGTTCCAGGATCATAAAAGGCTAAGCTCTATTAGTTTCCATTCTGCCAATGGCCATGACAAGACTCGCAAGATGAATTGGAGTATCAGTGGGCAACATTTATCTTCATAGCTTGAGTCTTAACACAAAATCCAGATTTTTACCTCTCCTACTATCAAATTCCAAAATTTGTTGTCCTGACCCTGGTTACCTCAAGAGAGAGTATCAGGAGGGATGCAACAGATTGTCCCTTGCAAAAAGAGTGTAGTGATAAATAACCACTATTTCCATGGCACTCTGGTTGCAAAATGCTTTACTAATCTTATTTCATCTTCATGATAGTCCTGGTTGCTAAATAGATTATCCTCAATGAGGATGTAAAATAGGAAATACAAAGCCTAGAGAGATTTTCTGAATCAAAATCTAAGTTCAAAGCCTTCTCAGTGGCTAGCCTTTCCCCTAGAGCTTTGTTATTTGCATCTAAAGTCTTTCAGCTGTCTTTCTGTGGATTTTTAGGCCAACAGCATGCTCTTTTCCTTGCTTATCCCATCTCCAATCTCCCAGGTGCTGTCAGGACCATGATTGCTGCTATGCTGAGCTGAAGACCTGCTGTGGCTGTCAGCCAATGTTTAGCAGCTATCAATTCCACATTGTCAATGGAAGTGTGATTTGCTGTGAGTAGACAATGGGTTAGGGAGGAGTCACTAGGTTCTCTCCTATAAGGTTTCTCTTCCACTTCTTCCTGCTTCTTTTCTTTCCTTAGTCACCTAGGAAGTCTCTAAGAAGAAAGAATTAGGATCTGAAAACCAAAAATCTTAGACTTGCTGAAAGGGCTCTTGCAATACAGAGTATCAGATCTAGAAGGGCCCTTAGAACATAGAATGTCAGATCTGGAAAGGCCCTTAAAACAGAAAATGCCAGAGATGGGAGAGCCCTTAGAACAGAGAATGTCAGATGTAGGAGAATTTTAGAACAGGGAGTGTTAGAACTAGGAGAGCCCTTAGAAAATAGAATGCTTGAGGTAGGAGGGACCTTAGAACATAGGATAACAGAATTGGAAAAGCCCTTAGAATACAAACACACACACACACACACATACACACACACACATACACATACACACAACGAATCAAAAAGAATATTGCAAAATTATAAAGAACAAAAAAGAACATAAGAAGTCACTCCCACCTCACTCTTTTGTAGAGGTGGGAGGTCTACAAGTGTTATACACTGTAGATATTTTCAGACTTTTCAATGCATTGTTATGCTGATTTTTTCCCTTTAATCTTTTTGTCATTAAAAAAAAAACATTACTTTTTATATGTTCATTGGGAGTAGGAGATATGGGACATTGTGTGGAGCTCTGGTGATATAAAAAGAAAAACAAAACACATCAATCAAAGCGAAAAGAACACAGATGGTCAGAGTGAGAAGGAAGTTTCAAGCATCTCGTGTCAGAACTGGGAAGGAACTTAGGACAAAAGAATGTCAATGAAAGGAAGGATCTCAGGATGTAGAATTGGAAGGGACCAGAAGAGTCCTTAAAAATCATCTAAACTACCCTCTTCATTTTATGCAAAAGAAACTAAGGGTCAGAAAGAGAACTGACCAGCCTATATACAATGAGCCAGTGGCAGTCAGGACTGGAACCCAGGACTCCTACTCCAGAACCATTTGTCCTATACCCTCCTGGCTATTCAAATTCACTCTTTGTAGAGCTGGTTCCCTGACTTCAGAGGCTTTCCATGGCACTGATCCGCTTATAACTCTCCAGTCTTCATCAGGAGATGAATCAAAAGAGCAGCCCTGCTGGTCCCTGAAATCCTATACCCAGGACCCAGCTGCCAATGTCTCGTTGGTCCGGTTTTATCCTGCCCTTGGTTGCTTAGCAACCAGCAGAGTCCTGGGATGCAGTGGAAGGGAATGAGAAAAACAACCCTGAGTCTGTCCACATTTCTAAATGTCATTGGGTAATCTAGATTTTTAAAAAAGGATATAACCTGACTCCCAAAGCCAGTCTCTGTGAGGAGGGCTGCTGAAACGGAGTAGCAAACTATTGTCTCTCAGTATGGGGGCGGTTTATATAACTACTGATGGCTCATAGATCACTAGTGCCAGAAGAAATCTTAGTATGTGGAATGTTAGAAAATAGAATGTTAACGAGAAGGGACCCTAGAAACAACACACTCATGTAACAGGTGAAGAAACAGAGACCTAGAATCAAATACTACAGAGTGGTCAAGGAAAATGAGAAGCGAGGAAAGGTCATCAGAGAGAGGTGATGTGATGGAAGTCACCTGGGCAGCAGAGGCAGCCTCCAACTCTCAGGTTCCCGGAAAACAGAGATCCAATATTGTCTTCAACTCACTTAGTTGTCAGTGAAAGGGAGTGAAGGTAGGCAAGAATGTCGCACTGAATTTTTTTAAAGAACTTTTTCCCTAAAATTCGATAAATTTCATGAAATAAACACTTAAGTACCTACTGTTTGCAGAACACTCACAGGTACTGGGGTGGTACAAGTTTAGATAAAATATGGGCCCCGACTGCCTATTGTTGACAGTTGAACTATGCATAGTTCCATAAAGTTTATAAAGCTTTTGCCACCTCAATTTTAAATGGCAGGTAGTACAATGTATGCATTTTATGAGGAAATTGAGCCTCAGTGATTTGCCCAAGTCCACATGGCTAGTAGAAGTAGAACTGGTTTTTGAGCCCGATTGATATTACTCCTACTTTTTATAATAAGCATTGCTGGGTATTGGAGGAATCAAGCTTGTATAATTTTCCAGATCCTCCAAGGACCTGTCCCTGTCCTTAGCCAAGATTTTAATGATAATGACTTACTTGCTGAATGCTCAATTGGTTGGAGATGCTAAGTATATGGAAGAGTGGAGCAGAAAGAATCCTTATAACAACGGCTGACTTCTCTAGAGCACTTTATGGTTTAGAAAGGATTGTAAGACCATTACCATAACTGTCCTTTACAACCTATAATTATTCCCATTCTTCAGATGAGAAAACTGAGATAAGAGAGGTTGTCATTTGGGTCATAGACCTCTCCTAACTTTAGTTCTAGCACTCATCCAACTCTAACCACATTATCTCCTAGGCTGGCAATATGAATATATGTGTGTGTGCATATAATTATATATGTATTCATATAATGTGTGCTTATGTAGGTATATATTACAAACACATGTATATAATTGCCCATAAAAGCAAAGCACTTAGCCCCCTCTCCAAAAATTCTTACCACATATTCCTCTCTGATGAAATATCACACTACTGGTAGAAGGTGTCTAAAACACAAGCTCCAAGGTGGGGGAGGTAAGGAGAGGAATAAGGATTTTGATATAGCATATACTGTCCTGTTCTAAGTATTTTACAAATATGATCCCATTTAAGATGGAAGACCTACTCGAGAGAAACGAAAGTCCTGAGCTTCAGAGCAACTGTTGTCTTTGAATCACAGAATCTCCAAGATGGGAAGGATTTTCAAGGACCCTCTATATTGAACCCATATAGGGGTGCTATAAGGATCCATACATGATTAAAAAATCCCTTCTATAATGTACTTGACAAGATCAAGATAGAAACTTCAGGAAGAAAAACTACAGTCTCTGTTTTCTCCACCTTCATCTTTTTCGGGTGTTAGCACCTGCAGTGTTTCCCTTTGCCATCTGTAAAATGGACAGAAAATTTCAGCATCTACTTCACAGATTGCTGTGGGAGGGATAGGGAAATGGAAATGGGAGTCATCCTTATGTAGCGCCGGCATGGGATCCAGACATCACATCACCTCAACCTCACCTTTGCGGTATTTTCTTTCCTCTAATAGATGGTGGCGGGAGCCTCTGTGGGTCACTGGCCTGTGAGTGTGACAAGAGATCTGTTCACTGCTTCAAAGAGAGTCTTCTCACCTATAAGAAGAATTATCAGTTCTATAGTCAGTCTCGATGTGGCGTGAACAAAGTTATATGCTAAGGAAGAGGCCGGGATATAGTGATTCCCCACAGCCACAGATGAGAGATTGCCTCTTCTCTTAAAACTCTGGACAAAACTCACCTCCAGGAAAACTTCCCAGATTAAGCTCAGCACACTTAGATTCATGGGCCCACACAGACTGGTTGAGCTTTGAACTTGGACATAGAATGTTCGAGCCAGAAGAACTTTAGAATCTAGAATGTCAGACCTAAAAGGGACCTTACTGATTTCTTTATTTTACATTAGGATTTATGTTTAAGGCACTCTTGGATCAGCATCCCATTGTAACTGTGGGTTTACTTTTGCTACACAGAGGATACATTTGTATCAAGCAAAAAAAAAAACACTGCAACAAAGAATATTGCAAATAAAGTGAAAAGAAAGCATCCTCAAAAACTACACAAATAAAATCCTCCCACCTACAAATTACCTACAGTACTAATGGGGTGGGCACACATACAGAGAACACATGAACCCAGGGAATATACATGGAAGGTATACTTCTAAGGTCACATGGCTGGGATGGTTTACACCTGCAACATTGCTAATGTCCCCTGGTGATATAATCAAATTGGGTGTCAAATCCCATCACTCAATCACCATCTTTCTGCTGGACATTGTATCGATGGCTATTTTCTGTTGGATTATCTCAGCTGCGAATCTCTATTGGTCTCTTGGTTGTTGAGCTACTCTCTGGTACAATCTGCTGGGCCTTAGATATTTAATCTCTTCAGGAACATCTGTTGACATTTACTGAGGTGTTATGACTGGAAAACCTTTCACTGTCAGGGAAAGCTACAATTCTCTAATGTATAATTTGAAAGTTATGAACCATTAGATCCATGTAGGCAGACAACAAAAGTCAGCAGATGCCCCAGATTAAATGTATTTTTTTGATTTTTTTTTCTCCTAGTATGAACTCAAGGTATTTGATCCCAGGAACCATCTGATTTAGAGTTAGAAAATTTCTTTTAATGTCTATTAAATCCTTGATTATAGTTTATATCTCACTAACCCATTTTGGAAATTCTGCTCTGCTTCTTCCCTTTCCAAAAAATGTGCAGGAGTTGTACAAAAAGCATGAGTGATAAGGGCCTCTTACTCCCTTAATCTTTGATTCATGTGCAACTGAAACTACAGTTGAGAACAACTTTTAATTGAAGGTATCCACCATGTTTCATTCTGCTGCTTCTGTTATGAATGTCTCCTGTTTACAAAAGTGTTGTTCTATTTTTTTACTTTTCCTCATACAAATGAGGAAGGTGAGGACCAGAGCCATGAAAGTTACTTGGTCAATCATGATTAAAGCTAGGACTTATATCCAGGTCTCCTTACTCCTGGTCCTCCCACTACATCCCAGGACTCCGTCATCCACGGAACATCTGGAAGATGTTCTAAAAATGTCTCCTTATCATTTTAGTCTTCATGATTCAATGAAGCATTTATGGATGATGAAGAATCTTTTACTCTCTTCTAACAGGCTTTTCTATCTACCCCTTCAGTTTTACAGCCACCATTGGGATGAAGTGATCCCCTCCACCTAAAACTTAGACCTTTTTGAGGTTAAAACAGATAGTCAGCCTTCACTCAGAGGTTGCAGGAAGGGAAAAGAGGTCCACCAATCACTTGCTATCATAATACTCAAAGCCAAAAGAGACTTTTAAAGATCATCAATTCCAAATTTATCAGTTACAGATAAGACTGTAACTTAGACGTTAGATTTCAATAAGACTGAAGTTTAGAAAATAGAAATGACTTGTTCATATCAATGATAAGATCAGGGAGTCTAATTCCAAATCTAATGTTCTTTCCAGTGCATAATGTAACTGCCTTTCCTAAAACCAGGATTGGTGGAAGACACCAGGACCATCCCCACAATGGCAAGCAATGCCCTACAAGGGTTGGGAGAAGGACAAAAAAGCAGGATGTAGAGGTGTTGCTATAACTCTCAAATCTTTAAGAAGCAGACACAGAGAATTTCCTTTCATCTCCTTGAGTTTTGTCCTCCATGGAAACAAGGGAGAGAAAAACAAACAGAAAAACAACTAAGCTTCTCTCTTACCTCCCAGGTGACAGAAAAACACCATGAAAATGTCAATAACTAAGAGAAAAAAAGGTGTCAGGAGGAAGAGTTTTCCTGGAAGGGAAGTAACTGCTATTGACTGCTGGTGGAAAAAAGCCAAGTTTAGCTGGAGGCAGAGGGGAACTTATAATGAGAGACAAGAACACCAGGAGGGAGGGAGAGAGGGAGCCAAGAAAAGATACACCAAGGAGAAAGGTAGCCATGGAAAGAAAAATTCATACAGTGTCAAGAGAGAGCACATCTAGGAAGATACCCAGTCTCCTGGTTCTTCTTTCAATCTCTAATGTCCCAAATTGTAAATGAGTACTTCCTGATCTTCCCTGATATCACTCAGAAATTTTACCTCTCCCCTCAAGAGAAGTAATAAAGATTTTAGATAAGCATAGGATAGAGATCAACTATTATTTCCTTTCTATGATTCCTGATCAAAAAGCAAACTCATTGACCTAGAGGCCAAAGACGCATTTGGATCATATCATCACTGGGAACCCTATTCTCTCACCTCTTAGAGAGGGGTCTGATGCTGGGCACCAGTGGACCCAGATTGATCAGAGTGTAACCAGGCCCCAAAAAGAAGAGATCAAGTTTTTCTATAACTCTTTTGTTCTTTGTGCCCCACCTTGGAGTAAACCTCTGGGGAAAATTTCTGAAATGAAGCTTATTATGGCTTGTGTCTGGGATTTCCCCAAAACTGAACTATCAGGGTTCCTTCTAGAAAAAGGTGAATGAAATATAGATAGACAGACATATATCTATATATATTCATGGGATTAGACAAAGACACAGAGGTTATAGGGATATAGGGATGTCCTATACCTATATTGCATAGGAAAGCTATACATACATATAAAAGTATATAGGACATGGTTATATGGGCTAAATCTACATCTACATAAGTATGTCCTGTATCTATCTAGCATTGGATAGCTATATATTTCTTCTGTCATGAAATGAGCACTTAAAATGTAAGGGATTCGTAAGAGCACACTAACAAACTCTTAAAACATAAAACAATAAACCATCACACCTATTATATTTTCCCAAAAGGTAAAGGTACTTTAGGGGACTATTGAATAGAGCCTTCATTTTCATTTCAAGCCTGCACTCTCTAAATAACTGAAAAGGTGCTACTGCCCACCCAGTCATGGCTCCTTTCAAGTTCAAAATGATCTTCTTGGTGGTTTGATTGCAAAAATCTGCTCTAGCCTGGCAACTAGAACCAACTCAGGAACTCACAAATTCTTGACCTTGAGAAGTATCCACCAAAGTTAGAAATGCCCATTTCTCATGATGATGATTTTGTGGGGGAAAAACATAAAGCAACAAAGGCAGTCAGAGATGTGAGATCTAGTCTTAGGCTCACGTGTTCTCATGTACTTGTAGCCAACATTGTCTCATGGAGAAGGGAGAGATTCCCCAATCCTTCCCCCCAGAATAGCAAGAGGGAATGAGCAGAATCCCAAAGGAATATCCCAAAAGAAAAGGGGAAATGGAATTCAGCACCTGAGTGTGGTGATTCTTCCTGGCTCAATTGCTTGTCATCTTTGATACCGTCCAAGTCATAGAAATTAATGAGGACTTAGTTAACTTGTGTCTTAAAGAAAGGAGCCAGACACATGCCCTACAGGAAAGAACCAGATTATGTGTCCAGTTCCATGGGAAATGCTCCACCCCAGCAGATAAAGAGATTAGGTGTGGGGTCCAGTGATACAATGGTTATCCTTGTTAAGCTATTCTTGTCAAATGGCAGGTGCAAAGAATGTTCATCTTTGGGGTTAGTTTAATACTGTAAAGGAGATATTGTAAAGACAGAGACGTTAATTTCTTAACTGCTTTTCAAACTTCTAGACTCTACCCTTTTCAAACTAACTTGCTCATAGGTGTCAACATCACTCCCCTGCTTCAAAGCCCTCAGTGGCTCCCTATTACTTGTCAAATTAAGTATAGGCTTCTTAGCCTGGCATTCAAGGCTTTCCTACCTTTGTGACCTGACCCCAGAGGATCCTAGATTTAGAAGGAAAAGTCCCCTAAAAACTATTTAGATCAATGCTCTGATGTTACAGATGAGGAAACTGAGGCTGGTAGAGATTAAGTGTCTTGCTTAAGGTAAAAAAACAGCAGAACTTGAATTCAAATCTACTTCTGCTAAATTCCTATCAGACTTGCTTTCTGCTCTATTATACTATCTCTCACTCTAGTCCCCATTGTGGAGTCTATGTTCTAACGGAGCTAGAAATTTGCCATTCCCTCATTCTTGTCCTACCCTCTCCTCTATTCAGACCTTTAAAAATACATAACAATTACTATCATAGTTAGGCTTTATATAGTTTCTAAAGTTTGTAATATGTCCACATATATTATCTCATTTGATCCTCTGAACAGTTCTGTCAGATGGGTGCCATTATTATCCTCATTTTATAGATGGGAAAACTTAGGCTGAGAGAGATGTCATTGACTTACCCAAGATCACATATATACATACACATACACATATCTGAGGTCAAATCTGAACTCTGGGGTTTCTGACTGCAAGCTCTATATTCTGTGCACTATGGCACCACCTAGCTGCCTCCTGGCAATTCTAAAAGACTATAAATGGAGAAGATGGCAACTTGCATCCTTGGATGAAGTTGATATATTAGGAGATCCCGCTTATCAATTAAATCAAAATTTTAGTCCCTATCCCAATTATGAGCTTACCTACCCTTAACAAACACAAATATTCCAGAGTATTAAGAACAGAAAGAGGAGAATTTATGGAATCATGAACTCTGTTCATCCACAAATCTCTAAGCCTACTACTTTCTATAAGAAGAAGAACAGCCTTTAATTTATTCCAAATTTAGGTACTCTAAAACCTTTGTTCATGACCTCCCCTATACCTGGAATGGACTCCACTGTACTCCCAATATCCACCTGCTGGAATCTTCCCATCCTTTAAAGCCCACATCAGTCACCATCCTCCCAAACTGTAAATAATCTCTTCCTAAAATTCTTTCAAGGATTTTTCTTATAGGATTGTCTCTGTCTTTGGCCCTTACATAATCCATTTATTCTGTTTTTCTTGTGTGCATATCTAATCTTCCCAACTAGATTATAAACCGCTAGGAGGAAATAACTGTGCTTTCTTCAGCTAAACCCAGAGCAAAGGGGGCCTTTCATGAAGTAAGTGCATGGTAAGTGTCTGTTGACATTCAAAAGAAATTAGCCTCAGTTCTTTATGGACTTTGTCCATTGGTTCTAAAGGCCATCTCCAAAGGGGAGTCTTAAACTTTTCCAAACAATAATTGAGTTGCTAGAATATGTGAGTAGTCTCCCAAGGAGATGACTTTTGGGGGAAAAAATCATTAATCTAATCTCTCGGTGCTCTAAGTAACTCTCTAAGATTATAAATTGCAAAGAAGAGGCCAATCTCCATTGGTAGAAGGAATCTCCTCACTTTGGAATAATCTCTCTCAATGACATCCAGCTGCTATCCCCGCTTTGTTTTTTAACATCACCTAAATTTCAAACTTTAGCCTTCAACCTACTCCTGTACCCAGCACATCATCCCTGTAACAAAGACAAAAAAAAATCAGTTCAGCAAATAAACCAACATATCAACAGTATCTGGTAATATGTTCAATACATCATTTCCATAGTGCCCCAGCTCTATAAAGAAGGAAGGAATATACATCCTTGGAACTCTTCTCTGGTTCAAGCTTGGTCATTATAATTACTCATATACTGTGTATTTTAGCTATCTATATATTAGTATATATTAGTTATCTATATATTAATATATATAGTAATACCTCCATGTTATATATGGTACATAATATCTATATATTAGCTATCTCTATATTAGTGCTCCTGTAAGTTCCAGAAAGCCCCAATTGAGTTGTACTTAAATTTTGTATCTCCCTTAGTGCCTAGATTGGACAGGTAGGTGATGCAGTGAATAAAGTGCCAGGGAAGTCAAGAACATTTGAGTTTAAATCCAGCCTTAGACACAAGCTAATAAAATGAGTGAGAGAAGGAAGTAGCAAACCATTCCAGGAGCTTTGTCAAGAAAACACTTCAGATATGACTAGAATGAAAAAACAGTAACTGTACCTAGCACAGTATTCTGCATACAGTAGGTGCTTAATAAGTGCTTGCTGAAGGGATGAATGGAAGAGTGAGTGGATGTTATCTCTCCCTAATATCTCTTTCAGGAAGAGTTGGTACTGGGATCCAAACGCAAAGTATATGTGTATTTGGGGCTGAAGGAGAGGAGGTAAAAAGAGGGAGAGAAAACTTTTCCTCCATTTTCATATACCAAGTTGTCTTAGAATGTGTGAAAACTACCAAGTGGAGGAGTAACAGATGTATGTGAATGTAATGGTGCTGTGGTACGTGTATGTGTATTAGTGTGGGTGTATTGCAAAGGGAAGGGGGAGTGTTGGCACCACTCAGCTGTGTGTGAAGCAGGATGACTGGTCTGCAGTGTCCAAGCTGGATATCTGGCTCGGGTGGCTTAGGAGTTGTGGTTCAGCACCATGGATTGCCTAGTCTTCTTAAATAGCCTTCCTTTCCCTGATTTGACCTCTAGATGATATGTGTAATTGGTCTCAGTTTGGAACAGCCAAGAGGCTATTTGTAGGACAAAGAAAGTGAAGCATTTTAAGGAACTTGATAAAATCTAGAAAACTGTGGGAAAAGAGGACACAAGAAAAAAAGAGCCCGATGAAAGCTTAGAGGACCTAAATTTGGAATAAATTAAAGTCTGTTCTTCTTCATATAGAAAGAAGTAGGCTTAGAGACTTGTGGATGAACCTAGTTCTCTTTGACTCTTTTCTCTTCCTTATTCTCCATATCCAAAAGGATGCTAGCTGGCTGTCTGTTCTACCCCTCCAGTAGAATGTTAACTTCTTGAAGGCAGGATTTTTTTTAAATTTTTCTTTCCTTGGTTGTCTGGCATACATCAGGCATTTAATAAATGTTTGTTGAATTGAATTCTACTTCTAAAAATTCTTGCATTTGTGCCTCTTCACCTTTCCTACAGCGTCTACTTAGTTGAGTCTCTTATTGTTATTGTTCAGTTGTATCTGATTCTTTGTGATGTCTTTTGTGGGTTCTCTTGGCAAGGGTACTGGAATGATTGGCCATTTTCTTTTCAAGCTCATTTGACAGATAAAGAAGCTGAAGCAAATAGGGTTAAGTGACTTGCCCAGGGTCACAAAGCTAACAAGTGTCTGAGGTGGGATTTGAATTCAGGAAGATAAATCTCCCTGACTCTAGCTCAGTGTTGTATCCACTATGGCGCCACCTAGCTGTGCAATCTCTTATTACCTCTCCCATGAATTATCCTAATAAGTTTCCTGACTGGTTTCCCCTTGCTTCCATTATCTCCCTTCTCCAATACATCTTCCTTAGAGCTACCAAAAGAATCTTCCAGGGGCATAGAACTAACCATATTGCTATCCTACTCAATGATCCTAGCAGATCATTATTACCTACAGAATAAAAAAAAATACTAACTCCTTAAATACCTAAGTTGGGTATTTAAGACCCTACACAACTTGACTTCCACCTGTTTTTCCAGACATTTCATTCCAATTTTTTGTTCTCTATATTCTAGCCAAATGTTGCTATTAGCTTTTCCCTAATCTTATCCTGCCTCCTTCACTGAAGCGGTCCCCTAGTGCCCCCCTTCTCTCCCAGGATATATCATCTTCCTACAAGGCTCATTCATGTGAGCAATAGTCACAGGCTTAGCCTATAAAAGAAGGCTGAATATGAATTCCAAAGGTGGGAGAACTGAAGAGAGAGAGGTCAGTCAGAAGGGAGGAAAGGGCCACATACAAATATAGATTCGCTTCCTTGGAAAGAGGTCTATGATAGGGACCATGATGGAGTAGTTCCTGGACCAAAGCTAAGACCCGGTTCAAACCAGGAAACCCATCAGCAGTGATCAAGGGTAAGATGCAGGTTTGCTCATCAGAGCCTGTATATATATATATATATCTTGCTTTGCATAACTGCATAAACTTTTACTTATTTTTGTATATCCTCAATACTTAGCATGGTGCCTAAAATACAGTAGTTTTTTTTAATAAATGTTTACTGACTTGAATTATTGTACATTATATGGTCTGGTGGGGCAGCTAGGTAGCACAGTGGATAGAGTCAGCCCAAGTCAGGAAAAGCTGAGTTGAAATCTGACCTCAGACACTGTGTCAACTGTTTGCCAAATACTTTACCCTGTTTGCTTCCATTTCCTAATCTGTAAAATTAGCTGGAGAAAGAAGTAGAAAACCACTCTAGTATCTTAGCCAAGAAAACATCAGATGGGGCTCCAAGAGTCAGATAAAACTGCACAACAATAAAAAATATGGATTGTATAGCTCTGGGGAGGAAAAAGAATGACAATTGTCTAGTAAGCCAAGATCCTTTCCTTGATTATAGAAGGGGGTGTTCCCATTGTGGCAGTATAAGTTCAAGACAAATGTTTAGGACATCAAAAGATGTGGGTCTTGCTGGGAGTGGGACTCAGGGTTCCATTATAAGTTGGGAAGATGATATTGGTACATGAGGAAGACAAAGAACCACTTTGCTGAGGGGGATTGCTTGATTCTCTAGCAACCCTGAGTGTTTTCCTTTTAAGGGAGATAATACTAGAAATCTGGAGGCCAAGAAGAGAGGGGAAAAGTGTCTTAACTCTTCAGTGGCTTGGGTACAAATCCATTTTATCTTGGGTTAGATAGAAATCCTATTCTGTATTCAAATATAGGCAACTATGCAAAGCATTCTGGAAACCTTAAAGGCAAACTATTAATAAATATTTGTTGAGTCCAATTAAGTTAGGGCTTCAGTAAAGAACTTTACTGAATTACATTATACTCTGATTATTTGTAGCCTTTTCTTAACCCCACCTATTAGAATATAAGCTCCTTGTGGTCAGGACTGTGTCCCTTTTTCATCCTTGTATCCACTAGTGCCAGGTGGAGACTGTATGCCATATTCTATGAACACATGCAAGAAACCAATTGAATGGAGGGAAACCAAACACAAAACCAGGACACTGTGATTCTGTATTTGGTTCAGACCAGGCACAACTGTTAAGAGAAGCTCCTGATAATTAAAGGATGCACTCTTCAATGTCTTCACCCTTGTTACCAGCACACTTTGAGCTAATGTCACAGAAGTTAAACTGACCATCTCCTCATACCAGAATCCTAAGTTAGAGAAACAGAGGGGCTGACCCAAGAGAACAGCACTTGGGATGCTTGAGGAATACTTGCGAAGGTGGCTTTTCGTGTTGTTCATCATGACTGACTCTTCATATTCCCATTTGGGATTTTCTTGGCAAAAATACTGCAGTATTTTGTAATTTCCTTCTCCGACTCATCTTTTAGATGAGCAAGCAAGGTTAAGTGACTTGTCCAAGCTCACACAGCTAACAAGTGTCTGTGGTCAGATTTGAATTCATGAAAATGAATTTTCCTGACTCAGGACCTGTGCTCTCTCTACTCTACTATCTGCACTAAAAATAGTACAACAGAATGAAGGCATAATTTGAAAATCAGAAAGCCTGGGTTCAGGTCCCAGCTCTGCCACTTATTATCTGGATAACCTTGGTAAAATAAGTAAATTAAGTAAGTCACTTAATTTCTCTGGACTTCCATTTCCTCATCCTTAACATGAGAGGGTTAGAATAATCCCTCTTAGTACTAGTGACTTCCCTCTGTTATTTCCCTGTGTATCTCATTTGTCTGTTGTCTCCTATATTAGACTGTAAACTCCATGAGGGCAGAGCTGTCTTTATGTCCTCAGTGCCTCACACATAGTAGGCGCTTAATAAATGCTTATTGTTTAAGTCTGTAACTTATGTATGTTTTCTCCAATTCAATTCGGCGGATATTTATTTGTGTGCAGAGCTAGTCACAGAGCTGGCTGGTGAAAATTCAAAGCTGAGATCATATCATGGCATTGTGTGGTCCTCTTGCCTAGAGCTAGACTTTGTATTTCAAAGAGATGGAATCAGCATTTTAACAGGAAAACAAAACCGTTGCTAACTCCTTGTCTTCTCCAATTGAACTCAGTCTTCATCTGCTTCAGATGCCCCCAGTCAGACCCAACAGCTATCTCTCCCTGGGAATTCTTCCTGAGCTCCAATCCAAGGAGTGCTCTCTTTCTGGTCCTCTGCCAATATATACATCTTTGGTGCCATATTTTCTAAGGAGAACACCTTCCCCAAAGAATGATTCTCCCTCAGACTGCTCCAGACTGTTAGTTAGGGTATCCCAAGGATGAGTGGAACATAAACTTAGAGCAAGAAAGATCCTCAGAAGCATTTGGTCCAACCTCATTTTACAGATGAGGAAACTAAGGTCCAGAGAGGGCGGATGGATTGTTCAGGGTTACACAGACAGCAAGAAGTAGAGCTGAGATTTGAACCCAGGTCTCTGACCCCAAATCTGTGGCTTTTTTCAAGACACCAAGTTGCTTCTTATCATATCTAAGTATCTGAGTGCTGGAAACCTATTCCATGTTTCCCTGAAGCACGCAGCTTGTTGTCACAGTTAGGGAAGTCAGCTGCTTGTTAAACACCCACAACTGGGGAAAGTGACAGTATTTCGGTGCCAACTCTGCTGCTGCTGCTAAAAAGCACAGCCGTCTTCTGCATTTAGAGTCACGGCTGCACCAAGGCCATGCTGGCTGCAAGGGAGCAGAGTGGAGCCGAGAGCCATCTGTCAGAGCTGGCCGCCTGCCCGGGCTTGGACCGCTGAGTAACAGGTAGAGGGCCGCCCAAAGTAACAGGTGGCTCTACCTCCTCCCTGGCTGGAAAAGTTACCAGGTGAGTTCCATGCTAGGTCAACCCTTCCCAGGATCCTAGAATTCAGAGCCAAAAGAGACAATCCAGTCCAATATTGAAAAAGGAAAAATTGAGATCTAGAAAGAAGTGATTGGACTAAAATCATAGAGGTACTTTTGGAATCCAGGTTTTTTGACTCCTAATCTTTGCTTTTTCCTCTACTTTTTATTGTTACTCACCTTCTTTTGGGGAGCAACCAAGTCCCCAAAGAGGGCCCACTGAGGAGGAGCAAAAAGAGACCCAAAAGCCATTGCATCCAATATCATTATTTTAAAGTAGAGATAACTGAGCATAAGGAGTTGTGCCTTGGCCAGGGTCACATGACCATGGTCAATGTCTGAGGCAGGATTTGAATTTAGGCCTTCCTGAGGTTAAGCCTAGTCTCCTATCCACTGGGCCATCTGAAAGACTACACCATAAACTAGAAGAGACAGAAGGTCATAGTAGAGACTGCTAGACATGGAGTCAGAAAGGCCTGAACCTCAGATGTTTTACTTAGTATTGTCTCTGCTTCCATTCTTTATCTTTTATTATTTTTTATTATTTTGTTATTTTTTATTAAATAAATAATCAAAATTTCTTATTATTTATTACTCCTAAAGTACTGACCTATCTCCCAAGGTTGTTGTGAGGATCGAATTAGATATTTGTAAAATTTCTGCAAATCTTATTAACATTGCTGAAGAGGCTGAGTAAACCTGTCTTCTGTCTGCCCCAAGGGGTCTCAGGATGACTGTTCCCTGACCCCAGGCTCTATCATCAGGGATAACTGGAAAGATCTTCTATCTCCTATCCACCAAATCTTTACCCTTCCCTTTATTCAAGACCTTCCCCATACACAGATAGGGTTAGTGCTAGTCCTAGGGTTCAGAGAATAAAAAAAAAAAACAGCAAAAATAGTCCCTGCTTTGAAGAGACTCTTCAATCAGGAAACTGATTCTTTAAAGCTCAGGGATCAAAGGAACGGCCCTGCCACACCAGGAAACCCCTTTGTGGCTTCCTGAGTGCAGTGGGGAGGGAGATCAAATAAAAACAGAGACACCTAGAAACCGGCTGTATCCACCCACTTGTTTTGTTTTCAATATTGTAATTAATAATAGAACTCTATTTCAGTATAATTATAATCTTTTGTATTTTATTTGCTGCTTTCAAAAACATTATTCTAAGGAAGGGTTCCTGGATTTCACCACACTGACAAAAGGGACACAGCACCAAAAAGGTCAAGAATCTCTAATTTAGCCCAATTTTTTTTTTTACAGAACCAGTCTCATGTCCCCAACTCACAACAGAGCCAGGGCTTGAATATGGCCTCTCTTCCCCACTTGCACCACACTGTCTGGGGCAGGGTTATGGAAAAAACTGCTTTAAGCTCAGAGTGGGATATTACAAGAAGAGAGTTGGGCTGTGACCCCTTGAAACTCCCAGGAGGCAGCCTCCATCAGTCCTCAGACTAGAGATTGTAGGCTGTGAGGGAAGATGATGTCACGTGGCTGGGGAAGAGGCCAGGCTATGACCCAGGCCGGCCACTAGATGGTAGCCAAGTGCTGGAAACCTTGGACAGCCTTGCTTTTTTTTTTTTTTTTTTTTTTTTCCCCCCTCTCTTTTTTGCTTTTTTTTTTTTTTAATTATAACTTTTTATTGACAGAACCCATGCCTGGGTAATTTTTTACGACATTATCCCTTGCACTCATTTCTGTTCCGATTTTTCCCCTCCCCCAGATAGCAAGCAGTCTTATACATGTTAAATATGTCATAGTATATCCTAGATACAATATATGTGTGCAGAACCGAACAGTTCTCTTGTTGCACAGGGAGAATTGGATTCAGAAGGTAAAAATAACCCGGGAAGAAAAACAAAAATGCAAGCAGTTTACACTCATTTCCCAGTGTTCCTTCTCTGAGTATAGCTGCTTCTGTCCATCCTTGATCAATTGAAACTGAGTTAGATCTCTTTGTAGAAGAGATCCACTTCCATCAGAATACATCCTCAAACAGTATCATTGTTGAAGTATATAATGATCTCTTGGTTCTGTTCATTTCACTCAGCATCAGTTCATGTAAGTCTCGCCAGTCCTCTCTGTATTCATCCTGTTGGTCATTTCTTACAGAACAACAATATTCCATAACATTTATATACCACAATTTACCCAGCCATTCTCCAATTGATGGGCATCCATTCATTTTCCAGTTTCTAGCCACTACAAACAGGGCTGCCACAAACATTCTGGCACACACAGGTCCCTTTCCCTTCTTTAGTATTTCTTTGGGATATAAGCCCAGAAGTAACACTGCTGGATCAAAGGGTATGCACAGTTTGATAACTTTTGGGGCATGATTCCAGATTGCTCTCCAGAATGGTTGGATTTGTTCACAACTCCACCAACAGTGCATCAATGTTCCAGTTTTCCCGCATCCCCTCCAACATTCATCATTATCTTTCCCTGTCTTTCTAGCCAATCTGACAGATGTGTAGTTGTATCTCAGAGTTGAATTAATTTGAATTTCTCTGATTAATAATGACTTGGAGCATATTTTAATATGGCTAGAAATAGTTTAAATTTTCTCATCTGAAAACTGTCTGTTCATATCCTTTGACCATTTATCATGGCTTGATTACTTAAAAATTAGAATCAATTCTCTATATATTTTGGAAATGAGGCCTTTATAAGAACCTTTAACTGTGAAGATGTTTTCCCAGTTTGTTGCTTCCCTTCTAATCTTGTTTGCATTAGTTTTGTTTGTACAAAGGCTTTTTAATTTGATGTAATCAAAATTTTGTGATCAGTAATGGTCTCTAGTTCATTTTTGGTCACAAATTCCTTCCTCTTCCATAGGTCTGAGAGGTAAACTATCCTATGTTCCTCTAATTTATTTATAATCTCATTCTTTATACCTAAATCCTGGACCCATTTTGATCTTACCTTGGTATACGGTGTTAAGTGTGGGTCCATGCCTAATTTCTGCCATGTTAATTTCCAGTTTTCCCAGCAGTTTTTGTCAAATAATGAATTCTTATCCCAAAAGTTAGGATCTTTGGGTTTGTCAAACACTAGATAGCTATCGTTGACTATTTTGTCTTGTGAACCTAACCTATTCCACTGTTCAACTAATCTATTTCTTAGCCAATACCAAACAGTTTTGGTGACTGCTGCTTTATAATATAGTTTTAGATCAGGTACAACTAGGCCACCTTCATTTGATTTTTTTTTCATTAATTCCCTTGAGATTTTCAACCTTTTATTCTTCCATATCAATTTTATTGTTATTTTTTCTAAATCATCAAAATATTTTCTTGGAAGTCTGATTGGTATAGCACTAAATAAATAGGTTAGTTTAGGGAGTATGTACAGCCTTGCTTTGGAGGATCCTTTCTGTTATCAGCGTGACCTTTTACCCTGATGCTATGAAGATTTGAAAAATCCTTCCAATTTCACAAATTATCTTTTCTCCTTAGTGACACAGACATGAAGTTCTCACCATTTGGGGCGAGAGAGAGAAAGAGAGAGAGAGAGAGGAAGGAAGGAAGGAAGGAAGGAAGGAAGGAAGGAAGGAAGGAAGGAAGGAAGGAAGGAAGAAAAAGAAAGAAAGAAGAAAGAAAGAAAGAAAGAAAGAAAGAAAGAAAGAAAGAAAGAAAGAAAGAAAGAAAGAAAGAAAGAAAGAAAGAAAGAAAGAAAGAAAGAAAAAAGAAAGAAAGAAAGAAAGAAAGAAAAAAGAAAGGAAGGAAGGAAGGAAGGAAGGAAGGAAGGAAGGAAGGAAGGAAGGAAGGAAGGAGGATGGAAGAAAAAGAAAGGAGAGAGGACGGAAGAAAAAGAAAGGAGAGAGGAAAAGAGGGAGGAAGGAAGGAAAGGAGAAAAGGAGAGAGGAAGAGAGGGAGGGAGGAAGGAAGGAATGAAGGAAAGGAGGGAGGAAGAAAGAAAACCATCCATCTGGCTAAAACTGCATGCCACCATTGAAAAGCAGATATGGTGACATCACTAGGTGATATCAGCAGCATGAGCTACCCATTCATGAGTGTGCAATGGGCATTTGTTTTTTCTTTGTGTGTCCCCTGATGGCATATGTGCTTATATGCCCCAAATTGATAGGGAAGATATTTTATCTCTATTTTAAAAACAAACAAACTATGATTCTTAATTAAATGTACTTTTGGGTGGATGAGCCATTCACACCGCTCTTTGAATCTGGAGTTTCTACGAGGGAAACGTTAGGGTGAGCTCTTGGTTGCTGCATTTACTGATCTCCCTATCTGTGTTTGTCCTTCATTCTCTAAGAGACCGCAGTTCAGGGAGGGGATTCCATGACACACAAGTGTGCTGGGTTTAAGTGCGGGTGCGATGTGTACAATCATCAGCCTCGCTTCTCCAAAGCCTTCTTGGTCCAGTGGCAAAATATAGATCAAGCAACTGGATCTCTCTGATTTCCCTGTGGAATGTGAGGTGGGGCAGGGATTGCTTTGGTTTGTTCTCTTTGTAACCTCAGTTACCTGGGTTTCTTGCCAAGCCTGGGAGCAACTTGTAAGAGACTCTCCGAAACCTCAGAGAAAATGCTGACCCAAGACTGCATTTCTGCTTGAGGTGTGGGTGGATGTTAGAGCTATGTAAAACAAAGACATTCTTCTTTCTTTGAGAGAAGACAGGCATGGTTCCCTGCATTCTCTTTAGGACCAGCTCCTTGAGTGATAGACAGACAGATAGACAGGCTGCGGAAGTTTGTACACATGTAAGAATATGGACAGCTAGGGAGTGCCATAGTGGATAGAGTACTGGGCCTGGAATCAGAAAGACTCATCTTCCCAAGTTCAAATCTGACCTCAGATACTTACTAGCTGTGGGAACTTGGGCAAGTCACTTAACCCCACTTGCCTCAGTTTCCTCTTCTATAAAATAAACTGGAGAAGGAAATAACAAACCACTCCAATATCTTTGCCAAGAAAATCCCCAATGGAGTCAATTGAAATGACTCAATAACACCACATGTAAGGGAAGACATATCCTCAAGATTGATATCTTCCCTCCCTAGAAACTAAGGGGAATTGCCCTTCGGATGAGTTTGCACTTTATACCTGGAGTATAGCACAGAACCTTATTTACAGTAGGCACTTAATAAAGGTTCTGAATTGAAGTGATTTTTATACCTCTTCCCTTCTCCCTCCCTTTGCCTTTTCTGTACTTGTACTGTCCCCTTCCTCTTTTTACATTCTTTCCCCACTACAATGTAAATGAGCAATGTGCAAAAACATTAGCAAACCTTAAAACACTATATAAATAATAACTATTATTACTATTTACCTTTGTCTGTCTCTCTCCTGTTCATTGTCCCTTTCCCCTTTTTTCAGCCTCCTTCCCTTTCTTCTGCCTCACCCCTCTTGCCTCCTTTGTTCCTCTTTCCCATCCCTCTATTCCCTCCTTCCTTTCCCTTGAGACCACCTGTTCCCAATGAATTCTAATCCATCCCAGCCTAACTTGGGTTTAACAGAGAGTGGATGGGTAGGGAGGCGGCATTTTGAAATTCTGTATTCTGGGATGATCAAGGCAGGAAGGTGACACAGAGGCCGATCAGGCCTCAGTGAGGCTGAAAGACAGAATGGGTTTATTGGGGAGGGGAGAGTGATATGGTCAGAAATACTCGATGACTCTGAAGAGATTGAGATGAGAAAAAGGAGGAGGGTGGGATTCAGAGATGGCCAGGTATCCTGTGCACTGGCATCTCCTTTCCCACTCTCTCCCTGCATTTGCATCCTCAACAGGATGTCCATGGAGGTAGCGGCATCCACCAAGGAAGACAAGCATCCTTTGGGTACACAGTGACTGGCACTGTTGGTTCCTGAGTCTGTCTCCTCACCAACACGCACTGTTTGAAGGACTCCTTATCTTCAAGATGTCTGGCAAATGACAGGAATTCTTCACTTTGGAGGGGGTGCAGTTCTTAGGATGACATCAGGAAGTCAATGAGGTTCCTCCTAAAAATGACACTCCCCAGACCCTCTTTCCAATCTCCCCATCCAGTCCCTCTTTCATTCAAGAAAGGGAGCTTAGAAACCTCTTGGCTAGCTGACCAACTGTGGAGTTTGGATGAAATAAATACTGCTGCCAAAGTGTCCTTCACCATCTTAACCAGAATTCCTTGCTGTCTCCTCCCATTCTGGTTCCACATTACTGATCCATGTGTTGTAGTTTTAGCGAAAGTATTTACATTCTCCCAAAGAGCTAAAGATGATTCTCTCTATGCAGAATCCAGCTCAGTCCTCCAGGTTATGTGACTTTCTTCTTAGAGGCTTCTACCATTGAGAAATTGTCCTGGCTGATTCCATTTCTAGGTTTAACCTTCTCCAAAGGGAAGATGAGAGAGTAGATACTGGTCTTTCTCCAAGGACCATTGTTCCTGCTCAGGAAGCCCTGACCCCACCTGTCTTGGAGGGTTCCCAATTTAATCTGGCTGAAGGCAGGAGGCCGAGCCTGTTGACCTCTTCAGCTTCTTCTTAAGGCCTTATACTGGACACACAATAGAGGTGGCAATCCTGGCTTTATAAGATTAAGAAAGAAGGGGCTGAAGAGCCAGGCTTCACATGGATGGAAGATGAGGGCTGTCATATGAAGAGATGGTGTGCTGGTATGAGGATCAAGAAAAAAAATCAGAGATTTGGTTTGAACCCCAAGCTCTCTTCTTATCTCCCTGGTCTTGCATATACTTGACTCACCTCAACTCAAAACGCTAGGAGACCTGCTCTCCCCTCTGTCATGGCCTATCCCCTTCCCACTGTTTCCTTCTCTCCTTTATATCTTCTCTCCATTGCCTCCTCCCTTTTTTCTTTCCTTCCCCTCTCCCATTAATCCATTTTTTATTGTATACTTCCCTCCCCACTGTCCCTTTCCCATTCTCCCTGACCCCCTGTTCTCCATTTCTCATTATCCCTCCCCTTGTTTCTGCCCAAATCCCTCCCCAATGCACCTTCCCTTTTTTCTGTCCCTCTATGTCCCTCATTTCCCCACTACCCCTCTTTCCTCCCTCTTCCTCTCTCCTCCTTTCCACATGAAACCTTTGTGATCCCCACAAGGATCACTTAGTGCCATATTGAAGATGTCTCGGTTTCCATGGCTTCTCCCAGGTTGCTTTGTGGGAGACAGAAGAGGTCCAAGAAGGACCTGATGAAGAGGAACAGACCTCAGAGTTACCTGCCAATTTCTCTTGCCCATTTCCTGGACTGCTATCCATTCTAACCCCAGTAGTCTAAAGTTCTCTGCCTTATATTAAGATAAGGGGCAGTATCTGGCTATACCAATAGGGTCAGGAGTAGACTCCAAGTGTTTTTGGTGGACCATATATGTCCCTAAGGAGTACAGATGCACATGCGGTCATTGTTTGAGCTTGGGACCAAGGGAGCAAGGGACAGGAGAAATGTCGATATGAGAGAGTCGGGATACGTGTCTGCAGTTTCAAAACACTAAATGAGTTCCAATGAATCTGCCTGGTATTAAGGGAAGCAGAAATCTGAGTGTAAATGAGAGAGTCTGTATGACTATATGTCTAAGTGAGTGTCTGTGCCTACAGTGGGTTAGGGCCAGCATAGTGTGTGAACAGAAACCAATGTATACTCAGGTGAGCGCGTCAGTGAGGATGAGTGCCTACTGAAGGACAGGCATGGAATAGCCACTTCTTTGTATTCATTGATTAAAAGAACAAATGTATTATTAGGTGAGTGCGTCGGTGAGGGTGAGTGCCTGCTGCAGGACCAGGCATGGAGGAGACACTAATTACTGTTTGTTGATTAAAATATTGATTGATAAGAAGTGTCAGTGTATGTGTGAGGCACTGTATATGGGGCAGACATGTACAGGTCGATGAGTGTCACCAAGCAGGTGCCGTGATAAGCTTATATTGGACATATCTAGGAAACACAGACCTCTCACTAGAAGAGACCTTAGGTCCCATCTTTTCCAGTCTCTTCCTTTTACAGATAAGAAAACTGAAAGAAGTTCACTGAGCTTGCTAAGATTACAAAGCAGCAGATTTAAACCAACCCATTGCTCTCTCCAATGGGTCATTGTATCAGTGGGAGAAAGCAGGAAGAGGGGGGATCAATATTTGGGTGAGAATGTCACTGGTATCCTTGTGTAGACTGATGGGTAAACTAGTGTATGAGTGATATGTGGACTGGGTTAAGGGTGCTGAGAGCAAGGGTTCAGAGGAAAGGAGAATGACTGAAGGGCTATCTGGACAAGACCATAAGAAAACAGAGGTGATAAGAAGAAGCTGAATGGTACATGTGCCTAGACTGGGTGAGCTAGGGCCAGAGGCCAGTGGGATGGTGACTAGTATCCAGAGCAGTTAGGGAAGATCAGCTCCAGTAGGTTGTGTCCTTAAGGGCTCCCAGAAGCATTCAAGGCCTCAAAGATAGAGGATGTCAAGAGATCATGAGCCAAGGGGTGGCCAGGAAAATAGCAGCCAAGGTCCTGGCCAATAAGTAAACCTGTATAATATTTACAGGCCCAGGAAAGAGTCAAACCTGTTCCATTTGTCTTTGAACTTCTCCTGTGGCCTTTGAATCCCAAAGATCTGTGTTATGGAGAGCCCTCACAGAGAACTGGCACAAAGACACCCCAGGACAGCCCCATACCTACATTTCTTCTCAGATATCTTTTGGGGACCCACTATAGCCTGCTGTGCTGTGTCTCTCCTCCCACCCCAAGAGTGTTATGCCAGGAAGGCACCAAAACTGAGAATCAGGGCCCTCCCCCAGCCTAGCTTTCTCCCTAAGGCTCAAGGGAGGGAGCACAGCTTAGGGAGGTGGAGGAGGCGTCTTAGGGATGTGTCTACACTCAATCTCCACAGGTAGAGGGTCATAGATGCTGCAGGACGGAGTATTTCCTTTGCAGTAGATGTTGAGGTAGTTGCGGTACTCCTCATGGTATGTTTGGTTGTTGAGGCACAAGACAACTTTCTTGTCACATTCACAGGTCTGCTTGTCACACTCTGTCTTGTTCTTCTCACCTGCAGAGGCAAAGGCAATGGACTTGGGGCTGGTACCTGGGGGTGCAGAGGGAATCTGAGAATCATATATGGTCCAAGCCAGGAGGACCTTAGAACACAGGATGTCAGAGCTGGAAGGGCCCTTAGAACACAGGATGTTGGAACTGGGCGGGCCCTTAGAACATGGGATGTCAGAGCTGGGGAGGGAGCTTAAAACAGAGCATATCAGAGACTGGAAGTAATGTAAAGGTAATCTAAACAGATCCTTTATCATACATGAAAGGAAACAGAGAGCCAGGGAAAGAGTGCCCTGAGCCAGGAAGTGGCTGAACAGGTGCTGGAACCTAGGACTTATTTGTATTTCCTCCTACTCCCACCCCCTCTTTGAAGGCAGTAACTGCCCTCTTATTGTCCCTGTATCTCTGGTGTCTTAAGAAGTAAGGCACTTGAAAGGTAATTGTGTAAAGAACCTCTCCATCAATACCCATCAGTGACTCTCTGTAATTTATAGTCTCTGGAGTTAGTTGGGCCATTGAAAGGTTAAGTGGACTTGCCCAGAGTGAGGAAGCCATGAGAAGCTGATTCCTGGGCTAGCCTCTCCCCACCAACCACTGTGATATGCCCCCTATAACTCTTTGTCTTGTTGTAGACCCCAGGGGGTTGAGGGATGGAGGCAGGACAGGGGAGGGATAGGTGAATGGAGTAGGTAACGTGCTAGAGTTGGAATCAGGTAGACCTGAGTTCAAGTCCTACCTCAGATTTGTATGATCGTCAATGAGTCTCTTAACCTTAGTCTATTTCTGCTTCCTCACTTGTACAATGAGAATAATCATCATACCTGCTTCTCCAGGTTGTTCGAGGAACAAATGAAATGATGTTTGTAAGCACCTGACAGACTTTGAAGGGTCTTGTGAAAATCGACCACCATCACTGGCACTGGTATCAACATTGTCCTTGTTGTTATTATTATTATCCTGCCTTGTCCAAGCTGGGAAAGCTCAGACACCAGCTCCCAGCCTGAACGCTCCGGCCAGCGGGAGATGGCTGCCCCAAGCCCACCCTTGGGAGGGAATCATACTCACTGCAGGTGATGGTCTGGGTCCTGTTATCAATGGAGAATTCATAACGGTCAAGAAAGGGGTGGCACCCCTGTTCAAACAACCTCTGGTAGCAGCAGTCATGGGCATGGCAGCACCTGGGGGACAAGGAGAAGACAAAGGAAAAAGGGACTGCAGCAAGAGATTGCCTCAGCTCTTGCCTTCCTTTTATAGACTCCTAAATTTATAGATTTAGAGCTGGAAGAAACTTTAGCAGCATTAGAGACCATCAACTCTAGTTCCCCCATTTTACAGAAACTGAGGCACAAGGTTATGTGACTTGACCAAGATAACAAACAACAGATTCAGGTCCTCTGTTTATGGAATCAGTGCTCGCCCACGGCCCCACGTGGGTTCTTGAGTATAAATCACTAGAATGAGAACATAGATGGAATTATTCTTTTTTTCAGAGCACCTGTAAGGTCACCCTCATTCATAGAGCCCTCCATGAATTCCCCTCCTCCCCTAGCTACATCAAGAAAGTTATTATTGATTCTTTTCTTTTTTCAGTCCCAACTGACTCTTGTTATCCCATTAGGATTTCTTTCCCCATTTCCTTCTGTAATTTATTTTATAATTGAGAAAACTGAGGTAAACAGGGTGAAGTAACTTGCTCAGGGTCACATAGCTAATAAGTGTCTGAAATCAGATTGGAATTCAGTTCAGGCCCTGTGCTCTCTGAACTCTGACACCGCTCAGTCACCTAAGTTAAAAATTGCCTTGATGAAATCATAGAGCTGGAAGAGGCTTCATCATCTAGTTCAAAGTCCCCCATTTCACAGATGAGAAAACTGGGGGTCAAAAAAGGGCTGTGACATTCAAAGACACTTCAGTAATTAAGCATCGACAAGAGGCAACACAAGGACAGTGGAAGGAGCAGGGGCTCTTTAGCCTGAAACCCTGAATTCAAATCCTATCTCTGATATTATCTGTGAGACTTCAGGCAAGTCATTTAGCCTGGGTTTTCTGAACGAAAAGAATGAAAGTTGGAGAAGACCAATGGTGGATGATGTTTAGTATTATCTGACAGAAAGGAAAGGTGAGAGCCTCCAGATGCTGAATGCAAGGTGCATGTTCAGATTGGGCAGTGTGGGAATTTATTTGGTTAGGCAAGACTTTTTTGTTATAAGGGAAAAGTTTTTGTTCTATTTTAATTGGGGGGGGGATTTAGGAGGAAAAGAGTGGAAATGGGGATGTAAAAAAAAAAGAAAAGAAAAGAAAAAAAAGCCAAGAGTTACTGTAGCACTTTTTTAAAATGCCCAGAGGAAAACAGAAGGATAATTTATTGTATTCTTTTAAAATGTTGCCAGATGTAACAGACTTTCTGTCTCATCTTCCTCTCCTGTTCTTTATGCCTATGGAAATATGCATTTTTGTGTTCTGTGATTTTTGTCACTTATGAATTAGAGGGAAATGGAAGTGTTAACCTCAGTGGTCTCTGAGGCCCGTTCTGGCTCTCCATCTGAGAATCTGTGAAGTTGATGCTCTAGGAATTATTCTGTCCATTTCACAGAACAATCTGAGGTCTATAGAAACTTTGTCACTGGTTATGTAAATAAGTGACAGAGTTAAATCTATTGCTGCACTCTGGCTCCCTCTTGATAGTACTTGGATATGGAGTGAGGAAGATCCAACTCTATGCAGGATTTTATTTAGTCATTTTTCAATAATATCTGGCTCTTCGTGAGCCCTTTTGGGGTTCTCTGAGATAATAAATTGTTTGTCCTTTTCTTCTCCAGCTCATTTTATGGATGAGGAAACTGAGGCAAAAATAGTTACATGATTTGTATCACACAACTAATAAGTATTTAAGACCAGAATTGAACTCAAGAAAATGAATCTCTCTTACTCTCTATCCACTCCATGATCTCCCTGCAATCTACACAGAATAGGACTTTAATAAATGCTGGAATTAATTGATCAATCTCAGAACTGAGTCCCGAATGCATACTTTCTACCCTCCTAGTACAATGGATTTTTCCTCAAGCCACCTTGTCTCAAAATCCCTCAGCTTCTTCATTCTTTCTCTACCTTTTCCCATTCTTAATCCCTTTCCCTCTCCCTTAATATGTGATTTACATCCTGATGTAAAACCAGGAGGGAGGGAGGTCAGGGTTGGGGCAAGGCCCTTTTATAATATCAACACGATCAAGGAACCTGGATTGCATTCAGATCCCAAGACAGTGCCATGTGCTCTGTCAGAACCCTGGAAGAGATCTTAAGTATGATGAATAAAAGAACCATTTTTGAGCGGATGGGATGGGGGGAGGGCAAGGAGAAAGAAAGCCTAAGAGAGCTCAATGGTCTCTGGGAGCCAGATGAAGGTCTATGGCATAAGGATGCAGACATGCAAGAAGGATGTCCCCCAGTCCTGGTGAGCAGAGTAGTCTGTTTTTTTATCACTTACACTTAAGCAAGAGCTAGGGAGAATATAGAAGGAGGGCACTTGGTCTTTACTCTTGGGGAGATCCTACTATAGGTATGGGATATATAGAAACACAGCCCCTATACTCAGGAAGGTCCCGGTCTGAGAGGAAAAGCACAGTCAGTTCTCAACCTCTGGCAGTACCCATGATGCTCTTCGTCTTAATCATATATCTTGTGAATTTCTGGGTCCTGTTGTGGACAACATGTTTTAGAAATAACAATTTCAATTCAGGAACTGAAAAAAATTACACATTCAGAGAAAGGAAATTGAGATGATGATGAGGCAGATGTGAAAATTAACTAAAGAAACGAGGTACATTTATCCTGAGAAGAGAAGGCTCAGGGAGGTTATGATGGCTCTTTACAGGAATCTGGAAGGCTGTCATGGAGCATCCTATCTGATAGG
The DNA here is from genome assembly GCF_016432865.1 of Antechinus flavipes. Lineage (NCBI taxonomy): Eukaryota > Metazoa > Chordata > Mammalia > Dasyuromorphia > Dasyuridae > Antechinus > Antechinus flavipes. Next base: position 585,203,649 of record NC_067400.1, read on the forward strand.
GAAGATAACCCATCTATGCCAGTATGTGGAGCCTGGTGGCCAACACAGCCATGAGGATAAGGCACCCATGGAAAATCAGAAACCTGGCTCTATTTTCAGTGTGTACCAAGAGAATGGATCTTGAACCTGGGGGAACAGGGGGAACTTACCAGTCTACTTCATCCATGGGTAGACCCCGGCCACCTAGTCCACAGTAGCAGCCATAGCCCACAAAGGAGAGGATGGCATTTTTCCCTGTGATGATTTCTACCATTGACTTCAAGTTCAGTAGACCTCCATGGACCATAGGCAAGACTGAAAAAAAGGTCAAGGGGTATGGTATTGATTTATGTTGCTTAAGTGTTCTTTATTATAAGGGAGAAATTGACTATGACATGGGGCTGGAGAGGAGCCACTGGAAAATGACAGATTATAAAAATAAGAAAAGAGAATCAAAGTGTTTTGTAAAAGAGAGAGAAAACATTTATTTACAAAGCTGAGAGAATGTGTGTGTGAGAGACAGAGATAGAGAGAAAGAGTAGGAGGGAAAGAGTAAAGGAAGAAAGGAAAAAAGAGAGCTAGAGGGAGAGAGACAGAAAGAAAGAGACAGAGAGAGACAGAAAGGGGGAAGGAAAAGAGAGAGAGAGACAAACAACTAAGGTACTTAGGTATCATCTAGCAGCATCACTGGGGTACAGCAATATGGCAGCCAGTGATCTGGTTGAACTCCCCACCTCCCTCATTGGTGGCAATTACTAGAACTTTGAGCTCTCTTCTGGGTTCATGAGCCAAATTATCTGATGGTCTGCTCTTTTCCACCCGGTAGGTCACCTGCACAGCCACCCACATAGGCCAACCTTCCTAAGGACAGCAGCAATGATTTTGTAAGGGGTCTGAAGGCAGAAAAGAAACCAGACAGTGGAAAGAGCACAGACTCTGAAGTGAGAGGTCCTGAGTTCAAATCCCACCTTCGACACTTACGAGCTGTGTTACCTTCTAAGCTTTCATCTCTGCCTCTACAAAATGTGGGGATTGGCCCAGATGGCCTCTCCAGTCCTTTCCAACTCTAGATAATCCAATCATAGATGTAGAATCCATCTCACAACACATGCAATCAACTACCAAATCTTGTTGGATCTGACGCCTCATTTCGCAAATCTGTCTCCTTTCAACTCTCTCAGAAAGACCAAGAGGACATAACCTCTGACCTGGACTATTACAATAGCCAGCTAATAGGTCTTTCTTTTGTCTAATGCCGCCTCCATATTCTCCTATTCAATAATCTCCTTCCTTCCTCTCCCGGCCACACATAACTCTCTGGACTTCTTTCTCCATCATGTTCCAGCAGCCTTCTCACCTAGGACATCCCTGCAACCCTTCAGTCCCTTCCCCTTATTGGTCCTGAGAAACTTCCATTTCAAGGAAGGGTCCACTGTCCACCCTTTCATTCCTCTCTGGGTCCCACTCCTGACCCTCTGAGCTTCTTTCTCCACTATCTATTAGTAATTCTCTCCTCCCCTCCTTTCAGTTTCTTGTTTTGTATACTCCTCCCCATTAAAATGTGAGCTCCTTGAAGCTAGGACTGGTCTCTCTTTTTGCTTCTATTTGTATCCCCAGTGATCAGCACAGTGCCTGGCACATAATCAATGGTTAATAAATGCTTGTTGATCTGTTTTGACGCTAATAGATCCTGTTTGACCAAAGTATCAAATATCAATACAATGAACAGAATATTGGGCCTGCAAGTGACAAGGACCTGAGTTCAAATTTGACCTCACACACTTGACCCGAAACAACCTCAAATTCCTCATCTGTAAAATGGAAATAATAATAGCAGATATCTTTTTCCAAAGGTTGTTATAAGGATCTAATGAGATAATAATTGTAAAGTCCCTGGTACCTCATGCTATATAAGTGTTAGTTATCATTATTATTAGTTATCACTTTTTGAAATTTCTATAATATAACATAAAATTTATAATATAATGTTATATTAATTATTATATAATTAAAAACACAATTATATGAGTATATAATTAACAAATAAGGAAATATGTCATAATAGAGGTATATGTTCACAATATATTTTACTATTGGGCATTAGCAACCAAAAATTCAGAGCTTCCCTTCTCTAGACCACATTCTCCAGCCCAGAAGCAGAATGACCTTGATCTGACCTAGAAATTATTGGGAAATCCCATTGTTAACATGCCTCCATTGAGCAGCCCAAGTCAATGCTTGTTAATTGATTGACTGTTTCCTGAGAAGTCTGTATTCTCTCTCTTTTAGGACTGAGCTTCCCTCTCTAGCTACCTTGAAAGCTTCTAGTCTAACCAGTTCCAATTTTCTTCTGAATGGAAATCTTTCCCCTTTCTCTCTCTTCTCTCCATTCTCCTTGAAGCCCGGCTCCTAGGTTCTCGATGATGATATTATTTTCTAAGTTCAAAACTACTTTATTACTCTTGGAAAAGACAGGGGGAGGGATAGCTGGCTTTCTCTGCATTCCCTCTCCTTTCTAAAGTCAAACTTAACAAAATTTTATTAAGTACCTGCTTGTTCCGTGCAAGGTTCAGCACTAAAGGCTGTGGGGAAGGGTCTCATAAAATGCTGTCTTGGACTTGCATTGGAAGGGAACTATCCAGCAAGCTATACCCATGTACCTTTTCTTCACTATGGATTCTGCCCCCCAGGCCCAGAGATTGTCTCCTTCCCTAAAAGGAAGCAAAGCTGGCTAGGACAAAGTTTTGCCTCAGATAATAAAGTCTTTTTGCTTCTGGACTTATGAGTTCTTAGCCTTTTATTTCCTTAAATATTTATTTCTGGGAATCTCTTACTCCTTGACTTCATTCATAGAATCATAAATTCTCAGTGTGGAAAAGAACCTCAAAGGCCAAAGGTTCATCTCAACAATCCCTTGGGGAAGCTGGTGATGCCATTGAGAAAGCAAAGGATTTTTATTCAAAGCTGGCTTTAAATCCCAGTTTGGCTACTTACTACCTCTGTGAGTCTATGCAATTCACTTTTCTGGGCCTCAGTTTCCAAGGGCATTGGATTTAATGACGTCTAAGGTCTCTTCTACCTCTCAATCTGTGATCCTATGGAGCATGCCTTTCATTTTCATTTGAATAACCGGCACTAACTGGGGAAGCTAAGTGGCACAGTAGATAGGGTTCTGAACCTGGAGTCAGGAAGCCCTGAATTCAAATCCATCCTCAGATACTTACTAGCTATGTGATCTTAGGCAAGTCCCTTTATCCTTTTTACTTCAGTTTCCTCATCCATAAAATAATCTCGAGAAGGAAATGATAAACCACTCCAATATCTTTACCAAGAAAATCTATGAGTTTAAAACAATTAAATAGTAATATTTAACTTGTCATGCTTTAGGATTTGTTAAGTGCTTTACAAATATTATCTCATTTAATCTTCAAAGCAACCCTAGGAGCTAGGTGCTATTAATGTTCCCATTTTACAGTGGAGGACACTGAGGCAAATTACTTATCCAGAGTCACAGGGCTAGTAAGTGTCTGAGAGGTCTATCCACTAAACTATTTTGCCATTCTTCCTATACTTTTGACTCTCTGCACTGTTGGAACCCAGACTGACACTCCTTAATTATGCAAAAACAATCACAGGAGTAATTTTGACACTCACCCAGCCTTCCATAGAAGCCGCCCAACTGATCTCCTGTCTCCCAGACTCCCCTTTCTGATCCATTCTTTTCAGAGATGCTAAACTAAGCTTCATAAGACATTTTTGGCCAAGTAATTCCCTCATTCAGAAAGCTTAACTGGCTTTCTATCAAGGAAAAAGTACAAACTCCTTCGCCTCACATTTAAATACCTCCCCAATATGTTGCAAGCTATGTTTCTAGGTCTATTTCACATTATTCCTTTTCCTATATTCTAAAATCCAGCTTTAAAATGCCACTAAAATGTAAGCTCCTTGAGGGCAGGAATTATTTTGTTTCTATTTCCACGTCCAAGTACTTAATGCCATGCTTGGCACATATTCAGTGCTTAACAAATTCTTGCTAAATTGACATATTGCCTAATGAAGCTCTCTGAAGTCACTTAGGCCCTTCCCTTGATTGGGAGATGCTCCATCTTCTCTGCCTTCCAACTTCTCTTCCCTCAAGGCCCAGCTCAATTGCCACCTTCTCCTTGGAGCCTTCCTTGATCACGCCCACCTCATCAGAGTTCTCTTTCCCTCTTTACATTTTGCTTTATCTGTCTCTGAAATCTGAACCAGTCCAACCAACGTATGTTATTGTTATTTAGTCACGTCTGACTCTTTGTGACTCCATGGAACCATAACACTCCAATACTGTCCAGACTTTTCTTGGCCAAGCTACTGGAGTCGTTTGCCATCTCCTTCTCCAGCAGATTAAGGCAAACACGTTCAATGACTTACTCAGGGTCATGCAGCTGGTAAGTACTGAGGTGGATTTGACTTCAAGTTTTCCTGAACACCAGATGGGATCACAAAGAGTCAGACAGAATGGAAATGACTGAGTGACAACAACAACTTCCTGATTCCGGGCCCAGGTATCCACAAAGCCACCTCCCTACCTCCGTACCAGCCCCATCTCAGATGTGGCCGTGAGTCCCTCTAGTTTTATACTTATAAACATACTAAAAACAAGCCCTGCCCTCAACTAGCTTCCATGCTACTGGATGAAATAACACGTAACACAGATAAGAAAACATGTTTTCATTTAAGGAGGAGGGAGTAAGCACTAATACAATCTTCCTTTGATCATACTGACTGGCTTGTGTCCCTCAGCCAATAAATGGAAGTTTCTTGAGGTTAGGGCTTACTTCGTTTGGTTCTTTGCACACATTGCACATTTAATTAGTAGGCATTTAATAAATATTTGTTCAACTAAATTGAGGGCATCAAGGGGGCACCATAGTGCATAACAAGGTCAGGAAAATCTAATCAGGAAAAAGGGAGAAGCTAGGGGTCGCCATAGTGGATAGAGTGCTGGGCCTGAAGTCAGGAAGAACTAAGCAGGAAGGAGGGGGAAGCTAGGGGGCGCCATAGTGCATAACAAAGTCAGGAAAATCTAATCAGGAAAGAGGGAGAAACTAGGGGTCGCCATAGTGGACAAAGTGCTGGGCCTGAAGTCAGAAAGATCTAGGCAGGAAAGAGGGGGAAGCTAGGGGGCGCCATAGTGGATAAAGTGCTGGGCCTGAAGTCAGGAAGAACTAAGCAGGAAAGAGGGGGAAGCTAGGGGGCGCCATAGTGGATAAAGTGCTGGGCCTGAAGTCAGAAAGATCTAGGCAGGAAAGAGGGGGAAGTTAGGGGCGCCATAGTGGATAAAGTGCTGGGCCTGAAGTCAGGAAGCTCTAAGCAGGAAAGAGGGGGAAGCTAGGGGGCGCCATAGTGGATAAAGTGCTGGGCCTGAAGTCAGGAAGAACTAAGCAGGAAAGAGGGGGAAGCTAGGGGGCACCATAGTGGATAGAGTGCTGGGCCTGAAGTCAGGAAGAACTAAGCAGGAAAGAGGGGGAAGCTAGGGGGCGCCATAGTGGATAAAGTGCTGGGCCTGAAGTCAGGAAGAACTAAGCAGGAAAGAGGGGGAAGTTAGGGGCGCCATAGTGGATAGAGTGCTGGGCCTGAAGTCAGGAAGATTCATCTTACTGAGTTCAAATCCAGCCTTCATTTAACTCTGTTTGCCTCAGTTTCCTAATCTGTAAAATGAGCTGCAGAAAGAAATGGTGAACTACTTCAGTATCTCTGCCAAGAAAAGCATAAATGGAGTGATGGAGAGTCAGACATGACTGAAAAATATCTAAACAACCCCAATAACAAACTAAATCAGATCACTGACTCCCGGAGCTCAAAGAAAACTCAGAACTATCATGTTGTCCACCCCTCACTTTATAAAGAAAGGTACTGAAACATTGAGATGTAAACAAAAGGATCAGGAATCAAACTTCAGGGTCTATGATATTTAGAGTTTGTACCTCCCCTCTTCAGTGACAGATATGAGGAAACTGAGTCCCTAAGAAATTAAGTATTTAAAAAAAATAGAATCAGGTTCAAACTCAGATTTTCTCAACCAGTACCAATACTCTGTCTTTCTTTTTTTGGAGGGGCTGAGGGTCGGGCAAGGAATTCAGGCCTTTTATTTATTTGTTTGTTTGTTTGGAGTGGCTCTTTCTAAAATTCTTAAGAGCATTTTAGTTTTCCAAATTCATGCAAAGATAGTTTTCAACATTCACCTTTGCAAAACCTTGTGCTTTAAATTTTTCTCCCTCTCTTTCTCCCAAGACAGCAAGCAATCCAATGTAGGTTAAACAAATACAATTCTTCTGAACATATTTCCATATTTGTCAGGTTGCACAAGAAAAATCAGATCAAAAGGGGGAAAAACATAAGAGAAAAAAAAAAACAACAAGCAAACATAAGAGCAACAGCAAAAAACTGGGAAAATATGCTTTGATCCACCTTCAGTTTCCATAGTTCTCTCTCTGGATGTGGATGGGACTTGCCATCAAAAGTCTATTGAAATGGCCTTGAATCACCTCATTATTGAAAAGAGCCTACCTTTTTTTCCTTTAAAAAATAATCTAATATGCCCCATTCCCAATCCACCTTTCTCCCAGGAATTACAAAGAAAAACAATTAAGGAAAAACAATTAATGCAATGGCTGCCTCTGGTGATGTATACAACTGTTCTGTCAAGCAGATCCCCACCCTCAATGGAAGGGATGGAGGTTTCCTTTGTTATCATCCTCTAACATCATAATTCATAAAAATTAATATGCCTTCCAGGGTCTTATATAACTTTCAATCTCCTGGTGTTGTCAATTCCCTTTCTGCTAAATTTAACATAGTGCACCTCAGGTTTAACATTTCCAAGAGATTAAACACTTAATCATGTTTGTGGGTAGAAGACAATTTACATACACACACACACACACACACACACACACACGTGTAAGCATCTGCACAAACACATATTCACCACATCTCAGCATGGTATTGGTGGAAAGCATTTACTCTGTAGGCAAAGTCTGGATTCAAATCCAGTCTCCATTACTTACTTACTACCTATGTAGTTAGTACTGTTCAGTCATGTCTGACTTTTTGTAAGCCCACTTGGGTTTTTCTCAGCAAAGACCCAGTTCATTTTACAAATGAGGAAACTGAGACTCACAGAGATTAAGTTATAAATAGCAGAGACAGGATTTGAAAGTGCATCCTCTGACTCTGAAATCAGGACTCTTTGCCAGTGTGCTATTCTCCTCTTCCCCACCCAGTCCCAAGGCCTCCAGCCAACTCCTCCAGTTTGGGCACGTCTTCCTCACACAGACACCTGCGCCTTCAGGACACAGAGTACTGCTATGCTGACAAGCATATCACTTAAGCTCCCTTTCCCCCTTTCCTCCCTCAGAAGCTTCCTTCTGTTCTGCCCATCACTTGGTCCCCAACAACTTCAGGGCAGCAGGGAGTGCATGGGGACAGGAGACGCACCATAAACACCACCATAAACATGAGGCTCGGGCCTCATAAATGCCAGGTGACAGGGTGCCCGGTGTTTGTACACAGGCAGTCTGGGGTTAAACAAGCCTGGGAGGAAGGAGGAAGCTGGGCTAGATGCAGTACTCACAATGACAAGAGGGCACTTGAGGACAAACCCAGGGGAGGGAACATGGGAGGGAGGAAGGGGCTCCTCCAGGAGACCCCAGGGAATGATCCCTTACTCACCACTGCCTGCTAGAATGGTGATTGTGAACAGCTTCCTGATGCCTGGGATGCACCTGGGAGACAGAGAAACCGACATCCCCCATCAGGTTCCCTTCTATTTTCACGCCACATGCTCAGGCCTGCTACACCCTGCTGAGCTCTGGCTTCAACTCCCCATAAACACCTGTTAGATGATGTGGCTTCCCCAGCTTCTCTGCCCTCAGCCCCTACTAAGGTCTGTTATTAACATCTGGCAGCAAAAAGAGGCTGGCAAACTCCCTGATGCTTTCTCTGCCCCCCACCTCAAGGATCTGTTACCCCCTCATTGCAGAGGGGAGGGAGACTCTGACCAAGGATCCGTAAGAAGTCCAAGGATAATCTATCAGAGCAGCAGTTGAGGAGGGAGTTGGAGAGGAGTCTAAAAATGGGGAGGAAAATCATAGGATTCAGAGTTGGAATGGACATGTAATACCCTTCCAGGCCAAGTCCTCCATGTTACAATGATGGAAACTGAGTCCTAGATTAGTGAAAGGACTTGGCCAAGGTCATACAAGCATGAAAGAGCAAGGCTAAGGACCAAATCTGGACCTATCAGGAGACTAGCTTTGCTATGGTTATTTGACCCTAACCTTTCCCATCCAGAAAATCAGAATGATGGGAAAAATATTGAATTAGACAATCTTTCAATTAGACATTTCTATGAGTCTAGAGAATTTCTCAGATCAAGATTTGAGGAACCAGAGATCCCTTCTCTGAGAAATACTAATATCTAGAAAAAGCCCACCCTACTTTCCTAAGGATATCCATAAAATTGGATCTTCTTCTCTCACCCGAGGGCCTGGCACTTACCTGGTGGCATTCCAAAAAAAGGCAGCCCTGGGAAAGAGTATCTGCTCCACGGATGTCTTCCAGGATAGGAGTCTAACCAGCCCCTTCTTCCTGAACTCTTTGGGGTTGGCCTGAGCCCCATTTTCCATCTTCTGAGGTCTGGGGGGCCAACAACATAGGGTTTGCTCTGTCCACAATGCACAGGAAAGGCTCCAGGGAACAGGCCCCAGTTTCACTCTACCTCTCACACCGGTGAGAGGCCGTCCTAGAACAAGGGCCAAGTGCCCAGAGGAATAGGATGACACATACCCCGCTCCTCCTCCTCCTCTCAGGTTAGGAAGCACCACCCACATCTAGCTGGGGAATCCCCACCCCCATCAGGCTAAGTGTCCATCTATCAGGGATGTACTCCATCATGTCTAGCAGGGTCAGACCCCCACCTCTGAGGTCAGAGGGGATGTGGGATCACAGGTCCAAGACTGGAAAGGTTCCCCAAAGCCTTTGAGTCTACCATATTCCTAGGAAGTTCAGCAAGCATAAAGATAGAGTAAGGGAAGGGAGCAATATTGTTCTCCCCTCTGGATAATGGCTCTGAGCCCCTGAGCATTCTGCTCAATGGCCAGACTTCCAGGAATAGAGCTGAACCTGAAAATTTCACCCTCACATCTGAAAGCACCTCTGGGTACATCTAGTGGGAAAGACAACACATCTGGGAGTATATAGTCTCACAGGATTCTGGAGCTGGAAGGGATCTTAGAACTCATCAGATCCATTTTGCAGAGGGAGAAACTGAGGCTCAGAAGGGAAGTATCCCACAACTAGCTAACAGGACAACCAAGCCTAGTTCCTAGTACTTCAATTAAACATTTATTGGGCACCTACTATGTGCAAGACCTGGTTGTTAAGCCTGTCCAGAACCAATATAATATCATTTATTTGGCATTTAAAGCTCTCTACAACATGTGGTCTTAGGACCTTCCTAAGTTTTCATATACTTTTCTCCCCTCCAGGAATTCTACATCTGGCTACTCCGGCCACATTATCCATCTCCCCATTGGAAGCGGTCTGCTCCCCATTCCTAGCATTCTCTCCCTTCTTAGTAACAGTGAACTGTATTAGAGTCAAATAAGAAGTCTGATCTACCTAGAATAACCAAAGGTCCCTATGACTGGGGCAAGAACTGTTCAACAAACTGTTGGGAAGGCTGGAAAGTGATCAGACAGAAACTAGAGATAGACTAGTATCTCACACTGTATATTAAGATAAGCTCAAAATGGGGACGTGATTCAGACAGAAATGATGATATAAGCAGATTGGTGGAGCATGGAGAAAATTACCAGTCAGATCTATGGATAGGGGAAACATTCATGATCAAACAAGAGATGGAGAGGTTTCCAGGAGATAAATAAAACGGATAATTTTGACTACATAAAATTAATTTTTTTTCACAAACCCTAATTATGTGCCAGATACTCAGCTAACAATGGAAAAACAGAAGGAAAAAAGCAAAAAGCAGTCCCCATTCTTAAGGAGTTTTGAATCTAATAGGGTAGACAACATGCATGAAGATAAGTGAATACAAGATCCATGCAGAGGAGATAGAAGGAAGGCTGAGAATGGAGGCGGAACAGGGAAAGGCCTCCTGTAGAAGGTGGGGTTCAAGCTGTGTCTTGCTGAAAGCCATGGAAATAGAGCCAGAGGTAAGGAAAAAGAGAAAGCTTAAAAAGCTCTGATCCCACCTTTTGCAAGAGGCCTTCCTGGTCTACTCTGCTATTTGTCCTTTCCCATCTGAGATTACCTCCTCTCTGTTCTGAATAAAGCTGATAATTCATGTATTGCCTCTTTCCATTAGAATGTAAACTCCTTGAGGACAGGACTAGTATTTTTATCTTTGTGGTTTCACAGAAGCACAATGTGTGGCACATAGTCAGAACTTAATAAATGCTTTTTGCTTGATTGGTTGATCGATTAGGTCGATAAGAACAGAGGTTCTTAATCTGGAGTCCATTAACTTTTTTTAAAAATTTGTTTTGATAATTGCATTTCAGTATAGTTTTTTTCCTTTGTAAATATTTTATATATTTTTTTATACATTTAAAAATATTCTTTTGAGAAAGGGTCTCTAGGCTTCGCACCTAGAGTGGCAAAGAAAGGGTCTGTGATGTGCATAAAGAAAGTGAAGAAGCAAGTATATCTGAAGACAAGTGGGTGTTAAGGACCATGCCTAGGTGAAGGGACAGGTCAGTTCTCCTAGAGCACAGCTGTGGATCATAAATTTGAAGGCATTGCAACGCAGCTTTTACTTCCACAGACATTCCTTGTGGATTGGGAATGAAATAAATTGGAGGAAAGAGGGAAGAGGAGAGAGGTCAGACAATGAAACTGCCTCTTAGGGGAGAGATCAGAGAAGATAACTGCCTCTCAGTCTCCTTGTATCATCATCATCATCATCCTCATCATCATCCTCGCACATGAAGAGATCCATTCTACATTCTGACCTCCAGCAGCCACTGGCAGGTGGTTCCCAGCCTTGACATTTACCAGCTGATCGACCCAAAGCAAGTCACATCCTTTTTTAAATCCTAGGTTTCTGATCTATAAAATTGAAACAACAACCAATAATGACTATTATTAATAATATTGCACCTTCCTTACATGGGATACTATCATTTACTACCTGAAAACTACTATAATTCAAAATGAATGAAATAGAGTTTCTGCCTTCAAATAACTCAAATGCAGGAGAAGTGAGACATTCACACAGAGAGCTCTAATACAAGGTAAAATGTTACTAACCTAGAATTTAGATACTAACTAGGGGGCATCAATTGGGAAGAAACTGGAAACCGTACCAATCAAAGATCTATTGAAGGAATTAGAAATCTTTAGCTCAGAGAAAGAAAGGGATGAAGGGAATGGGGCCAGTTCTGATAGCTTTCTTCAAGTATTAAAAAGGCTATCAGATTGGAAGAGGGGTTGGACTCACTGGCTCTGGTCCTAGAGGGCAAAACAAGAAACTGGATCAAAGTTATAGAGGATAGATTTAAGCTTGGGTCTAAAAAGGGAGAAAAACTGCCTTATAATCAAAGCTCTTCAAAAGCAAAATGAATTATCTGAAGAGGAGTGATCTCCCCAACACCAGAGGTCTTCAATTACGCAAGGATTTTGTAGAGAGAATTGCTGTTTAAATTAACTTGGACTAGCTTGTCTCTGAAGCCCCTCCCAATGCTGAGTTTCTGGGATCATTGCTCTATGAGTATAAGAATTAAAGGGAGACTGACTCAGGAGCAGAAGTCTAGCGTTAGCCAGCAGAAGTTTAGAGGCAATCTAATCCAATTCCTCAATTTGCAGGGGAGGATGCAGGGGGCCAAGGAAGTTCAATCACCTGTCCAGAATTGTGTGAAAGTCTTAAGTCTCATTATCAGTTTTTGAACTAATTCTTCTGAGCCATACTTCCCACTGCTCTGAGAATCTATAACTGAAGTGTACAACTAGAGTGTCAGTCATGTAGAAAGAGTGATCAATGAACAGGTTGTGTGATCCCCGAATATCCACAAAGCCTGCTCAACCTGTCATGAGCACATGAGGAAGGACTCCAAGCAGTACAGTGAGCCCTGCCCCCATAGATTTGACCTAGATCTAGAAAATGGAGGGATCTCCTAGCTTATCCATTAATCCTAGAGTCATAGATATAAAATTGGAAATAACTTAAAGATGATTTCATTCCCTCTCTCTCATTTTAAATAAGGAAACTTAGGCTCAAAAAGATTGATTAATTTGGATAAATTCACACAGAGAGTAAATATTAGAAGTGAGATTTGACCAGGTCATCTGACCCAGAGCTAGTGTTCTTCCCACTGTACTGCATTGAATCTCTTACTACCTGTGGGACTTTGGAAAGTATTTCTCTTTCTTGGGACTTCACTTTCTCATCTGTAAAATGAGGGGAGGGAGATGGGACTATAAGGCTTCTGAGGTTGCCTAGACCTATCCTCCTGTGAGGCAGCCAGGAGGTGGAGTAGATAGAGTACAAAACATGGATTCAAGAAGGCCTGAGTTCAAATTCAGCCTCAGACACTAAGTGTGTAAACCTGAGTAAGCCGCTTATCCTCTATTTACCTCAGTTTCCTCAAATGTAAGATGGGAATAATAATAGCACCTAATTTTTAGGGTTGTTGTAAGGTTCAAGTGAGATAATCTTTATAAAGTGCTTGACACATAGTAGGCACTTTATAAATTCTAGCTATTGTTACTTTTCAGGATGATATACTTAGGACTAGATCCACACTGAGGGATGGAGGGAATTGCCCACATTGCTGTGATGACAGTTACACTGAAAATTCAAAAGAGAAAAAAAATCTCTCCAAGCCAGAAAATTAGAAAAAAATTTAAGGTCCTTCATCTAGTTGTCCCAACAGCCCCTTAGCTGCTCTGCTAGTCTGATGGGGAGAGAGGCGAGGAAGGCTAGACCCTTGTGTATTTAAAACAGCAAACAGGAAATGAACAATCGGCATCCAGGATTCTAGAACAAACATGTAAAGATAAAGAAGGCTGGAGCTCCTGTCACAGTTCTCCAACCTGGCTGCTAGAATAAGGAACGAGGATAGGAGGAAGGACCATTGTACAGAGGAGAAAACTATGGCAGAAGGGACTTGCCCAGGATCACACAACTAGTAAGTGTTAGAAATTAGAGTTGAACTCAGGAAAAATCTCTTCCTAACTCCAGGTCTGACACTTTATCCACTGTACCACAGAGTCAAAAGGAAGTTGGTGATATGGAATTGGAGATCAGGTGATTATTAATCATTATTAATCGGGGCTGGAGTTTCACTAAATCAAGCTTCTTCCAAGATCCTAGTATCGCACAATCTCAGAGCTAGAAAAGACTTCATTGGCCATCTGGTCTAACTCAGACCGGAAAAGTAATGCCTCTAAGCCCTTCCCTAAATGCTGGTGAGAGATATTGCCATATGCAAGGAGATGCACTGGTGAATAGAGAAGCCAGATGTCTGTCAGGAGATGTGAAGTTTTGCTCCTATTTAAACATCTTGCTTCTCCTCCGACTATCACAAATTTAAAGGAAAAAAAATAAACAAACCAAGTGCTCTTAGATCTTACCAACTCCTATGGGGTTTAATCATCATCACTTTGTAAAAGATTCTCTGAAATCTTTAACCAACCCTAACCTCTCACCTGATCTCCAATTCCATATGACCAACTTCCTTTTGACTCTGTGGTACAGTGGATAGAGTGTCAGACCTGGAGTTAGGAAGAGATTTTTCCTGAGTTCAACTCTAATTTCTAACACTTACTAGTTGTGTGATCCTGGGCAAGTCCCTTCTGCCACAGTTTTCTCCTCTGTACAATGGGATAACAATAGCACTTACCTTCCAGGGTTGCTGGGAAGATCAAATGAGATATTTATACTGCACTTGGCATAGTTCCCGGCACACAGCGGGTGCTATCTAAATGTTAATAATCAACTATTATTATCTCAAACTGTATGTCTTGTAAAGACGAATTCATTGTCTTTTCCCCTAAGTCCCCGACTTTTCCTAAATTTCCTCTTACTGTTGAGATCACCACTATGCTCCTAGTCACCCAAGTTCTCAATGTATGTGTCATCCATGGCTTCTAACTCACACACCTTACAAACTGCTGCCAAATCTTATCAACATCTCTCATATATGTCTCCTCCTCTTCTCTTACTCTGCCTCCACCCTGTGGTACAGGAGTTCATCACCTCACCTAGACCATTGAAATAGTCTGATAGGAGATTTCCTTGTCTAAAATCTTTGCCCATTCTGGTTCATTCTCCACTCAGCTCTTGTGAGCTTCTCTTTTATAAAAATAGCCTTTTATTTTTTCAAATATATGCAAAGATAGTTATCAACATTCACTCTTGCAAAACCTCATGTTCCAAATTTTTCTCTCTCCTTTCCTCCCTTCCCCCTCTCCTAGACAGCAAGTAATCCAAAATAGGTCAAACATTGCAATTCTTCTAAACATTTCCACATTTATCATGCTGAATAAGAAAAATCGGATCAGAAGGGGGAAAAATGAAAAAAAAATCAAGCAAGCAAACAACAACCACCACAAGAAGGTGAAATTGCTATCTTGTGCTCCACATTCAGTCTCCACAGTTCTCTCTCTGGATGCAGATGGCTCTCTCCATCACAAGTCTATTGGAATTGACCTGAATCATATCATTGTTGAAAAGTCATCAGAGTTGATAATCACATAATCTTGTTGCTGCTATACACAATATTCTTTTGGTTCTACTTGTGAGCTTTTTAAAGCAAGGTCTAACTATGTCATCTTACCTTCTTAATCCTCTACTATCTCCCTATTACCTCTAAGACCAAATATAAAATCCTCTGTCTTTTAAAGCCCTTCACAACTTGGGCCCCTTCTTCCTTTCTAGGTTCCTTATATTTTACTTTCCTCTAAATACCCTACAATTCATTGCCTTCCATCTTCTTAGTGATGTTTATCTCCCAATCCTGGACCTTGCAACATCCTGTGCACTTTGTCTGGAATTCTCTTCCCTTCCTCCTCATCTGTGCTTTGGAGTTTCCCTGAATTTTTCTAAAATTCATTTCTAGCAGCTTTTTCTGCAGGATACCTTTCTCAGTCCTCAGAGCTACAGCTCTGAGACTTTCTGAGACAACTGCCACCGACTCTGCTTCAATCTTGTGTGTGTCCATCCATGAGCATCTTGTCTCCACATTAGTCTTTGGGTTCTGTGAGGGCAAAGACCATGTTTTGCTTTTCTTTGAATCCCCAGCACATAGCACAGTACCTGACACACAGGAAGTGCTTCGTGAATGCTTATTGTCTGACTGATGTTTGTTAATGTGATTTATTTTCAATAAATTTAGATCTAGAAAGACCTTAGATTTCATGGAATCCAATCCTTTTACTTTATAGAAAAAGAAGGAAACCAAGGCCCAGAAAGTTCAAATGATTTGTCTAAAATCCCAGAGATACTGAGTCTCAGATTCAGACTTGAATCCAGGTTCTTTTTCAATTGAATTGAATTGTTGTGATTCAGTCAGCCTGAGTCTCTGTGAGTCTATTTGGAGTTTTCCTGGGCAAAGATACTGGAGCAGTTTGCCATTTTCTTCTCCAGCTCATTTTACAGATGAGGAAACTGAGGCAAACAGGGTTGAGTGACTTGCCCAGGGCCATATAGCTAGTAAGTGTCTGAGGCTGGATTTGAACTCGGGTCCTCTTAATACCCGGGCTGACATTCTATCCATGGTATCACCTGGTCACCCTGAATTGAATTAGTATAAGCAAAATATTGGGTAAAGCTTGAAATGCCAGATAAAAGAGTTATTGCAACTATTAGTATTAAAAAGCTTAGATTCAAGTTTTTGTCCATTCAATTCAACTCTATATTCTATGTTTTATGATTCTTCTCAGCTTAGTTATTTTATGTCCTAAGCTTAATCAACTAATCAGTAGGCAAGTCTTTATCTCCTATATTCTAAGGACCTTCTTAGCTCTGACACTAGGTTCCGAGACTACACTCAAGCTGTTAACCACTCTTGGAAGACTTTTCTTCTTGATTACTGTCTCTTAGACTTTCCAGCCTTCTCCAAGGCTCAACTCCAATGCCTCCTCCTGTATGATGCTTTCCTGAATGCGCAATGCTATTCCCTAAAATCACTTTCTATTCCTTTTGTACTTATTTATCTCATCCATGTAATTTTCCTCTCAATGGAATGTAAACTCTTGGATGGCAGGAACTATTTTGTGTCTGTACCCAAAACATCTAGCATTGTAAACAAGCACAGGAACAGGATACAGTAGTGCTAATTGAATTAAGGTCTCTCCCCGAAGTCTAGGAAGTAATTAACCCTATAAATCCCAGCAAGCTCTTCTGACTTCTTCACTAGGGTTAGTCTGTTTCCCCAAACATTTCCCAATCATTAAGCTGTTATTCTAGAATAAATAGGCATCAATTATTGTTATTCCCATTTTATGGAAGTGGAAACTGAGGCTGGGAAGCCATTTGTCCCAAGTCACATGAGTCAAAGAAGGTGGGGAGGGGAGACTAATGTGGAGACAAGATGCTCATGGATGGACACACAAGATTGAAGCAGAGTCGGTGGCAGTAGTCTCAGAAAGTCTCAGAGCTGTAGCTCTGAGGACTGAGAAAGGCATCCTGCAGAAAAAGCTGCTAGAAATGAATTTTAGAAAAATTCAGGGAAACTCCAAAGCACAGATGAGGAGGAAAGGAAGAGAATTCCAGACAAAGTGAATAGGATGTTGCAAGGTCCAGGATTGGGAGATAAACATCATTAAGAAGATGGATGGCAACCAGACACAAAAAGAAGTCTCAGCTCAGCCTCAGAGACTTTCCAATACTCCCTCCCACAGAGATGTGAAGGTGGCAATAAGTAATGGAACTGGAATTTGAAGCCATGTGAAATCTAACTCCAAACCAAATACTTTTTGATATTATACTGCCTCTGCCTAGACAATGAAAGAGTAAGGATCTCTTCCCTCCCCATTCTCTCCACCACAACCACCTTCAGCCCTAAATCCAGGATGTGCTAGGAGCAACATGGTATATTTTTCTATGTTGGGGGACTGGGGGCCCAATCTTAGAATTCAGTCTGAATTGTGATTGTGTAGTCCAAACTTCTCATTTGACAAATAAGGAAACTGAGACCCACAGAGGTCACCCAAAGATACACAACAGAGCTGGAACTAGAATAATAATTAAGGATGATGATAATGATAGTGGTGGTGGTAATTTTACAAAATACTTTACAAATTTTAAGGTTTACAAAATACTTTACAAATATTATCTCATTTTATCCTCAAAATAACTCTGCAATAAGCATGATTATTATTCCCATTGAAGAGACATACTAGCCCAAGGAAAAAAGTGCTGAATTTCAAGTTCAAAGACTTACGTTTAAATTTCAGATCTTGTCCTTACTATCTGTACAACTTGATTAAAATCGAATGTCTCTAGTCATCATTTTCCACATGTACAACATGAAGGAACTAGATCGTCTCTGAAAGCCCGTCCAGTTCTAAATCTGGTTCTTTCCAATTTCAGTGTTCTCTCTAGTATATACCATGTCGCAGAGAAGATGATGCAATTTCAAAATATAATTGGCTAGTTTCCTCTCCTAATCTTCCTATTCTCTAGTTTCCAAACAAAAAACACTGAACGGGATCTGAAAGGGCCAAGGTAAACTTGGGGATGGATATTTTGAGCAAGATATCCCTTTGCTGTAGGCAGTTTATACTTTTCCTTGACCTGCCCCACCTAGAATTTCTCAGAATAAGAGGAAAGCAATCAGGAACTTGACTTCACTATCATTGCTTGAGTGGGGTTCTCCCACATTGGATTCTGACTATCCCTGAGGTGCCAAGACCCCAAGGACACATGTTCATGTCAGGATCTTCTCTGGGACTGTCCCTTTTGCATGTCAATAGGTCTTTTGGCCTCTATTCCACCAATATTACAGGATCACAGATTCTATGAGTTGGAAAAGAGCTCAAAGATCTAAAATTCATTACCTTGATCCGGAATCCCAACAATTGGGCATCCAACCTTCAAACTAAGCAACCTTTAAGGTTAAGTTTTTACCTCTAAGCCTGCACTTTCTGCTTTGGGACAGTTCTTGTTAAGAATGTGGTGATTGTGGTTGTTGCTATTCTTATATGGGATCTCCATCTACTTCCTGTTTAACTTCCATTTATTGTTACTGGTTCCACTCTCTGGAGCCAAGCAGAATGGATCTACTATCTCTTCTATACAAAGAGGTATGACTTTGCAAAGAATTGAAGACCTTAATCATGTCTCCCCCAGATTGTTCTTCTCAAGCCTAAATGGCCCATTTCTTTTAAGTGAAATTTATATACTCTCCCAGTAACCTCTTTAGCTCCCATGGGTTCCACGATCAACTCTATTTTGATAATTTCCAAATTTATGTATTTCTCTACAGTTTCTCTCCAGTCCCACATAAACAACTTCCTGTTGGATATTTTGGCCTTGTAGATATATCAAATGCAACATATCCCAAGCCAAAATCTGTCTTATTATCCCCAAATTCAGTCTTCTTCTGAGTTTCCTTCTAAAGAGGATTTGACCACTTTCCCAGTCACCTAGATTTGCATCCTTGAAATCATTCTTGACTCACCTGTTCCCATATCTATTCATTTGCCTGTTCTTGTTAATTTTACTCCCACAACATTTCTCTAAAGTTTCCATATCTCCAATCTTTTCACAACTATTATCATTTGTTGCCTGGCCTATTGCAATAGCATCCTAAATGGCTTTCCTGTCCCAAATTTCTCCCCTTTCCAATCTATCCTTTGTACAGCTGCTAATGTGATTTTTTTTTTAAAGTAAAGGTTTGTCTTTGTCACTTCCCTGCTTACCAGACAGTTGTGTAATTTTTGCCACCTTCATTCAGCAGCACCTGTGTAGGAGCAAAGGTGGCAAATAGTGGGAGTCATCCAATGTTCTAAGATTTGCCAGGACAAGACCAGTGAGAAGCTGAGTTGGCTCTCTATTGCCTATATGATCAAATACAAATTTCTCATTTTGACTTTGAGAGCTCTTCACAGCTAAATGCCAACCTGTCTTTCTAATCTAATTATACTTTTCTCCCTTTCATGCACTCCGTGATTCAACTAAATCATCTTCTTATGATTCCTCATAGATGATATTCCATTGTCTATTTCCAAACTTTGAACATGCTAACCCCTATAACATGACTGTACTCCCTCCTCACCTCTGCCTTTTAGAATTCTGAGTTCTTTGAAAGCTTAGCTCAAATAACACCTTCTACATTAAATCTTTCATTATTCTCGTGCTAGGGATTCTAGTGCAAGTACCTTGCACTTATTTTATATAATATGTATAATATTATATACATGTATTACATATAATATTTGCATAATTTATAGATGTTATCTATAACATCTTGCAAACTCTTTGAGGATAAAAACTGTTCCAATTTTGTATTCATAAACCTAGTGCAGTATCTGGCACATTGTAAACACCTAATAAGTATTTATTGATCTACTGATTGATTTGGCCCTATCTCTAGTTGTCTTATCATTTAGGTGAGTAGAGGATGATCATCCTCTTCTGGATGACCACTAGCTTGCTAGTGTCCTTCCTAAAGTGTGTGCTCAGAACAGAACATATCAATCAGGATACAATCTGAACTGGACACCTTTGTCAGCAGATGGGTGGGGCCCATCTGGGATGGATGGTGGGTGGTTAAAATAGTCCAGCCAAACTCTTGCTTAGATATTCATGCCATCTGGTCCCCAGTGCCTGGAATGTTTTCCCTCTTCACCCTCACCTCTTTTCCAATAACTTCTTTCAAGACTCAACATAAGTCTCATCTACCAGCCAGCCTTTCCTAATCACCACACTTGTTACTCTTCCACTCTCTGTCTCAAAATTTGCATCTGCTTTGCATATACATTTTTTATCGGTATATATGTTTCTATCTGGGACAACCTAAATTTCTTGAAGGCAGGGACTGTGTGGTTTTTGTTTTTATATTGCCATCATAGTACTTGGCATAGTTCCAGACACTTTTAAAATGCCGATAGATTTGAATTGGGCAAGACTTCATATCCTTTACCAAGGAGTAGGATGGCATACCATCCTGTTCCCATGACTCATGAATGGGTCACACAGAGATTGTCCTGCCTCCTACATGCAAATAATAATAGCTAATGATTATGTGATGCTCTTTGGTTACAAAATATTTTATGTGTATGATCTCAACTGATATTTATAACACCTTGTGATGTGGGTCAAGGGAGTCTTATCATCCCTGTTTTATAGGTGAAGAGATTGGTTCTTAGAGATGAGGTCCTCAGAGATGACACTGAAGGTTCCAGCTGGGCTTTAGGGTCGAGTCTTCAGGAACCAAATGTACTTTCCACTACACTAATGAGAAGTAAGAAAGGAAGAGACAGAAAAGGAGGCAGAGATACAAAGAAAGAGCAAGAGTGATAAAGACAGAAAGAAGGTGAAGATGATGAGAAAAAAAGATGTTGAAGAAAAAGATTTTCTTGTGTGGCTCAGGGAAATGCATCTTTGAATATAAATACTATTTTCCTAATAGACTATGTTGGCAGAAATGGTACCATTTTTTCCCTTGTAATCCCAAAAGTAGGCAGATGTAGATTCCAAATAAATACTTAACTGATTTCATTGGATAGTAAGACCATGGATTCAAAGCTGCAAGGGACCACAGACGGCAATTAGTTTGACCCCCTCATTTTTCATATGAGAAAACTGAGGCTCAAAAAGAAGGGATTTGCTCAAGGTCACAGAAATATTAAACAGTAGAATCAGGTTCCAAATCCAACATTATTTCTATTCTAGCATGCTGCTTTCTCCTCCTTTTTTAAATCTTGTATGATAATGTCCTGTCTGTGTTTCCAAGGAGGCAACATAGAATCGTCATGGGCTTGGAATGCTGAGTTTGGAAAAAGTGAGTCCAGATCCCTGATTGGACTCTTACTAATCATGTGACCATAGACAAGTCATTGAACCTCCTGAACCTCAAGCAATTACCTAGTTCTTCCATTGAGTATCTTGCCACCTTATCTTATGATTGATCTAGACACGTCAAGCTTCAACTTTGCATCGCTCCCACAACTTTCCACCTTCAGTCCTACATAGTACTGCTGAATGAAGGTAGAGAAAATCATTCAACATTTGTGGACCTACTACAAATTTATGTTATGCAACCCCAATTGGGCCTTCACTGCTGCTAAGCAATTCTACTGGATCTTCCTTATCAAATCGCTATCCCACTCTTTATAGAGGCTTTTCCAAACTTTTTCATACCTGCTCACACCTCCATGTCATCCACCATCCCCATTATCTTGGATAAGAACCTTTCTTTATATTTTACAGGAAAAAAAATTAAGGACATCTCACTGCAAGCTCCTTTTTCTCCCATTCTTATCTCATGTGACTCATATCACAGATGCTTTCTGCCAATGTCTCTTCCTTCTCCCGTGATTCACATGAAGAGGTGATCCTTTTCCTGGTCAAGACTAAATAGTCTACCTGGATACATGATCCCATTACATCCCATCTTCTCCAGAAGATCACCTCTTCTATCACCCTTACACTAATCTACAATCTCTCCCTAGCTGCTTCCCCAATTCTGCCAATCTTCTGCTTGTATTTCTTCTGCATTTTGTGACTAAAGTCCTTGAAAAGGCCATCAGTAATGGCCTCTCCATTCCATCTCCATCTCTTCTCCTCTCACTCTTCTTATTTCTCTATAGTCTAACTTTTGACCTTATCATTGAACCAAAACTTCTCTCTCCAAAGTTACCAGTGATTTCTTAATTGCCAAACCTACTGATCTTTTCTTAATCCTCATCCTTCCTGAGCTTTCTGTTGCCTTTGACACTATTAATTATTCCTTTATTTTTGATACTGTTCAGGAGTACTTTCATACTTCTTGCCTCAAATATTAAGCACTTACTGTATATAGATAGTTATACTTAATGTTGAAGAAACTACAAAGCTGATTTAAAGTTTTGATTTTGTTTTTCATGGACCTACAGTCTTGGTCTGACTAGTCTCATTGGGTGGGATCCATATTATTTTTTAAAAAAGTTCCAATGGGATCTTTGAGTCACACAAACTTAATTTTGTCAACCCTTGGCTTGGGAAAGGCATGGCCCAGACAGAGACCAGAGCAAAATTAAAGCCCTATTAGAACAGGGGATTTTCTTGTGCTGACCTTTGAAATATGTTACCTCCACCCCTTAGCTTGGGATAGTGCCATTCTGATGTCAGTGGCTATTAAGCCAAAGGTGGAAATCCCCCTAAGGTCAGTGTGACTGGGTTTATGTCAGAAAAAAAAAAGTAGATTCTCAGAGTTCTAGAAGGGAAGAGATATTCTGCTCAATTACCCTCTTTCAGTCAGTTCTGTCAGCATGCCAGAGAATGGACTTGCTCTAGTCCAGCATTTGGCACTGTATGTGGTTTTAAATAAAAGTATACCCTATTTTCCTTACAAGAACCTTATGTAAGGAGGCATGGTAAGTGTTATTATTCTTATTCTTATTAAACAAGTGACTTGATGACCTGAATTCAAATCTGGTCTCAGACAATAATTCCTAGCTATATGACCCGGGCAAGTCACTTAGCCCCAGTTGCCACAGCAAAAAAATAAATAAATAAATTGATAGATAAATAGATAAATTTAAAAATAAATAAATAAATGAATGAAATAAACAAGTGACTTACTTAAAGTCATATGGTTAAGAAAGCAACATAGCTGGGGTTTGAGCCCAGTTCTCATGCTATTGCCATGGTACCATGTTGACTCATTTAATTAAGTCAGTCCAGAAGGGGAAAAAACAGTCAGCTTGGCTTAAACCCATGAAGATTAATAGTAGTTAACATTTATACAGTGCTTTAAGGTTTATAAAGCACTTTACAAATATTATCTCAATTTACACTGACTGACCAAAACCTTGGGAGTCATTCTTATTCCCATTTTACAGATGAGGAAACAGAGGTTACATGATTTACTCAGTCATATAACTATTAAGTATCTAGGTAGAATTGGAACTCAGTTTTTCCTAACTCAACAGAAAGTGGTCTATTCAATGCACTTTTAAACTGCCTAAATTATCTTAGTAATTAAAATCCTTTTGACTAGTTCACCTACAGGAGGTTAAGGAGAAGAATATAACTTTTAAGCTCATAAGCTATTCCTCAATCTGAAGTCAATACAAAAACAAAGAAAAAGATCATCCAAAATTGTAGTGCAGAAGAGGGAGAGTGACTGGGATTTTGTCCCAGGGCACCAACATTTAGATCAGGAATCATAGCCTGGGATTTGTGTATAGATTTCAGGGAATCTGTGAATTTTGGTGGGGGGTGGGAGGGAATGGCATTTTATCTTCACTATCCTTAAACTAAAATTTAGCATTTCCTTCACTTATGAATTTAGGCAAAATATATGATCCTAAGAAACTCTTGGAATCATCTTCACCAGACACTGCCCAAGGGATCCATGATCCAAACAAAGTGAAGACTCTCTGAGTTAAAAGATGCTGACCAATTTTGGTAGTCCTTCAGTTATATAAACACTCCTGGGTTTAACACCTAGTTAGCAAAAATAATTAGTCCAACTAGAAAACTACCAGGGGACAAACTGACAGTTATAGTCCAATCAAACTCTTTCCCACTCACTCCCTCCCCACAATATGGTAACCTCCCCAGAAGCTTTGGAGATGTATTTCATTGCACACATGGAAAAATCTAGTCATGGCTCCAAGTTCTGAATCTCCTAGGGATAGAAACCAGTCCTATCTCATGTCATGATCTTCATTCCCCCTTTCATTTATGAATTCTTCTTTCATACACATTGACCCATTTAATCCTGAGCACATGCTGGTGAGAGATGGGTGGGGCAGGAATGACAGGAACTAGCATTTATGTAGCATTTTAAAGGTTTGTAAATGCAGTTTATATAAGTTATCTCACTTGGTCCTGACAACTGGTGAGGTAGGTATTATTATTATCATTATTATTATTATTTTACAGATGAGGGAACTGAAGGTAAGAGAAGTTGAATGGTTTGTCCATGATAGTTATCATTTATTCCTTTTAGTCAAGTCCAACTCTTCCTAACCCCATTTGGAATCTTCTTGGCAGAGATACTGAAGTGCTGTTTCCTTCTCCAGCTCATTTTATAGGTAAGGAAACTGAAGCACACAGTAAAGTGACTTGCTCAGGTTCACACAGCCAGTATCTGAGGTCAAATTTGAACTCAGGTCTTCCTGACTCCATTGTGTCACCTATCTTATGTGTCCTATTTCCCATAGCATTTCTTTGCTCTACTCCTTGTATCTATCCCCTTCTGTCTATTTCTACAGTCAATTCAGTATAGGTCTCCCTAGTTATGTCTTCACAATAGTAGCAATAGCAGTGTCTCTTTAAACAAAAAATAGTTATTGATCTCCTTCATTTCTGCATCATCTGCATTCTATAATGTATTCTTCTTTCCCAGACCAATCTCTTATAACAAAGAATAAAAAGCAAGGGGGCAAGACCACAAAGAGGGGAATAAGTTAAGGAAAACTAAGCAACATTGAAAAAGTCTTGTGATACAGGAGCCATCTGCCAGTGGCTGCTGGAGGTCAGAATGTACAATGGATCGCTTTATGTGAGAGAATGATGATGATATAAGGAGACTGAGAGGCAGTATCATTGTCTGACCTCTCTCCTCTTCCCTCTTGCCTCCAATTTATTTCATTCCCAATCCACAAGGAACATCTGTGTCAGTTAAGGTGCTTTGCAACTCTTTCAAGTTTATGATTCACAGCTGTGGAGGCTCTTGGAGAACTGACCTGCCCCTTCACCTAGGCATGGTCCTCAACAATTCCCCATTTTTTTTATTTTATGGAAATGAGATTATTTTCCCCCCACAGCATCGTCAGTAAGTTTATGCATTAGCTGTATCTAAGTCCACATGCTAGGAAGTGCAAACACTTCCTATCACCTCTGGATGGTTGTAGGGTGAGATACTCTAGCAGGTGTCAAATCTTATGAGATGTCATAGAGGCAAATCAAACAGAGAAGAGGACTGTAGTCAGAACTTTTCATAAGTCTCCTGGATCAGCCCTTTGATGTGTTGACCCATTTAAATACCCCGACTAAAAATGTTTTACTGACAGGGACACTAATACAGGGACATGGATACATCCAACCATTCTGGAGAACAATTTGGAACTATGCTCAAAAAATTATTAAACTGTGCATACCCTTTGATCCAGCAGTGTTACTACTGGGCTTATATCCCAAAGAGATCATAAAGAAGGGAAAGGGACCTGTATGTGCCAAAATGTTTGTGGCAGCCCTCTTTGTACTGTCCAGAAACTGGAAACTGAGTGGATGCCCATCAATTGGACAATGGCTGAATAAATTGTGGTACATGAATAATATGGAATATACTGTTCGGTAAGAAATGACCAACAGGATGATTTCAAAATGGCCTGGAGAGATTTACACGAACTGATGCTGAGTGAAATGAGCAGGGCCAGGAGATCATTATCTACTTCAACAACAATACTGTGTGATGACCAATTCTGATGGACCTGGCCATCCTCAGCAATGAGATGAACCAAATCAGTTCCAAAAAGCAGTAATGAACTGAACCAGCTATGCTCAGCAAAAAAACTCTGGGAGATGACTAAGAACCATTACATTGAATTCCCAATCCCTATACTTTTGCCCACCTTCATTTTTGATTTCCTTCACAGGCTAATTGTATGATATTTCAGAATCCGATTCTTTTTGTAGAGCAAAATAATGGTTTGGTCATGTATACTTATTGTGTATCTAATTTATACTTTAATATATTTAACATTTACTGGTCATCCTGCCATCCAGGGGAGAGGGTAGGGGGAAGGAGGGGAAAAATTGGAACAAGAGGTTTGGCAATTGTCAATGCTGTAAAGCTACCCATACATATAACCTGTAAATAAAAGGCTATTAAAATAAATAAATGAATGAATGAATGAATGAATGAATGAATAAAAATGTCTTACCGGGTCTCTTCTCCCTTTCCTTCCCCAAGGTTTATTGAAAGAATTCTGGGAGGATCCTACTGACAAACAGCTTTCACGTGTTGCTGCTTCTTTGTTTCTTGTGTTTCTTATGTCCCAAATTCGAGGGCCACATGTTGCAATATGGGAGTCACCTGCCAGTGACTGCTGGAGGTTTAACTCAGATCTGTAGAAAGTCTGACATTCTCTGCAGCATTTCACATCCTCTACAGAAAAATGAAAGTAGGCTTTTTTTCTATCACTTTTTTGGAGTCAAGCTTCTTCACTATAATTTCTTAGCATTAGATTTTGATTTTGGTCTTTCTATTTTTCCCATTTGCATATGGTAGCCATTATGTATGTTTCTTTCCTGATTCTGCTTTACATTATTTTGCCTCAGTTCATATGTCTTCTCCTGCTTCTCTTTATTCAGCATATTCATGGCTTCTTAATGCACAAGAATATTCCATTGTGCTCATATACCATAGCTTGTTGAGTTATTACCCAATTAATAAGCTTTGTTTGCTACCATAAAAAGAGGTACTATAAATACTTGGGTATTTATGAGAGCTTTCTTTTTTTTTTAATCAATCTATTTGAAGTATATATCTTACAATGGACCCTCTAGCTCCAAGAGTATGGTCATTTTGTGTGGCTCTTTTCAACAATGAGATGATTCAGGCCAATTCCACTGATCTCATTAGAGCCATCTATATCTAGAGAAAGGGCTGTAGGAACTGAGTGTGATTCACAACAGCATTTTCACTCTTTTTTTTGTTTGTTTGTTTGTATTTTTTCTCATTTTTTCTAGTTTGATTTGAGTTTTCTTATGCAGCAAGATGATTGTATAACTATGTATGCATATAAATTTTTTTTAAAAATAAAACAAACTCATAATTGGTTTGCAAAAAAAAGAATATGGTCATTTTGGTCACTTTCTTTGCATAATTTCAAAATGCTTTTCACAATTTTTGCATTAATTCATAATTTTTGCCAACAATGAATTGGCATGTGCCTATTCTCCACAATGCCTCCATTATTAATTATGCTCATTTTGGGTCATTATTGGGTTGCAGTTTTTTTAACAGGAGTTCCTCACTCCCATTCTATCTACCTTTAACAAATCTCCAGAATTATCTTTATAGCACGCTGTAGATCTAGTTGTCAGTTGTCATTCCTCTGCTCAGAACCCTTTGATGACTTTCTATTGACTCCTTAGCAAAGTCCAAACTCCTTTCCCTGGTATTCAAGGCCACTGTATCAACCACTGTATCAAAAAACAGTTTTATTTTTTCCTATCCATATTTTCTATTTCAGCAGTATATGAACTTCCCATGGAAAGGCTCCCTCCATCAATGTAGATAACTAGTATTCTACAACTCATAGTCTTAAAGAGCTTTCTATGGTAAAATGGATAATTTAAATTACACTAAATTTAAGAAAGTTTTGCCCAAATAAAACCACACACACATGCATACATACATTGAAGTTGAGAAAGGGTGACCCCAAAAGTTTGGGGTCTCAGACCAGTGTTGCAAGGTGTTTCAAAAAGAATTTGCAGGTTTGAACCCATCTCCTAGTTAAGGGGAAAAGTTTTATTGCAATAGTAATTGTAATGCCATTACAAAGTGGGCTTGAATTTCTAAAAAGAAATTAGCAAGAAACAGAAGCAAGAAGAGATATTTATCCAGCTTTCAATCATTAATATGCTAATTCTATGGCTCATAGGTAGGAAAGAATTTGGTTCTCATTGACCAGATTACTACTGACCAGATTATCAGTCAGCAATGAATTGAAGAGTGGTCTTATTCACTATTGTCTCAGGAGTTTGATCTGGGACAAGATCTTAAAGCTAGAAGCTATCTGATTAAGGAGTGGTCAGAATCAGACATTTTGGGTGTGGGAGTTTACTGAGGCAGACTTCAAAGCCAGAAAATCTAGAATCACTGAATTATTGCCAGAATAGAAGCCTCCCAAAGTTAGGGGACCTCAAAACCACTGCTATATTTCCCTAGAAGCCATATTATATCATTCATATAATATATATATATATGTTTCCCTAGAAATTATACTATATCATATACATGATATATATAATATAATATGTAATTTTATTTCTCTATATAAGTCAAATTTATAAAAAATAAGAACCATTCCCCAGTTGATATATGGTCAAAAGATATGAATAGGTAGTTTTCAGAAGAAATCAAGTCTATCAATAAGTCATGTAAAAATGCTTTAAATCTCTATTGGAGAAATGCAAATTAAAACAACTTTAAAGCACTACCTCATACCTATCAGATTGACTAACAAGACAGAAAAGGAAAATGACAGATGCTGAAGGAATTGTGGGGAAATAGGAATATTCATGCACTGTTGGTGGATCTGTGAATTGATCCAATCATTCCAGAGAACAATTTGGAAATATGCTGAAAGAGCAATCAAATTACGCATACCCTTTGTTCCACCAAGATCACTACCAGGTCTGTATCTTAAAGATTTGGGGAAAAAAAGGGGGGAAAGGTCCATTTGTCCAAAAATATTTATAGTAACTCTTTGTGGTGGCGAAATATTGGAAACTTAGGGGATGCCAGATGAAAATTCTTTATATAATTGTTCATATGATAGAAATTGTAAATAGCAAATGTAATGTGGACTGCCACTCCCTTAAATAATTCTTGTAATGCCAGAATTTCAGTAACATCCTTACATACACACTCAGATATTTATTCTTGATTAGGTTGAGCTGAACTACACCCTAAATCTCTCCACTCAGAGGGCACCCAGTAGGGAGCCCAGCTCAAGTTAGATCTCAGTCTTTGATGTCCTTGTCCCCTTCCATTCAGATTCGTGATATGAAAGGCAAAATAACTAGAATGAAGTTGTTTTTTTGGCTTGTATTGCCAAGGGCCACTGGGATCTCATGATCAGGTCTTTCTACTTCATACTGTCTCCTCCCTTTCTTCTTCTAACAGTATAAGAAATTTTGCAAGGTCTTAGAATTGGGAAATCCATTGGTTATCCCCAGTGAAGCAGATTTGCTACTAGGTTATCGCAATTAAAGACACTTTATTTTTCAACTCATGACTGATTTTAGGACTTGAAATGCCCATCAGTTGAATCAATTGAGGAATGGCTGAACAACTTGAGGCATGTAGTTGTAATGGAATACTATTGTTTTATAAGAAATGATGAAGGGGATGATTTCAGAAAAACCTGAGATTTATGTGAACTCGTGCAAAATGAAGTGAGTTGAACTGGAAGAACATTGTCTATAAACAGCAATATTGTAACAATAACTACTCTGATCAATACATTGATCCATAACAATTCCAAAGGACCCATGATAGAAAATGCTATCTACCTCCAAAAGAGCTGATGAATTCTGAGTGCAGTTTTTTTTTATTTTTCTTTTTTTTCTTCAGTTGCTATTGTTGTTTGGTTTTGGGGGGCTAGGGATCTTTTATTTTTGTTTTTTTGTAACATAGCTAATGTGAATAATTTTATATGCATAATAAATATAGATTTTCTTGGGATGGGGGAGAGGTAGGTGAGAAAAAATTGGAATTGAAAAATTAAAAAAAAATGCTTTTTAAATAAAGAACTCTTTAGGAGGAACTGGGAGCTCAGTCTTCCTGACTCCAAATCTAGATCTCACTTTCCAGCCTTATACTCTTTTCCACACAATCTCTGCCCCAAACTATACTGTTCTATGACCAGAAAATGTGTTCACTTTCTCACCTCAATGCCTTTGGTTGCATTGTTTTCCTCTGACTAGAATATTTTCCCATCCTTCTCTTCACCTGTCAAATTCCTCTTTATCCCATAAAACCCAATTCAAATGCCACCTTCTCCAGAAAAGGCTTTCTTTTCTAGTTGTCCCAGCCAATAACAACCTTTTCCTCATGTGACACTTTCTAATATCCCCAACTCTCCAGATACCTGTGGGCCTGATTCTTCCCTCAGTTATATTGTAATCTGTTGTGTCTACTTTAAACTTTGTTTCTCTCTTAGGAGCCAGCACAGTGTTGTGCATGCAATAGGCATTCAAAAAAATTAATGAATGTATCCCCATTTTGCAGAAGAGTAAACTAAGAGTAAGAGAGCATAAGTATTTTGTCTGAGGTCATGGATCCACCAATTCATAAGCGCAGTACTCAAGCCCAGCTCTACTGACTCCAAATATAATCTCTGAAAAAAAAAAAAAAAGGCATGTTTGCACACATTGGCCATGATAGTGAGTCATCATTCTTGAACTGATTTGGTTGCCCCCCTGTTTCTCAAGCACAAAAAAAAAAGTGTGTCTTTGTGGCTGGCCACTGGGACTTGGTACTCTGAAACATGAAAGATTTGCCATCTTCCCAGGATTCACAGGGATCCTCCAGATATTTGTCAGAGAGCTCTCAATTCCCAGGCATGCTTTTTTGTTTGTTTTTTGGTTTGTTTTTTGTTTTTTTATTTATTCTTTTTTTTTTTTTTTACAGATATCAGAGTTGTCCATATGCAGAAGATGAGAATAAAAAGATTGGAGAACACCTGGGACATCATCACTCACCACTCTCTGCCCTACCTATCCCTAAACCGGGAGAAATTTAGCCAATGGGTTTAGGAGAGCAAGGAAAAAAGAAAGTAGAAATGGCTTCAAGAGTAAGAAATGAGAGTGTGTTGGGCATAGCCACACAAATCTCAAAGCCAGGGAAAATTTTTGAGACTCATTCGCAATGACGCTGAAACTGATTTCTCTTCCAGTGGAACAGAATTTTGGGAAATATTGTAAAATGTTGGAGAAAAAGTACCGGGCTTAGAATCAAGAAAATTAGCTTCTGATCCAAGCAAGCCATTTTCCATATTCTTCTATAAAAATTAAGTGGTCGGATTTTGGAAAGAAATTTGGAAATTGTGTGTGTGTGTGTGCACGCATGCTACATGTATGTATGCATGTACGTGTGTGTATATATATAGTACTTTGCAAACTTAGAAATGTTATATAAATGTTATTATTATTGTGGTGAAAATTTAGCAAAAACAATTTTTATTTTTTATTCAGAGATTTTCTCATCTAAGTATATACATTAAGGAGATCAAATGATCAAAAGAAAGACAACCATATACACCAAAATATTTATAGCAGCACTTTCCCTAGTCACAAAGAACTTGAAACAAATTAGATTCCTGTGGATTGGTTGGGTGGCTAAATAAATTGTTGTATGGGATTACAATGGAATATTTCTACACTATACAAAATAAAGAATATACAGAATTCAGAGAAGGCTGGCAAAATCTATGATCTGGCGCAAAATAAAATAAGAAGGGAAACCAATACCTAAAATGGTTCAAGCAACATCGCTGTTAAAATAAATAAATAAATAAACATACACATAAAACTGAAATTGATAAGGAACAAGCGTGGCTTGAAGAACTGAGTAAGAACACCTCCCTTTACTCTTCATAAAGGTGTGGGAGCATGGGTGTGGAATATTGCAAAAACTCTCAGTCACAGTTGATATTCTGGTTGGGTTTGCTGACTTTTTTTTTTCTTTTATCATCTTTTTTTATAAAACATGGCTTGCTGATTAAGGGAACAAGAAAGATACATTCAGAATGAAGGTGATCTAAAAACAAAAAATACCCATGAAAAAGAAGATTCAGAAAATAACAAAAGAAAATTTAAATGGGAGATATGAACTAGACAATTTCTTTCCAACTTTGATATCCTATGTTCCAAAGTCCCTTTTGGCTCTGACCTTCTACCTCATAATATCCTTTTCAAAATGAAATAGCAAACATAGAATACATTCAATTTGATGTCTTAAGTATTCCTTCTAAATAAAAAGCCCAAATCCATTTTTCCTGCAATAAAATCATGTGAGCGCCATAAGAATAATCATTATGGAGGGATACAAAGGGAGATTCTTACTTGAGAGAAACAGGCATAGCATGGATTTTAGCTTCCAAAAAACTTCATTCTAAAGTAGAATGGTGTAATAGTCACATATTAAACTGATTTCCTATTTAAAAAATAATAATAATAATATCCTTTTCAGTTCTGACATCCTATGTTTCAAGGGCTATCTCAGCTCTGACATTCCACATTCTAAGGGCCCTCCCAGCTCAGACATCCTGTGTTCTAAGGGCTCTCTCAGTTTTGACATCCTGTGTTTTAAGGGCCCTCTCAGCTCTGACATCCTGGGTTCTAAGGGCCCTCCCAGCTCTGACATTTTGTGTTCTAAGGGTCCTCTCAGCTCTGACATCCTATGTTCTAAGGGCCCTCCCAGCTCTGACATTCTGTGTTCTAAGGGTCCTCCCAGCACTGATATTCTGTGCTCTAAGACCTTTCCCAGTTCTGACATTCTGTGTTCTAAGGACCCTCCCAGCTCTGACATTGTGTGTCCTAAGAGCCTTCACACCTCTGATGTGCTATGGGCTATGTGCCTGCTCATGGCACTGATGACTTCAGAGGAATCTGGAAATTCCCTCATCTTTCTCATCTCTGGCACACAGCTACTCTTGCCCATTAAAATGGTTTCCAGAGAAAATGGGAAAAAGCAAACTTCCTTGGTTGCCAAGAATGGTCCAGGGTGGGGTCAAGCCACTGAGATATTGACTATAAAAGGAGCTGGCCACTAGCTGGAGGAGTCTACAGAGCTATGGGTCACCAGACTCCAGTCCCAGCATCTGAGGAAGGAGAACCCTGAAGGTGAGAAAGTTCTATTCTGGGGCCTATCTGGGAAAGGAGACAGAAGAATCACTAGCAGCCCCATTCTGGTTTTGCCCCAGTGATGGAAAAGTCACTGTTGCTTATCAGTTCTTAGTAGCTCCATTGGCACAATGGGGCCATCGATGGCTTTTCTTTCTTCCTGGAGATCAGAGTGAATGGGCTGAGAGCCTTATTCAGGGGAAACTCAGGATTCAATTCAACAATTCAACTGGCATTTATTAGGTGTTTACCACATTCCAGACATTGTACTAGAACTGGGTAGGAATACAGAGATGAAAATGAATCGATTTTTTCCTTAAACAGCTCACATTCAACTGAGGGAAAAATACAACACATTCATATTGGTAAATATAAGATAACTTGAAGAGAGACATCAAGGAATATTTTTTTATGAGAAACAGTAGCTGAGTTAAGTCTTGGAGGAAACTAGAGACAAGACTCTAAGAGGAGTTCCTAACCTTAAGTCCAAGAACTTGGTTTGTTTGTTTGATTTTGTTTTTGGAAGCAATCTGGTACTTGCCCAGGATCACACAGTAGGAATTTGTTTGTTTGAAGTTTTAAAGAATTTTGCTAACTGTATTTCCATGTAATTGGTTGTCTTTGTAATCTCCTGTATTTTAATTTTTTTTCATTTAAAAGCAATACTCATAGAAGTCCCCTAGGCTTCAGCCAGATGCCAAGGAGTCCAGGACACATACACACACACACACACACACACACACACACACACACACACACACAAACACACACAATATTACAAATCTGAGTTCTTGGAGATTGTAGGGAAGACCCAATTCCCTACACACACAAGGAAAGGCTTAAACTCATATCCCCAGGCAGGAACTACAAGGCCACATTCCAGGAACAGCTGCTACAACTAGGTCTTGATTAGAGCAAAAAAAATGAATGCAATGAAATAGTCACATATATTTGAATTCAAACTATTCACAGTTAGAATATGTAAAATAATCATTGAACCAACCCAATGGAATGATGAAACATGAATTTGAATGATGAGGCCACTTCAGAGGGATTTATTATTCACATCAATAAAGGCTTAGTTATAGTCCAGCATACCTGGACAGCTGGCTGATATAGCAACCAGGATTCCGCTGATGCTGATGCTGAGGCTAGAGTAAAAGGATCTGGTTTCCAATCCTATCTCAGCAGCTTTCTATCTCTTTCCTCTGGAGTAACTTACTTAGCTTCATTCAGAAAATGAAAGATTGGACTAAATGTCTTCTGAGCTCAATTAGGTCTGTTAGCTAGGTCTACTATTCCCTCAGCAGAATGTGAGCTGTTTAAGAGGAAAGTTCATTCCTATCCAGATCTAGGCTGACTCCTAATAAATGGCAGTGAAATTGTTAAATTGAACCCTGAGCTTCCTCTGAACAAATATAAAGCTCTCAGTCCTTTCTAGACCATATCCTCATTTTCTATAAAATGAAAGGACTGGGCTAGGTAGGCTCTTAAGTCTCTCTTTATGCTACCATTCTGTGCTCTGACCTTCCAGCTCTAGAACAATGGTTCTATGAATTTAGAGAGTAGCAAGAGTTATAATGTAAAAGACAACTAGAAATGTAAGTGACCACTCATTGTGAAGAACCATAGCCAGTTGACTGTTTATATTTTTATTTCAAAAATTTATTTTATTTCTTTTTTATTATTTATTATTTTCAAAATTTTATTTATTTATTCACCAGAGAAAAACATGGTCAGAATTATGCCTTTGGACCTTTATTGGACCTTTATTATTGGATCAATAATTCTTTATTTCCATCTGTCTCAGGCTCCTGGATCTCTTAAAGTTCTCTTCCTTTTCCCCTTCTTTCCATCTCTCCAGTTCTTCAATCCCTGATCCTTCTGTCTCTCATTCCCCCAGCCCTTTTGCATAGCATCCTAGTCCCAATTATCCATCCATTAAGACAGCCCCAGGATCTCCAAATGGTTATTTCTCCAGTTGCTCAGTATCTAGTCTTCCAGCTAAGCAGATTTCTAGGGGGCCTCACCATTCCTGTTCCATTTTCCCATCCATTTAGTTGTTGAATCATAGGATTTAAGATTGGAGGGGGGGATTTAAAAGATCATTTCAGCTTTTATAAATCATTGCTTTAGAGCTTCAAGGGATCATAGAAGCCAACTGATCTGATCCTGTCATTTTACAGATAAGTAAATTGAGACCAAGAGAAGTTAAGCAGTGTTCCTAAAATTACACAGGGAATAAATGACAAGTTTTGAACCCAAGTCCTCAGACTTCAGACCTTCTTACCATATCACCTTGCTTTCTCAATAGATGAGGAAATTGAGGTCCACAGAGGGAAGGAGTCTGATCAAGACCACTTGTTTAAGTAGCAGAGCAGGAATTGACATTCAAGTTCTGGGACTTAAAAATTCAATGCTATTTTCACTCTGCCAGATGCTTCCCCCAGGTTTCTAATGTCCTCAGTGTGATATAGGAGAAAATCTGAGTTTGAATTCTACAAACCTGGATCAGGCTATATGATCTTATGTCATTCCCCTTCAGCCTCAGTTTCTTCCTCTATAAAGTAGGAGTGATAATAATAGATGTATCTCATAGGGATGTTGTAAGGATCCAATGAGATAATCTATATAAAGTGCTTTTGAAGCTTGACTGGACCACAGGAAGAAGAAAAAGAATACCAACAACTACAATGACAAAAGTGAGTAGGTGGTAATGCTTTAAAGTTTACAAAGTGCTTTACAGATATTAATTTGATTGTCACAATAATCCAAGAGGCAAGTGTTATTGTTATTATTTCCATTTTACAGATTGTCAATAGTTAATAAACATTATTAAGCACCTACTTTGTGCCAGGCATTGTGATAAGCACTGGGGAGGGGAAGGAAGGAATGAAGGAACGAAGGAAGGAAAAAAAAAGAAGAAAGAAAGAAAGAAAGAGAGAGAGAGAGAGGGCAGGAGGGAAAGAGGGAAGGAAAGAAGGGAAGAGGAAAGGGAGGGAGGGCAGGAGGAAAGGAGGAACAGAAAGAAGGAAGGAAGGAAGGAAGGAAGGAAGGAAGGAAGGAAGGAAGGAAGGAAGGAAGGAAGAAGAGAGAGAGGGGGAGAGAGGGAAAAAGAGAAGAAGGGAGAGGCATAGAAAGGGTCCTTCAAGAAACTTACAACTAATGAGAGAAGACTACACACAAAAGGAAGCTGAAAACTAGAGGAAGGGAAAGAGGGAATCAGAAAGGGAAGGAGACATGATGGAGAAGGCAGAAATGTCCCAGAGGAGAGGTGCCAAATAAGAAATCAGTTATGAGCTAAGCTTTTTTTAATGCAGTTTGAGGAAAGTGAGTCAGGTATTGATTAAATCATCTAACCAAATTCACACAGCTAGTAGGGAAGTTTCTGCCTTCCAATCTGGGCCAAATCTTCATAGGCTGGTTTTCTTCCTTGGTTTTTTCTAGCCCTCATCAGGACAAGGTCACAGGGCAACCAAACCAGTTTATACAGCTCAGCCATCCAGCTTGGAGACAGTCCAGATTGGCCGTCTTGGACCATGCAACTGGTATTATTGTGGGTTATGCTCATTACCTTAGGTAAGTGAAGTCTATCAAAAGGGATCTGGTCCTAAAAGCTAATAGCTGTTCCAGTCTCTTCTCCTCTACACAACTCCATCCAGCATAGTCTTATTCCAAGAGGAAAGATCCAGCCAGAACTACATTGTCACTACTCCACTGCAGACCCTTATCACCTCACATCTGGACTACTGTAATAGTCATCAGTGGAAAGAAAAGGGTGGGTCTGATTTCTTTAAGTGTCTCCCCATTCCATTCCATTCTCCATTCAGTAATTAAAATAATTTTCCTAAAATTCAGGCCCCATCATGTGCCCCCTCTACTCAATAAACTCCATTTCTCCCTATCACCTTCAGGATACAAATCCCCAGACATTCAAAGACCTTCATCACCTAACCCTCTCCTCCCTTTCCGGTATTTCTACATCTCCCTCTGCAATATTCACTCTTCAATCCAATGATACTGGCCTCCTGGCTGGTCCATAAAGAATTCCCTCAATCTCTTGATTCTTGGCACCTAGCGTTTTTTCTGACTGGCTATCCCCGCATCCCTGGAATGCTTTTCCTCCTTATCTCTGCTTCTCAACTTCCCTAGTTTCCTTTAAATCCCAACCAAAATTCCAGGAATCCTTCTCTAAACCCTTTTAATCTCAGTGCCTTCTCTTTGTTAATTATTTTCAATTTATCCTGTATATAGTTTGTATATATTTGTTTGTTTGTTGTCTCCCCCATTAGATTTGAGTTTCTTGAGAACAGGAACTGTCCTCTTTATGTATATAGTTATATTTGTATATATACACATATAAAACATTTAGCAAGGTATCTGGCACATAGTAGGCAATTAACATGTTTATCGACTAACATTAGTTCAAAGAAAAAAGATTTAAGTCAACAGCATAGCAAAATTAGGGGCAAGAATAATGCAGCTATATAAAGGCTATCACACTATCAGTGAGGGGGAAGGGGGCAAATACAGGAAATGTGTGTGACCAGAGCTCACTTCTGAAGGGAATCTTTGTGGACAGGACACATATCCTGGCTGGGAGGGACTTACATCTCCAATGTTACAGAGCCTGGGAGTTCCCTCTACTAGAGATTGCCATACCATCAATAAGTGAGGCAGGGGAGAAGGGAGGTGGCAAATGCAGGGAATTTGTATAGCTAGGGCTCACTTGTAAAAGGAATCCATGTGGCCAGGGCATATATTCTGACTGGGGAAACTTAATCCTCCAAAGTTACAAAACTTGAGTGTCTCTTCCATTACACATTGCCACACCATCAATAAGGGAGGGGGCAAATGCAGGGATATATGTGGCCAGGGCTGACTTGGAGGAACCCATGTAGTCAAGGCATATATCTTGGCTAGGGGGACTTACCTCTCCAATGTTATGGAGCCACCAACTTCGAAGTCTCTTCTTCCCTTTGGCTATGATCAGCCTTCACTATTCCCAACCCAAGTCACTTCTACTCAGAGCTCAGGTTCAGAGGCTGAGTAGCCCACAGATTTTAGCCAAAGTTAAGGGAGGGCTATTACATACCCTCATGATCTTTTCAGTTAAGCAGTTATTCCTGTTTTTCCGTTAGACCTTATTTCCATTTCTTAATCAGCCTTTAAAGTCCAATTCAAATGTTGTCCGTATGCAAGAAGAAGCTTTCTCTTGTCACTTCAGTCCTGAAAAGCCCTTTTTCTCTCAAGTGGCACTTAGTGAGAGTTGGGGATGGGGGAGAGATTACATTGCTAAAATAATTATCATATGATGATATATAGTGTAATCATTTTTGTAAGTTTCATATCCCTCTACTAGATTGCCAGCTCCCTGAGGGCAGGACAAGTCATAGCTAAACAATTCAGCCCAGCATTTTTCACATGTTAGGTGTTTAGTAAAGATTTTGCTGAGTTTAATTGATCAGTTATGTCAAAGCTACCTAGTATCTATGTTTCATTTTAGGATAAAGACAAAAACTGGAACTGGATTTAGGGTTTCACTGGTATTTGGAACCAGATACCACTTGTAGATCTCTGTCCTGCAATATGGTCTTACTCGCCTTTGACAATGAGAGATTCAGTGAGTTGCCTGGTCACACAGAAAGTGTCAGAAGGGAAACTTGAACTGAGGTCTTCCTAGCTTCAAGATTAGGTCTTCAGCTACTGCCCTCCACTGCCTCTTATTCTCTCATTTTATTGTTGTTATTAAATTGTTTTTCAGTTGTGTCAGACTCTTTTTGAGTCCATTTGGAGTTTTCTTGGAAAAAAATCTGGAGTGATTTACAATTTCCTTCTTGTTTTACAGATGAGGAAACTGAAGCAAACAGGGTTAAGTGACTTACCCAGGTTCACACAGCTACTAAGTGTTTGAAGCTGGACTCGAACACTGGAAGATGATAAAATAATAAAAAAGAAATTTAAAAAAAAGAAACCCACCCATATCTATATCACTTTCAACAAGTAACTACTTGTTACTGCTCTACTTGTAACAAGTAACTACTTGTTACTTGTTTCTACTTGAAGATCCCTAGTGAGGGGAGTGCCTGCTTTCCAAGACAGATTACTCTCATTTGTGGCTAGTGGGAACAATTAGAAAGTTTTTTCTAACATCAAGCCTACATTTTCTCTTTACAACTTTCATTACTTGTAAATCTGCCTTCTAGGACAAATATCAAAAGTCTGGTCCCCTTTCCTGTTAAATATCTAAAAAATATCTCTTTCATGTCATATCCTTCTCCCATCCTTTTCTTCCCCAAGTAAAATGTTTGACAGCTCTCTGATATCTGCTCCTAATCTTTTCTTCCAGGAGCAATAGCTCCAAGCCATGGGAGCCTGAAGCAGCTGAATAAAATGAT
Organism: Antechinus flavipes; assembly: GCF_016432865.1. Classification (NCBI taxonomy): domain Eukaryota; kingdom Metazoa; phylum Chordata; class Mammalia; order Dasyuromorphia; family Dasyuridae; genus Antechinus; species Antechinus flavipes. Next base: position 585,242,832 of record NC_067400.1, read on the forward strand.
TAAACAGGCAACAGGAAAAAATCCTCTCTTCAGTTATCTAAACTATGGGTGCCACTGTGGACTAGGAGGCAAAGGTCAACCCAAAGATGCAACTGACTGGTAACTACCCCTTCTAAAGGTAGTTTTAAAGGACCTTCTGCTCTCATCTCAGCCAACTCATCTTGAAGTCATTAAGGGAGAAGAATTTCCATAGGTTCCAGGACTCCTAAAATCCTCAATCAGCCCAATTCAACGTTAATTCAGAAAGTTTATGGCCAAAAAACTCAGTCAGTTAGTCAATAAGCATTTATTATGTGCCAGGCCTTGTGTTAAGCAGCTGGGGATACAAAGAAAGACAAAAGAAATCTCTCACTTCAAGGAGTTCACAATCTAATGGGAAACATCAAATTCTAGACTATGAGACTCTCCATATTTTATTAGGGATCCTTATTAACCCAGACAAGGTCATGGTCCAGGCCCATAGAGGAGAGAGTATCCACAGGAGTCCTCCCTCCTGAGTTTTTATCTTAGGACAAAATACTAATATGTGGTAGCCATTTAAGTTGATTAAGAGATGGTCTCCTACCTTCCTAACCTTTAAACCTTTAAAAAACAACCAAATTTCTTCATTTCTCCTTTACAGTGCTCTAACATTTTCTATTCTAGGGCCTCTTCCAAGACAAGCATTCAATATTCTTTAGATATGTTTGTATGTGTGTATGTGAAATAATTAACAAAATTAATATATGCACATACATATAAATTCATTTCATTATTTCCCAATTATACGTTAAAAAAATTACAATAATTTGGGGATTTTTTGAGCTTCTGCTTCATTTTTTCCACTTAGTATTATTTTTTCTATTCATATGTAAAGATAGTTTTCAGCATTTAGTTTTGTACAGTTTTGAGTTTCAGTTTTTTCCCCACTTTTTTCTTTCCCCTCCCCAACAGAGCAAGCAATATAATATAGGTTATGATGAGGTTCTAGATAATTAGATGGGGTTAGCATAGAAAGCCTGAAGTACTGATAAAATTACTCCCTGAGATAAGCAGGGAAGGGCACTGATGGGGATCAGTTTAACCTCACCCTCTGTGGAGGTTTTGGGTGCTATGTCCAGTCAGATATTCAAGTTATATCAAACCCCTGAGGTTAAATCTTCCCTACAAATCTGTCTATGGCCCATGCCATCTTTGCAGAATCCCTTTTGAGTTAGCCCATTAAAGCTTTCAGTCTCTTGGTATCTTTCTCCTTCCCTCTCCCATATTATGTCTCATGGTGTCTTTCCTCTCATTCCTTCCCCGTGCTTCATAGTATCTTTCTCTTTCTTATTTCTTACTTCTTTTAAAGTGCTAACTTTCTCTATGGATTTAGCCTGTGTTATCAAAAGACTCTCTGGAACCCAGCAGGGTTGGGGAGTAAGCCCTGGATGAGGGGCCACTGCCCACTGCTTCCTCAGTTGCAAGCTGGTCCAAGAGCAATGAAGGTTACAACCAAAGCTCTTTTAGAGTGAGAGAAGAATCCTTTATTCAACTATTCTCATGAGAAGTAGGTGTGTTCACTGGGGAAATACACACTGAATACTGAAGCCAAAGCAAGTTTTATATTGTTAGTTCAGTTCCTCACCCTTCCCTTCAAAGTTCAGATTGGTCAGATTTAGTCAGAGTTAGTTACAATTGGTCAGATTTACAATCTGAAGTACAATTGGTCAAATTTACAATCCTCTTTATGTTCCCATTCCCTATATCAAAAGGCTTATATCCTGTCATTGATCCTAGCCAGTTTAACTTTTTGTCAGGAACTTTGCTGTTTAGCTAGTTCCTTGATTCACACAGTGATTGGTTAGAATTATTTTAACAAAATATTTCAACCCTCCCTTCATCCTATTTTGACAATATCTGTGGAAACCTAATAATGGGAGGCTGTGAGGAGTATGAGAAGTTAGGTTTCCATAGATATTGTCAAAACAAGATAATGGAATACTCCCACCTTATGGTGTATTCCCTTTCTCCTGATTAATTGTGATTTCCTATAGGGAACTTCTTTTCCATTGTTAATTGTTAAAACCAGATTCCTTTCTGACTATATGCTCTCTCAAATATTATTTCACATTTTATCATTCCTGGTGTCTATTGGATCTTTTTATTTTGTCCATAATTTCCTCTCCTAAATAAACCTACTTTTTGCCAAAGAGATTGACCATTGTGAATTTGTCACATGATCAAATCTTAATATTTGGTGCCTAAACATCAATATCATCATTTGGTACCGAACCTCAAACACATCAGGTTATACATGTACAATCATGTTAAACATATCTCTCTGCATTAGTCATATTGGAGAAAAGAGAAGCAGACCAAAAGGGAAAAACCATGAGAAATGGTTTAAACATTGGTAATTTAAATTTAGATTAAATAAACATTTCATGTTTACCAGCTCTGAATACCAGATTCTATGTCCTAAGTTTGCTTAAAACACTGATAATCTGCAATTTCATTATTCTCTGATATCAAAGCATACAGTAAGGTATTAGCTTCATTTTGGTACATACATTTCCTTTCTGCCATGGGGAATCTAAATTCAGTTCTATTAGTAGAGATAGGGAATCAGTCTCTAAAATGTCCCTTTTCTCTCCCAAAATTTTAGTGGGCAATGACAAAAGTAAGAATTGAAGGAAAGTTGGAGAAAGAGAACAGGCTGAGTGTTATTATGCTTCATGTCTGATTTGCCATCCTTCTCCCTGCCCAGGTGCTGCAAGATTCACGACTGCTGCTACAAACACCTAAAGCAACAGAGATGTCATGTCCTTGTGGACAGATACAACTACAACTATAACGATGGGAACATTGAGTGCTGTGAGTTTCTGGGCCAAGGGCTCCCTAATCCAGAGGGAGTAGATGCTACATCAAGGCCCACTTCATCTAAACGCTGACTAACTGGGTAGTTAGAGACTAAAAGCTTTTATATTCAGAAGGAAGCTTGGAGGGTCATGTAATCCAACCCTCTCATTTGGTAGGGGAAGAAACAGGCCTGGAAAAGGGTTTCAATGTGGCTGTGTCACACTGGATAAACCACTTCCTCGCTATGAGCCTCACTTTCCCCATATGTAAAATGAGAAACTACATGGCCCCTAAAGTCCCTGAAAGGCCCAAAATCTCATCATTTAAGTTATTCGACATCATTCATGGACTCTAGAAGTAGCATTTCCCTTCTGATTCCTAGTTTGGGATGATGGGGAAAGGATAAGTTTTTATGCTCCTCACTGCCTATGTTGGAAAAGCCAGGCTAGGCAATTTTCCCATGGTTAAAGTATCTCCATGATTCCCTCCAAGATAGAGTCATGATTCCTCCTAAGCCTATCCAAAACACCTCCAAGGTCTCAGTAGTAACAATAGCTAGAGTGTCTATTAGTAGCGCTAAAAGAATTAGAAAGCACTTTGCAGACTATCTTATTTGAACATGGAAAATAATTGTTACTAAAGATGTTATAGATGGGGAGACTAAGATTCAAATATCAATGGCTTACCCATGAGAACCCACCTAATAAGTATTAAAGATAGAATTTGAACCAGGTCTTCCTGACTTTGGGCCTGATAGTATAGTCCCTCTGCCCCCTAGTCAGCACATAGATTAAGAGCTTGAAAGGATCATTGAAATAATCTAGTACCTCCTCATGTTACAAATGAGGAAACTGAGGTCCAAGGAAATTGAATAACTTGCTTGGGGGTGGGAGAAAAGGAGATGGGAGAAAAACCTTCTTCTAAAGCTTGAGTCTCAACTCCCTCATTCTAAATGGTAATATTTCTCCAAGTAGGCCACAAGGGAATGACAGCCTGGAGTCAAGAAGTCCATTCTTCATGAGTTCAAATCTGTCCTTAGATACTTAAGAGCTGGGTGAGCTTGGACAAGTCACTTAGTTTTGTTTGCCTCAGTTTTCTCATCTGTAAAATAAGATGAAGAAGGAGATGGCAAACCATTCCAATATCCCTTCCAAGGGAAATCCCAAACTGAAATCATGAAGAGTTAGATATGACTGAAATGACTACATGAAAAAATGACTCATTTGCCCAATAAATGAAAATAGAACATTGATTTTTGGAGTTCACAGAAATTCCAGCCCTTTGACTCTGCTTGTCAATCATCAGTTATGCCATGATGATGGCAATCATCAGAACTTGCCACCTTAAAACCATTCCATTCCTGGTTATCTTCCACTCCCAGAAGTCTGTGAGGTAATTTCTCCAGGCCCTTGGGTATTCCCAGTGTGACTCCACCCAATAGGAGCCGCATTCATTGAGGTAACAGCTATCTGTGGAAATCTAATAATGGGAGGCTGTGAGGAGTATGAGAAGTTAGGCTGATGGGAAGATGAACATACCAGAATGTAGCAGAATCTATCCCAAATTTCCCTTGTCTCTCGCTTCCTATCAGGTGGGGGGAGCCAGTGTGAAAAGAAGATTTGCCAGTGTGACAAGGAACTTGCCCTCTGCCTGCAGCGAAATCTGGGGAGCTACCAGAAGAGCTACCGTTCCTATTGGAAGTTCCTCTGTCAAGACAAGAATCCAGAATGCTAAATGAAACCCTCCTTTATTTTTAGTGGGAAGAGAGCTTAGATGGGGTTCTAACTCTGCTGTGAAGCCTTAAAAAAAAAAAAAAAGCAAAACAAAAACCAGAACCTATTACATTGGTTTTGAGAAGTCACTTCAAAATAGACTGGAATCTTTGAAGTAAATTTTTTAGATTTCATGGTACTCTGGGTATTCTATATGGGTCTTCTAGCTCTGACATTCTGTGTTCTAAGACTCTTCTATACTTTTAAGGGTACTCCCAACTCTAACATTCTGTGTTCTAATATCCTTCTAGCTCTGATATTCTGTGTTCTAAAGACTCTCCCAGTTCTAACATTCTCTAGTCTGAGGACTCTCCCAGTTCTGACTTCTTTGTCTAAGGGCCTTCTCAGCTCTGATATCCTGTGTTCTAAGGACCTTCCCAGCTCTGACATTCTATGTTCTAAGGGTCCTCTCAGATTTGCTATTCTGGGTTCTAAGATTCCTTTCAACTCCATACTCTACATTCTAAGATTCCTCCTGCTCTGATATTCTGTGTTCTAAGTTCCTTCCAGTACTGACATTCTCAGTTCTAAGAGCCCTCCCAGTTCTAACATTCTAGGTCTAAGGTCTCTTCCAGATCTGACATTCTCTACTCTGGGGGCTCTCCCAACTCTGACTTTCTGTGTTCTAAGTGTTCTTTCAGCTTTGATAGTCTGGGTTCTAAGATCCCTCTCAACTCTCATACTCTAGGTTCTAAGGTCCCTCCTGTTCTGATATTCTCTGTTCTAAGGTCCTCCCAGTTCTGACATTCTGTGACATTTTCTATACTAAGGTCCTTCCAGGCCTGACTTTCCATGATTGATTGTCCATTCTGAGCACTATCAGCCTCCCTGGAATAAGTATGTGGCTATCCAAGATCACTTTTCTGGGAAGATAATGATTAATTATCTTCTGTTTTTTAAACCAAAAGATGGGTACTTTTTTAGTCACATCTTTCAGCCAGATGTGTGGTCCTCACTCCTGGGATCTAGGAGCAACCTTTCCCTTCTGATTCCTAGCTGCAGAAAATGGGGGGGAAGCAATCAGACATGCTCTTCACTGCCTGCCTTGGAAAAGTCAGGCTAGGCAATTTTCCAATGGCTAAAGTGCCCCCATTGTCTTCCACAGGGTCATGATTCCTCCCAATCCTACAAGATACTTTGTGACAATGATAACTGGTCAATAATCAATGAACATTTATTAAGTGCCTACTATATGCCAAGTATAGTGGAGATGCAAAAACATGCACATATGTAAGGCAAATAGAGTCAAGTGACTTGCCCAAAGTCACACAGCTACTAAGTGTCTTAGGCTGGATTTGAATTTAGGGCTTCCTAACTGTAAAACCAGCTCTCTATCCACTAAGCTACTTAACTGTCTTGTTTCTTTGGCTTCCTTTAAAACTTAGTCCCAGCTAAAAAAGACTTTTCCTAGTTCCTTTGCTCCTCCCTTTCCCTTTCCCTTTCTTATTTCCCCCCTACTCTAAATGTATCTTGAATATACCTATTCATTGACAAGTCATCTTCCTCATTAGAATGTGGGCTGCTTTAGGACAACAATTGGTTTTTGTTTTGTCTCTTCGTTGCCTGTGCTATGGGCCTAGCATAGAGTTAGGGCATTTTGGAATGTTTGTTGATAAATTACTAGCAGTTCACTGAAGAGATGTGGGATTTCTACACATCTGTCCTGTTCTGTAGACTGTTCTGAGACTAACTTCTTTTTTTTTAATAATAGTTTTTTTAATTTTCAAAATACATACAAAGATTAACATTCACCTTTGTGTTCCATCTTTTCTCCCTATTTTCCCATCTTCCCCTTTCCCTAGACTGTAAGTAATCCAATATAGATTAAAGATGTGCAATTTTTAAAAACATATTTCTACATTTCTCATTACACAAGAAAAATCAGATTGAAAAGGAAAAAATGAGAAAGAAAAAAAAAGCAAGCAAACAACAACAAAAATGGTGAAGACACTATGTTGTGATCCACATTCAGTCCCCATAGTATTCTTTCTGGATGCAAATGGCTTTCTCCATCACAAGTCTATCAGAATTGGCCTGAATCACCTCATTGTTCCAAAGAGTCATGTCCATCAGAATTGATCATCCCATAATCTTAGTGTTGCTGTGTACAATGTTCTCTTGGTTTTGTTCCCTATAGCCTCTTTCTAGAACTTTACTGAGGCCTAGAGAAGGCAGATGACTTGTGTGTGATTGCAATGATAATAAATAGCAAAACCAAAGTTCTCACCCAGGTCCTCTGACTCTCTGCATTCAAAATTCTATGACCCTCCCCTAGTCTAATCACACAAGATCCAGGACCCCTTATCTTTCTTTCCCTCAAAGAACCAATCATCTAATCAATCAACCAGTCAATAAGCCTTTAGTAAGTACCTACTATCTATCAGTGGTAAGCACTGAGGCTACAAATATAAGGAAGTCCCAGATTTCTCAAGGCACACTGATCTTTAGGACTACAAAAACCTGATTCTTCTTGTCTTATAATATGGCATGGTAGGTAGAAGGTTAGATGGGGCATCAGGAAGACAGGAAAGAGAGAGTGAAAAGGGGTGAAGAGCAACATTTTACACAAAAAATTAGAATTTTCATATATATATAAACATATATTTTTCCCTAATGGTTTCATTTCAATGTATCCATGGATTCATGGATTTCATCACTGGGTTCATTCCAATGAATATTCATTGAAAAACATATATAATATACACATGTGTGTATATATATATATATTTACCATCTCTAGTGGGGGGAACAAAAAAAGGGAAGAAAAAGAAATTTACAGGATAGTTTTGCTTTATATTTGAAAGGAATAGCAAGTTGTACATGGTAGATTTGCAGCTTCATGTGGTCATCGTTTTTATTGTATTGTGTTATGAAAATGCTTGTTTTATTCTATAAATTAAAAATTCAATAAAATTTTTAAATAAAACAATTTACATATATAGTATATTTGTGTGAATGTGTGTGTGTGTTGTGTGTGTGTGTGTGTGTATACACCCTGAGTTAATACAAGGTAATATGGGAAGTGGGAAGCAGCTTATAACTGAATTGTTTTGAAGCCAGTGCACTTGAAGAAATCCTAGGGATTCTATGTAGCTAAGGAGATAAAAAGGTATATATTGCAGAATTAGGGAACGGTCTGGGAAAAGACATGGAAGTGTAATGGTGTATAAAGTCAACAATATAAAGGGACATAATGTAAAATCTGTCTGAAAGAAGGCTAGAGGAAGATTTAAATGCTAAACAAAGGAGTTTACCTTTTAGCTTAGAGATGATCTGAATCTGGAGTCTCCTAGCTCTAAGCACTATTTAATTCCGTTGAGACTGCATAAAAGGTCTATGTTCACTTCACCAGAATGCTGTTCTTTTCTAGACCACAAGTTCACCCTTGCCTTCCAGACAGATCCAAATTCCACATTCTTCAACGAGGAACCTTCTATAGGTAAGGCCAAGGGAAAGTTGGAACTGGATCCAGCTCCCTTCAGATCAGTCCCAAAGATGAAGTTTCTGCTGCTTGACCTGGCCATATCCATTACTTGTGGTGAGTATTGAGATGACCAGCTCCCTTCCCTACTCCCAACCTCCCCTGACTCTTCCTTCCATTCCTTCAAGATCAACATAGGTCTTTCTGGGATTTTTGACTAAACCAGAGACTAAGTGAAACAACTACGTTAGTCTCACAACCCTTAACCTGCTGAGCAGAGCTCCAGCACCAAGAGTTGTCATTGAATCATAGACAATGCAAGAACTGAGAGGATCCTTAGAACCCAAAGTGTCAGAGCTGGGAGGGCCCTTAGAACACAGGATGTCAGAGTTGGGAGGGCCCTTAGAACCCAGGATGTCAGAGCTGGGAGGGTCCTTAGAACCCAGGATGTCAGGGCTGGGAGGGTCCTTAGAACACAGGATGTCAGAGCTAGGAGGGTCCTTAGAACATAGGATGTCAGAGCTGGGAGGGCCCTTAGAACACAGGTTGTCAGAGCTGGGAGGGTCCTTAGAACCCAGGATGTCAGAGCTGGGAGGGGTGGGATCTTAGAACACAGAATGTCAGAGGTGGGAGAGGAGGGTTCAGAACGGAGAATATCAGAGTTGGGAGGATCCTTAGAACACAGGATATTAGAACATGGGAGAAGTTTAGAACAGAATGTCAAAGTTAAGAGGGATTTTAGAACAAAAAATGTCAGTATAAAAAGGACACTTAGAGATGGTCTCATTCAACCTCCTCATTTGATATGTAAGGAAACTGAGGCCCAAAGAAGGGAATTGCCTTGACCAAGGTCACACAGAAAGTCAGTGGAAAAACTGGGATTAGAATTTGGTCTGTGATATCACTTTAACCACTACAATAAGACAGGAACATGGGTGAGCTCATCACAGAAAGATGGGTAGTGTTGCTCAGATCCTAAAACTGATGCTATTCAAGAATTGTTCCCAAAAAGGCACTATGGACATTGGGAACCCTAGAAGGCTGCTTTAGTGATCATTCTGGGGTCATGGGATTTAGAATTGGAAAGGACCTCAGAGATCATCTAGTCTAACCGCTTTACTTTACAGAGGAGAAAACAGACCTAGGGAGGGGGTATGACTCCCCCAACAAATAGTAAATATCAGAGGAAGAATTCAAAATCCAGGTTTCTTGGATTAAAAATCCATTGTTTTTCTAAGATGCTTCAAAGTATGTGCTTGGAAATCCTCTTTCTGTCTTGGTGGGTAGTGGGGAGAGAAGGCTCTAAGGCAGCCTTCTTCAGATAGACTTTTTTTTTCCCTTTAAGTTTTCATTCATTCAATTTAGCTTTTTGTTAGACCCTCAAGCAAAAGTCTCATCAATTTTGTTTTCCTTAAGGGAACAGAATAGGTTGTCTCAATGAGTTGTCTTATTTAGGGATCCAGAACATTCTTTCCACTGACCATATCCCTTCCTTCTCCCAGCTTTGAAATTCAAGATTCTCAAGGATCTTCCAACTCTGTCCTATGTCCATATTCTGTCTTCTTTCTACTCCGACATTCTATATTCTAATCGTCCACATCTGGTATCTCTGAGCTCTAAGTTCTCTCATAGTTCCGACATTCTAGGTTCTAAGCTCCCTTCCAGATTCCAGATTCTTAAGTTCCTCTCAGTTCTGACATTCTATATTCTATGTTCCCTTCTACTCTGACATTCTGTTTTATCTTTCTTTTTAGTTCTGACATTCTGTATTCTATATTCCCTTCTACCTCTGATATTCTGTTTTATCTTTCTTTTTAGTTCTGACATTCTGTGTTAATGGCCTTCCAGCTCTGACATTCAATGACGTTAAGTTCTTCCTGCCCCTAAAGCTGGGAGAATTCTTTGTTCAAGCAATATGATCAATTAAGGACCTAGAGGGGATATGAAAGATGGAGCTATTATCTGTGACCTTCAATGAGGAGGTACCAGCCTAGTGGGAGAGAAGATACAAAGAGACAGACAAAGGCATATAGTACAAGAGTCAATACAAATAAATATATACCTAGTAAGTGCAGAACAGCCATTCACTTGAATGGTGCAACTCTTATCCAAAGCTGCAGGATGTTGAATAGCTGAGACTGAAGAATGAGAAAACTTGCTAGAGTTGGTGAGTTTTCAAGCCTAGCATTAAAGGTAAAAAGTAGGAGGAGGCATGATATTGGCTCAAGGGAAGAACTGGTGTCAAAGCTCTTAGAACAGGGATAAATTAAGTCTTGGGTTGGGGTCAGAGTAGGAGCCTTCGGTCCATATGGGAGAGCCAACAGAAATGAAGATAATGAGATGCTCAGGGGAAAGAGGGTCTGCTCAGTCTAATTTATTGAGATTTCCTTCCTTACCAGACCCTCCCTTCCTGAAGGGCTAATTTCTCCTACTAGGGGAAATCCGATCCAGCTGAAGAAAATGATCAAGAAAATGACTAGGAAACCAACCATTCATTACATCAGCTGTGGCTGGGGCGAGGGATGCTACAGATCGGTAACTTTTCCTTTTTCCTCAGATTGAGTGAGAGCAACCAGAGAAATGCATGCTCTTCTTATTACTTCCAGCTAGGTGTACTAAGGATGGGGGTTAAGGATTAGGAACTTGGTAGGAAACAGACTCCAAATATGGAGTACAAATACCAGAGAAGGGAGCTAAGGGCTGGGAATGAGTGCTGATGGAACTGTGTCAGAGAGCAAGGGTATTGCTGAGAATGGAAGGTCAAGGATGGGATTGTTGACAAGTGCAAAGGGTGGGGGATACATGTTAGGGAGACAGACTAAGCATGAGGGATGATGGCTAAACCTTGGAGATGACAAAGGTTGTTTCAGGAATGAGGACTAAGTGAGAGAAGTGAGAGCTGCAAGGGTAGAGGTTAAGTAGAAAGCCTAGGGCCTAAATGGGCTGGGAATGGGTAACTAAATGCTATGGATGAGAGTTAAGCATCGGGAATGGGAGCTAAGCATCCAGGATAGGGAATGAATATCAAAGTCAGCTGGAGGAGATGCTGGGAATGTGGATTCAATCCCATGGACAGGGACTGTGCTGGAGATGTGTTTAAGTGCTAGGAAAGGATAGAGCTGGGGTCAGGATAAGGGTGGAATTAAGAGCTGGGGAACTAGGATTAAGTGTCATGGGTGGCAGGATGCTGAGTCTCCTGCTGCCACGTCTGACAAGTTTCGGCTGTCCCTACAGGTGTTGCCAAGTTCATGACTACTGTTACAACAAACTAGAAACCCAAAACTGTTTAGCCAAATTCACTTGTTATAAATACAGCATTAAGAAAGGGCAAATCTTCTGTGGTGAGTAGCTTTGAAGATCCTCGAATCTGTCAACCACTGAATGGCTAAAGGAGTCAGGAAGGACATCCCTTTGTACCAGAAATCTCCTTGTGATATCGGGTCACTTAGTAGGGTCCAATGTTATTTCTCATAGGAAGTAGAAAGATAAGTCCTGATCCCTTGACATCTCCCTCCCCAAATTTCTATAGGGAAATTTATTTAAAGGATTTGAATGAATTCCTTGGCCTTTCTGCCTCTGGTTTTCCAATCCAGTAAAACAGGACAGCAAAATCTGCCCCCTAAGAATTGCACAACATGACTATGAGCCTCAGAATGAAGAGAGTTTTAGAATACTTACTGATCTGAGGCCACAAGTCTCAGATTCAATCTAATGTAGGATGGGGAAAGATGAACAGAATATATCAGGAAATGGAATTTAAAAAAACATAATCTTCATTATCACCACTACTATCATCAATATCACCATCACCATGACTATTCCTATCATCCCCATCACTAACATCACCATCATCATCTCTATCCCCACCAGTCCCATCAGCACCATTCCCATAGCACTGATTCCGACATCATCCCCATCCCACTCTACTTAACCAACCAATATTTACTACATATCTGCTCTGTTCCAGGCGTCATGCCTGCTAGGTGCTAGGGACATTTAGACAAAAGCTGAGTTAGCCCCTTTACAAACAGGGGACATCATTTGCTCATCCATAAAATTGTTTTTACAATTCTTAAACAGTCATTTATTCAACAAGTTTTCATCAAGTATTTAACACGTGCAAGGTACTATGTGATCCTGAGGTTAGTAAAGACAGCAGAATCTGCTACAATTCCCTACACATATCAGGCAATTAAGAAATGTTTATTGGATGGATGAGTGAATGAGACGCTGTCTTCAAAGATCGAGAAATAAGGAACATGGGAATTCTAAAGTTGAAAAACATCAATCAAAAACATTTATTAAGTACCTGCTACATGCCAACATACATAGGTGCACAAAGCAGCTGAGATGGTACATTGGATAGAGTGAGAGGCCTGAAGTCAGACCCATCTTCCTGGTTCAAATCTGGTCTCAGACACTTACTCAAACCCTGGCTAGGTCACGTAATCCTGTTTACCTCAGTTTATCTGTAAAATGAGCTGGAGAAGAAAATGGCAAACCACTCCAGTATCTTTGCCAAGAAAACCCCAGATGAGGTCATGAAGAGTCAGATACAACTAAAACAACTAAATAGCCACAAAAAGTGCCAATCTATTGTGCTAGTCATTGGAGATACAAAGATTTTTAATAGTAGTTTATTTTTTATTATACGTAAAGACAATTTTCAACATTCATTTTAGAAAGATTTTCAATTCCAAATTTTTCTTCTTATTCCCCTCTGCAAGATAGCAGGCACTCTAATATATGTTATACATGTGCAATAGTGTAAAATACATTTCTACATTAGTCATATTGTGAAAGAAGAAACAAAACACACACACAAAAAAAAAAAACTCCTCAAACATAGAGGGTGATAGTATAAGTAAATTAGCCCCCTGATTCTGCAGCCAGAGCTAGAATCCATCCTTCTCCAACCCCTCTTTTCCAAGCAGGTGCCAGCAGCCAGTATGAGATGAAGAGTTGTCAGTGCAACAAAAAGGTCTCCCTTTATCTCCAAAGAGAGATGAACACATGCAACTCTAAGTTCTTCTTATACAGAAGGAGTCAGTACAAGAGTGCTACAGTCCCCTGCTCATCTATAAAGTCTTAATCCTGCTTCCTCAAATGCCAAGTGGTAAGCTGACCTGGCCCAGCCTGCCCACAGCTCTCGCTGTTTATCTTGGTGGCAGGCTAAGAATTTTGTGCACATGAGTGTACAGATATCTCAATATATACATACACACAGAAATGTATGTATACATGTATGTATAAAATAACATCCCTGAATATTTGTGAAGTATGACTTACGTTGGTAAAGGGAATTTCCTCTTCTAAGAGTTCCCTGTACCTGTGTGTTTATTGGTAGTATCACAGGCAGATTCAGATCTCTGAATTTATCCCACAATGCCTTACTGGTACCATATTGATTCTCTCCCTTCAGAACTGGGAAGATCCAGTTTCTGGGCACACACACACAAAAATTCAATGACAACTTCTCACTCAATGATAATGGTATATTGAGGAGCCTCGCTGGTTTGGGTCTATCTATCTCTCTGTCCAGACCTCTGGGATTTTGTAAAAATAACACTGGTCTTGGCGTAAAAAGGCCTGATCCAATCCTGCAACTGCTGACTTATTTGGGATTTGCAGTCTACTAACACCCCCAAATCTTTTCCAGACAAACTGGAAAAGGAAAGTCCATCCTGCACTTGTGAAGTACAACAAACTACCTACTCTGAGTCCTTGTCTGTGATACTTACTATCTTTGGAACTTAGACAAGTTCCCAATATGTGATCTCTGGGAGATCTAGATTCTACCATCATCTACTCCAAAAGTTCATAACTTGGCTTAGTTGCAAATTCTTTAGGCTTCAGTTTCTCCATCTGTAAAATGGACCTGAGCATAGGGTGGAAAGACTAGTCTGGGGGTTGAAACCCGGACTCTAGATTGCAGGTGACAGCATCCTACTGCCAGATCTTTCCTCATCTGTATAGATCAGACCAAGTCACTCTCACTCTCTTAAGGGGCTGCTAGATGGTGCAGTGGATAGAGCACCAGCCCTGAAGTGAGGAGGACCTGAGTTCAAATCTAGCCTCAAGAATTTAATAATTCCTAGCTGTGTGACCCTGGACAAGTCACTTAATCCCACTTGCCTCAGCAAAAAAAAAAAAAATAATAATAAATAATTTTTATTTGTAAATAAATTCTTTATTTATAAAATGAAAGAGATACTCTGTGATCTCTAGGGTGATTCTTTCAGCAAGTACAGAAGGAACTTGGACCTCACTGACATTAGTAGGGATTAGTAAATTGGTTTGTTTATTTTTCAAATAGGAAGAACTAGGAACAAAGGGAAGAGCTGGAAAAATGAAAATTTTGCTTCCATGTACATAAAATCTTCCTAATAGAGTAATTCCAAAGGGGAATAAATAAATTTGGGAGTTGGGCAGTTCTATTTTCTAGTCTAGGCTTTCTTGTTTAGGCTAAGATGACCATTTGTTGGGAGTGCTGTAGAGGAAATGCTCTCTCTGGATGGACTAGATGGTTTCTAAAGTGCATTATCTCAGGCCCATCTCTTTTAATTCTGAAGCTCTGTGATTCTGTCCCTCCCAGATTTTATATACTATGTTCTAAGACTCCTCTTAGTTCTAACATCCCCGTCCAACTCTAATATCCTGTGTCCAAAGGACTCTTTCAGCGCTGATATCCTGTGTTCTAAGGATTCTCCCAGCTCTGACATTCTGTTTTCTAAGGCCTTCCCAGCTCTGACATTTTCTATTCTAAGGGCCCTCCTAACTCTGACATCCCATGATCTAAGTGCCCTCCCAGCTCTGACATCCTGTGGTTTAAGGGCACCTCCCAGCTCTGACATCCTATGTTCTAAGGACCCTCTCAGTTTTGACATTCCCTGTTCTAAAGGACGCTCTGAGGAACAGTAAAAGTGAGCGTGAATTTAAAGTTGATTTGAATCTCCCTCTTATACTTGCTGAATTTGGTCAAGGGCCTGAGACTCTCTGGACTTCATTTTCCTCCTTTGTAAAATAAAGTGTTTAGACCAGATGCATGAGGTCACACAGCACAATTGGAATCACTAATCCACCCCTAAAGAGCTGTATAATGCATAATGACTTAGAAAACCACATGTAAATATTATCAATGTTCAACTGTATTCTTATTTATTTTGTTGATATATTTTCCGATTACATTTTAATCTCAGCCCCTGAGTGCCATGTTTGACATGCCCTCAATAGTTCCTAAGACCTTTCTGATCCTCAATCCCATGATCACTATCTTCCCTCTCTCCCCCTACCCAATCCCAGGAACGTCTTTTTTTATTTTGTTTATTAATGCCTGAGATGTGGGACCATCTTGGAGGATTCTGGAGCCTGGAGTTTGAAAAGCTGAAAGAGAAATAAGTG
Organism: Antechinus flavipes; assembly: GCF_016432865.1. Taxonomy (NCBI): domain Eukaryota; kingdom Metazoa; phylum Chordata; class Mammalia; order Dasyuromorphia; family Dasyuridae; genus Antechinus; species Antechinus flavipes. The sequence continues at coordinate 585,258,246 of NC_067400.1, forward strand.
ATTAGGACAAAAGGGGACCTGGTGGGCTCAGGCTGGACATGGAAGATTTTTCTCACTGCACTGGGAACCTGGAAAATGTTTGTATGAGGAATTGAAGCTGCTCATGTGTTCCTTCAAACAGTAGGCAAGTACCTTGTCACAAATACAGCTTTCAGATTTGCAGAATTCTGAATCATCTGGAAACAGAGAACAGAATGAAAATCAGAGAGGGAAGAACAATCAATCTTCACTATTCCCAATGACAATAACTAACTTTTAACTTACGGACTCCAAAATAAATTATACAGATTATTTCAACTGATCATCTCTTGATGAAGAGAAGAGAAGGGAAGGATGAAGGAAGAGAAGGGGAAGAAGTTTAGAGAAAGGGAAATGTTTATTGATTTTTTTTTAATTTTAAAGAAAGTAAAATTCAGAGAGATATAGTGATTTGACAAGAATCACAGAGCAAGTAAGCAGAGATGGGATTTTAGTCTTGGCTTCACTTGAATAATAGCTAATATTTACATAGTACCTATTATGGGCCAGGTACTGTGCTAAGCACTTTACAATTATTATTTTACAGATAAAAAATAAATTTTACAGATCAGGAAACTGAGGCAGAAGTCAATTGACTTACTTAGATTCACATAGCTAGTGTCAACAACTGGATTTAAATTCAGATCCTCCTGACTTCAGATCTGGTGCCCTATCCACTGAGCCCACCTAGGCCTTTAATAATACAAACATATTAAATAAAATAAGAATTAGTGAATATAATACCAAACATATACTAATGGAGATTCAACCTTCCCCTCTCAGAACTAGATAAATCTATTCACCAAGAATTAGGAAATATATAAACTATAGTAAGAGTGTTCTCATTGAGCTTGCAGTCTGATTCCATGGTAATACACACACATATGTATGCATTAGTAAACAATATGATGGATAGCATACTGAAAATAAGTTCAAATCCACTCTCTGATACTTTACTAAATAAGTTACTTAACCACTCTTTGTCTCAGTTTCCCCATCTAAAATGGGGATAATAATAGCATCTACCTTTCAGAGTTGTGAAGATCAAATGAAATAATTGTAAAGTACTTAGCACTATAAACCTGGCACATAGTAAACTCTAAATAAATATTAGCTGTTATTATTAGTAGTACTGCTCTCTTGCTGAAGGATAGATACTTCCTTTTACTGAAATGATGTAATAATTTCTGATTGGTTTCTATATATCCCAGTAACTGGGATGGGGGATAAGGGGTTGTGTCAGAGAGGATGGGCTCCTGAACATCACGGGAAAAGGAGTTTTAGGCAAAAATCACTCCTATCTTCATGGCCAAGAATCTGTAGAAAGCCTCCAATCTCTCTCTGTCTCTGTCCTTCTGTCTCTCTGGAGAGAGTCTCTCTGTCTCTGTCTCTTTCTCCTGACTTCTCTTAGATTTCCAGCAGATAGAATTCTGGGATGGGTGATGGGATTGAACTTTTAGCAAAGAGAAGAAGGGGAATGGATAACTTCTTTTTCCCTCCCCTGAAGCAATGAGAACAAATGCTTACTTAAATGAGCATGATATCAAACCTCAGGTATTTGATCTTTTTTTCTTTTGTTTTGTATTTGTTTCCCTGGTGCCAGTTTACCAACATTAATACTAGAAAAGGAGTATTTCCAGCCTTGGCTGAAACCTCATGAGTTTGAAAGTCTGGGAGGTCCTGAGTTGGTACTTTTTTTCCTTCCCATCTTCCCAGAGGTGCTCCCTATGACTGACTTCCAGGACATTGGGACTTGGTGATCTGCTCAGACACTTTAGTTCTGATTCAATCCTGAAACACCATCCTGACCTCCCAAGAGAACCTAATAAGCATGGTCTGGCTTGGGTTTTGTTTGTTTGTTTGTTTTTTAATGTTTTAAGGATTTGTTAATAAGTATTTATGATTCTTTTGTGGTAGAAGAATTAAACTGATAACCATATGTGACACTTCCTTTGATCACTAACAATTTTAGCAGAGTCCTAAAATCCTTTCTGGGGAGACTATAAATATGAATCCTACCTAAGTTCTGAGGTGAGATGATAATATGGGAAAGGGTGTGAGAAAATCTTGACCCCCCCCCCTTTAGGGTCAGACAAATGAATCCAGCCAGACAAGTAGCCCCTTTTCTGAAAATGACAAAATAAATCATTAAATAGATGAATGGAACAGAAAGCAGCATACAGACTCCTATCTTTGTATAAGGAAGAAGTTACTTTTTCCGCAGAGAACTCCCAGTCTGATGGCAATAGAAGATGGTGCCATCATAAATATAGACTGACTGAATTACTGAGGAAGTTACACCGTAAGGAGCAAGAGTCTTCAGGCACATAAATCTGAAGAGGAAAACCATGGGAGTTGGATGGTACAATGGATAAACAGTGGTGATCCTATAGTCTAGAAGTCCCCAGTTCAAATCTAGCCTCAGACAGTTAGAAGCTGTGGGACATTATGGAAGTCATTTAAAAATCTGTCTCATTTTCCTCATCTGCAAAATGGTGATAATAGCATCAATTCCCAGAGTTGTTGTGTAGATCAAATTCAAATTAGGCTTACCACAGTGCCTGACACATCATAAACATGATGTAAATGTATTATTATTATTATTATTATTATTATTAACTTACTACAAGTAATAATGCCTGTGTCATAGGTGAAGCTGTAATGTTGGAGTTTAGTTTCACATTTTCCTTCTAACTTCTCATAGCAGCAGTCATGTGCCCAGCAGCACCTGTCCAGAAAAGAGAGACCAGGACCCAAAATTAGAAGGGCTCAGAACTCCTCAGTGGGCATTAAATGTCCTGCTAACAGTTCCAAGAGTCATCAGTTCAGGTCTTTTTTGATTTCAAAAACATTCATTAAGCCTTAAAATTCTCCAGTGCTAGCTCAAGTTCTGGCACTGTCCCCAGGCCTGAAAAGAGGCAGGACAGCAGATCATGGACCTGTCCTCTGAGGTCCAGTCTAATGAAGTACAAAAGGATTCATCCTTACAAGCCTTAGCTACCCAGTGAGGTAAATAACTATTTTGGTCTCCGCAACTCACAAAACCAAGAGAAAAGAATTATAAATGGAATCAGTGGACAGAGCTCCACTCAAAGAGTCACAGTTCCTAAAAGATTATAGAATGCTTTCAGTAAAGGAGATCTTCTGTGAACAATCCAAGGAGAAAATGACCAGTTCCAACTAGGGAAATCAGAAAAGTCATTTTAAAAGGTATGAGCTGTTTCTGATTTGGTCATTTAAGAACTGGCAGGTTTTCAGGAGATAAATGCCAATAAGATAGTGGAGTAAATAGTAACTTCTAAGTTAAAACTCCTATACTTGCCACCTTGAAATGAGAAGAAATGGGCCTCGTAGAGTAGCTACAATGAGAACAAATAGTATCAGGCAAGATTTTCTGAAATAATAATAATGAACCATGCAAAGGATCCAGTTTCTTAACCGTACCCTATTCACCCCAATAGGCTTGCCAATCAGAGCTTAGGTGCTGTGGTTTGTATACTATCCCTCTCTGGCAGTAATCAAGTATGTTCTCCCTTCCTTCCAAACATACCCTCTTTAGGGGAGAGAACACTGAATTTATTCAACCTCCTGGCAGAGAAAATGGGCAACAGGAAAAAAGGGGGAGGGATTCAGCTAGAGCTACCCCGAGAAAGAGAAGGGCATGATTTCAGTTTCAGTTGTCTTTTTTAATACAGTTTCCACTTTACAAGATCCAAAGGCTGCCTCTGGAATCAAGAAGACTGAAGTCCAAATCCAGCCTCAGACACTTATAAGTTATAGGAATTTGGATCTCTGTTTGCCTTAGTTTCTGCATCTGCAAAATGGGGATAATAATAATACTTAGCTTGTAGGGCTATTGTGAGAATCAAATGAGATGACAATTTTAAAATGCTTAGCATAGTGCTTGACGCATAGTAAACACTACATTGATGTTGGCTATTATTATTACTAATGTATTTACTTATTTAATGTTTTATTTTTTCAATTACATGTAAAACAATTTTTAAACATTTCTTTTTAAAACTTTGAGTTCCAGATTCTCTCTCGCTTCCTTCCTCACCTCCCCCATACTGAGAAGGCACATGGGAAGTTATATTAAAAATATGCATAAAATATTATTAATAATGTAGTAAATAAGGGACTAGCCTTGAAGCAAGAAAGCTTTATGCTCAGATCCTGAGTGGTGATTACTAGCTGTGTATCTGTGGGTAAGTAACTTAACCTCTCAGTTTTACTAGGTAAACTCTCTAAGATTATGAGTTAGAGACAACTCTTGGTTTTGTACTGCATAATTATCACACCAATGATTCTTCATGTGGCTGGAAATATTATTAAATGATTAGATAGAAAATGGCATCCTAAAGGAAAAAATAATCAAACTGTAAAAAGACATAGAAATAATAATTACAGGAAACTTTAAATTAGTTTCCCTTTAACAACTGGATAACTATAACAGAAAGACAATCAGAAAGGAAAACAAATAGAAAGCTGAACAGACTGCTAGAAAAATTAGATTTGAATGACTTATGATAACTTTTGAATGGAAGTATTAAAATTACTATAATATATACATATTTCTTAGAATTTCAGAGAAACATTACAAAAATTAATCTTGAACTAGGATACAAATAAATCATTGATCCATTCTAAAAAGATTTCAATAGGCAGAGTGGGAGGAAGGATCAAAACAATCACAACTTTAGAGTTGGAAGGAAACTTAGAGATCAACATTCAATTCCCTTACTTTATAGATGAGAAAATCCATCTAGAAGCCTAGAGAGGTAAAATCATTTCCACAAGGTCCACCGCAAGGAAGAATTCTTTCTATTATATTGATGATAATTTGAGCAAGATTATAGACTCATGAGGAGGTGGGATGAATTCAAGGAAGGAGATAGTGGAGAAGATAAAGAAGAAGAATAGATCATGGTGAGCCTTGAATACCAGTTTGAGGAGAACACTTAGGCCTCATTCATTTATTGAGTGACAGTGAACTAGTTATTGAAGGCTTTGAAAACTAGAGCAATGTGATCAGAGATGCTCTAGAAGGTTATTCGGGTAATATAGGAAAGACGCTGAAGTCCTACTCCCAGTGTATTGTGGTGGTTCAGAGATGATCTTGAGTTCTTGAAAGCTTTGTCAAAACAACAAATTTTGGCCAAATCCTACACAAAGATGGAAAGCTTTATAGTATGGATTTTGCAAATGTCAGTATGCGTGTTATTTGAGGACCAATCTAACTTGCTCAGTAAGGGAGCACCATAGTGTATGTAATACCTGGCCTGGAGTTAGGAACACCTGAGTTCAAATGTGGCCTTAGACACTGATTAGCTGTGTGATTCTGGGCAAGTCACTTTACCTTGTTTCCCTCAGTTTCCTCATCTGTAACACGAGCAGGAGGAGGAAATGGCAAAACACTCCAGTATCGTTGCCAAGAAAACCTTACATGGGGTCCTGAAGAGTCAGACAAGACTGAAAACAACTGAACAACAAAAGATTCTAAACTTTTCCAGCAGGGAAGGATCCTGGGATCACAGATTTAGAGCTAAAAGTCACTCAAGGGATCAAGCCCAAACCTCTTGCTTAGGAAACTAAGGCCCAGAAAAGGTTTCAGTGACTTCCCCTGCTTACAATCAAACCCGCCCTGGTAAGAAAAGGAAGGCAGCTCACCGGTCAGTGTCATCCAATGGCTGCCCTTTGCCATCATAACCACAGAAGCAGCCGTAGAAAGCATAATTCAAGAAGGCGCTCCTTCCTGTTGCCTTGTTGAGCATCGATCTCAGTTGCCACAAACTCCCCTGCACAGTGGGTGCTCCTGCAAGACCGTCCAGTGGTATGTGAGGGACATGGGCAGCCAGAAACATTGCCTCAAACTGCCCTGAGCTCTCCCTGACACAAAGATTGGCAGGGGCATAGTTGGCCTTTTCCCTCACCCTGCCAGACTTTTTAGGTTGAAGATCTTGGGCCTGATGAGAAGAGAGAAAGAGAGAGGAAGAGAAAGAGAGAGAGAGAGAAAGAGAGAGAGAGAGAGAGAGAGAGAACCCAGTAGGATCATAGATTAAGATTCCCATGCTGCCAATTTGAAGTACAGACTTCATGAATTTAAATTTCACTAAATATTAAAGTGACTGCACCTGATCCTGCCCACAGCTTTGCCTATGATAGCTGTACTGAACAATGCTAGGAAATGTGAGAAGAGCCCCAGGTTAAGAGTCAAAAACTGGCATTCCTGCCTAGCTGTGCTATTTATTCCCAAAATGAATTTGGGTTACTATTCACTTTCTTAGAACTTGAACTCTCTGATACTCTGCTTTCAAACCCCTTACATAATCTAACGTTCTTCATTCTAAGTTCCTATGTATGAAGAGGGAGAGAGAGAAAGAAGCAAAAAAACCTGGAGAGTCTTGTACAAAGAGGCACACTAAACAGGTGGGACCCCACGCCTGGAACATTGTTCTGAGAAAGATTTATCTTTTCAAAAGAAACAATTTAAGTAAAAACACTAGCATTCTTCTTCCTTCTGACACCTTCTTTTATCTTCTTCCTCCTTCTTCCTTCTTCCTTTTTTTCCTTCTGATAATATGTTAAGAATATATTCTTAGGTGAGAAAACCTAGGAAAAAGAATGGAGAACATTTGGATAAATTTCAATGGAGGCAAGACCAGAATATTGCCATTGCAATTTGCTACAGTCCACCTAAACAGAAGAAATAGATGATGAAGATATAGAAGAAAAGATTATAAACCTGGCCTGAGGGTATATTGTAGGGGGGGGGGAGGGACTTCAGTCATACAGACATCTGTAATTCTCTTGTTCAAACCAAAGTAATTAATCATTTCTTTGCTTGCCTGAATAATAATTTCAATCTCCAACATGGAGGAGAAGTCTGCTTTTTCTTCAAGGAGTAACTAGGAGCTGAAGGAGAAATAATTAGAATAACTTTCGGAGGGAAGTTAGCACTCTATTTCTGAGAAGTCAGAAAGTCGATAAATATTTATTATGCACCTACTATGTACTAGATATTGCCTAGGACACTGAAAGGACAAGAAAGCCAAACATAGTCTCACATGCAACTTAGATTTTAAACAGATTCCAAAAAGTTTGGAGAGCAGATCTATAGGGAAGGTCAGCCCAAGAGATATAGGCAGTTCTCAAGAATGAAATTTTGAAGGCAAAAAAAGGAAACAATTCTGATGTTAAGTAGAGGGGAGCATTCTCTGCAGAGATTGGTGTGAGGGCATAGGGGTCTGATTACACAATTTAGATATTAAGAAGACATACTAAAGATGTATGATAAATACAAAAGAGAGTCACAATCCTACATACTAAGTATCAGACAAACTAATGCTCAAATCACTTAATAAGTATTTATTAATCACTTACAGCCACTAGGACACTGAAAGGACAAAAAAACCAAATATAGTCTCACATGCAACCTAGATTTTAAGCAGATTTCAAAAAGTTAGGAGAAGTTGGGATATAAAGACCAAGCAAAAACAGGTCTTGCATTGTAATAAGAGACACCACATATAAATCAGTCTATAGCATAGAGAAGTGGAACTTTAGAAGTAGCTGGAGAGAACAGCACAGATTGCTGCAGAAGATGGTGCTTGGGGATCCATATTAAAAGAAGCCAAATAGTCTAAGAGTTCATGGTTAAGGAAAGAGAATATTCCAGAGAGTGGAGAAAGCCAGGACATAGGTGAAAAAAGAAAAAAAAGGAAGGAAAGAAAAAAGAAAAATAAGGGAGATGGACTGTTGTTTGTAAGGGACTACAAATGGGCCAGTGTCAGGAGAGGAGAGGAGAAATGTGTTAAAAGATGGGGAAGTCGAGAAGAGGCCAGATAGCAGGGCTTTAAAGGCCAAAGAGAACATTTATATTTGATCCTGAAGGTGATAGGAGTTTGTGGACTGAATAGTTGAGGGTTGTGATTAATTAATAAATTAGCTATTATTAATAAAATGTTAATTATTATTAACAATACTAAATCATTTTAGTGATATTAGTACTAGCTAGTATTGCTATTGCTGCTTTTTATGCGCTATTTTACAGATAATAAAAATAGCTAATATTTCTGTAGTGCTTATTATGCACCAAGCACTATGTTAAATATTTTACAATCATCTCATTTGATCTATACAACAACCTTTGGAGGGAGGGGTTATTATTATACTTATTTTATAGATGAGGTAAAGTAACTAATCCAGGATCATACAGATATTAAGTGTCTGAGGCTAAATTTGAAGTCAGGTCCTCCTGACTCTATCTACTATGCCACTTATCCTTGTTGTTTTTATTATTATTGTATTATTATTATCATCTAGCTACAGTTAATTGGGATAATCTAACAGTATCTACTTGTTTTGATTTAATGGTGAGGATCATTTGATCAAGCTAGGAATGCAAGCAAAATTGAGAGAATTTCTCTGTACTATTTTTCAGGGCAGAGGAATTCTCACCTTGTATTCAGTTCTGAGAAGCCCTGAGTTCATGCTGCATGTGAAGAATCTCCTTTGAGTTAGTTTGGCAGGTGTCCAGTGGAGTCAAAAATAGATGGGACAAGCTGTGACTAACTAGAGTGAGTGATTGAGATGCTCTCTTGAGTCTCCATTATCCCTGTTTAGGTGCTGTCCTCTTATATCTTTTTTCTTTCTTTTCTTTTCTTTTTTTTTGCTGAAGCAATTGGGGTTAAGTGACTTTCCCAAGGTCACATAGCTAGGAAGTGTTAAGTGTCTGAAGCCAGATTTGAACTCAGATCCTCCTGACTTCAGGACTGGTGCTCTATTCACTATGCCATCTAGCTGCTAGCCCCTGTCCTCCTATCTCTATAGTGCATCCTACCATTTCTAAATTGGCTCCTCCTCCACTTCAGCATATGCTTGTTTTCTTAAGTTTCAGAATGCCTAGTATTTGCAAATACTTTAGGGCTGTGAGGGGACGCTGTAGTCCAAAGAACACTGGGTCTGGAATTGAAAAGACATGGTCATTGAGTTCAAATCTCACCTCAGACATTTACTAGCTGTGTGACTCTGGGCAAGTCAGTCAATTCTGTTTGCCTCCGTTTTCTCATCTGTCAAATCAGCAGCAGAAGAAAATGGCAAAACTCTCCAATATCTTTATGAAAATAATCCCAAATTTGATCATGAAGAGTCAGACAGCCCTGAAGTAACTGAACAACAAAATCCAGCAGACTCCCAGTGTCTAAAGTTGTTTCTGGAGATTCCATCCAACTGCTAAAACTTATCTTAGTATAGATCATATTCACGATGCACACACTGATAGATATTAATACTGAAGAATTGCAATAATGCAAATTAATGAGCAAAATGAAGTCAAGCTTTAGCATTGTTTTAGATTAAAGTGTTATCTTAAAATTGAAGGTGCAAAAAAACAACAGCAATTCTCTTAGGAAGGGGATTCTCAGTAGGAAAACAAAATCCAAAAGTAGAGAGAAAATTCTCAACAAATTGCAAAAATACAAAGAAAGGAAAAATCAATGGAAAAGCCATTTATTATGCTCTTATTAGGCATTAGAAATTGTCCCGAGTCCAGGGATAAAGCAAGCAAAATAACCCCTGCCCTTGAAGAATTCACATTCACATAGGGGAAGAGAATACAAGGGCTAGCTTTGGAAATCCGAGTACAGCAGGGCCTGGGAAGGAGACAGAGGTGTGAGCACAGCAGAAACATTTGGCACTCTCCAGGAAGTGAATGGTGGCCCAGCACTGAACAAAATAGACTTACCTGTCAGAGGACAGAAGTCCAAGTCGCAGGGAGCCACATGGCAGATGGCTGCTGGCTGGGATGTGCTGTGGTGACCTGGCTCTGGGCAGTATAGGATGAAGGCTCACCTAGAATTCCAGGGTTCTAGATTCAGGAGCCCAAGTTCCAGTGGGAGGAGAAAGTGAACCAGAGTGCAGGTACCAAGGTTTAGAACTGGACCAGATATCTTCAAATATCAAAACTCCAGGGAAATTCATATCATTCTCTTAAGTAGAGTTTTTTTTTTTTTTTTTTAATCTTGGATTCAACGACTAAAAGTAACCTTCAGGGGTTGCCCTGATTCTTTTCATTAATAAAAGTCAAATTGTCATCCATTCTCCTCAGAAGTAATGTGCTCCAAAGAACACCAGGGGGCAGTCGTGGCCAAGGGCTCTGAGACCTGACTGCCTTATACCTTTTGTTCTATACCTTTAGTGGGTGGCAGTGCCCAACATGTTTACAGAACTCTCAGAACAGTTGCCCTGCGCAGATTTTTCCAGTTAAGACCCTCAGCTCAGCCCTTCATTACTCTGCCCAGTTCCCTTCCCTTATGTGATGAATTGCATCCCATAAGCACGGCATAATGCATAGTTATATGTTCACAAGCATAAAATAAAAAGGAATAAACCTAGATATATAAAATAGTCTGAACCCATGACTTCTTTCCACACAGGGGTCTGTAGATGATCCACAATCCAGGAGTTTAAAGAACTCAGTTCAGGTGTTCCAATTTAAATTTTGTCTTGTTTGCAAGCAGACCCAAACTCCAAGAGTTCAAAAAAAGACAAAGTTTATATCTTCGGGTTTAAAATCCTTCATGGGGTAGCTACTACCCCTTCCTCCTACCCCTCCCCACTTTATATCTTGATTAGATATTGATTCCTCTTTGGGAAATCTTATTTCCTTCCTGCTGCCAACTATTCTTCTCTATCCACCCCTAAGATCTCTTCCTGCCTGCACATCCACTTCTCTGTTCTCAACTCACCATCAGCCTTATCCCAGGCTGGATCCATTCTTAGGGCCATTTTGCCTCCTATACCCTCTTCCTGAAATGTGGCAGTGTCCCATATCCTCTGGCATATGCTCCTCCTCTCTTTGGTTCTGACGGATAGAATTATTCCCTCCTGTCTCCTTGTTTCTACTTCTGCTTGCCAACTCCAAGTGCATTTCTTCCCCTTTAGTTACAGCAAAAAGAGAATAGATCAGTTAGAAGAAGAGTTCTGGAAGAGCATTTTTAAAATCAGCTTTAAGATACAAAAGAAATGACTAGGCAGCAGATCAGACCAGAAGGAATCCATGGGTGATAGTGGACGGGTTCAGTTGGAAGCCAACAGTGTGACATGGCAGCCCCAAAGCCCCTTAGTAAGAGTATAGCTTCCAGGAAGATGATATTGATAAATCCAGTATTTTCTGGCCTGGTCAGATTACGTGTGAAATATGACGTTTTGAGTGTTGCAATTTAGGAAAGGCATTGATTGATAAACTAAAAAGCAAACAGAAAGGAGCAGATAATGGAAAGACCTCAAGATTATGCCATGGATGTCAACATCAGCTGAAGAAACTGGAAGTATTTAATCTGAAGCAGATTTAAAGCTTCCCTGGCACCTGCTTTCAAATACTTTTCATGAAGAAGTACTGATTTTCTTAGTTCCAGAATGGAGAAAGTAAAAAATTTACAGAGGCAGATTAAGGCTCAATATATGGGGAAACGTCCTAATAATTAGAGCTGTCTAAAAATTAAATGGATCTTCTCAAGAGGCAGGGAACTGCCCTTCATTAGAGATCTTTCAATAAAGGCTAACTAACCATTTGTCACATAGCATGCCTTTTTTCAGGTATGGGTTGGATCAAGTAGTATCTGAAATCTCTACCTAAAATCCTTGATTATTTAGTATCTTTCAGCTAAAATGGGCTATGACTTTGTGATTCTAAATTGCCCGCTGGACATTACATAGGCTATGAGAAGCATAGGATTTGACTAAGGTCTGCTGACTCTACATGCAGGGGTCTACTCCTTTTACTAGTCTGCCGCTGCCTTCCTGAAACCCGTTCCCTCTGTTCCTGTTATAAATATCATTTTGCTAAAATGTTAGTTACTTAAGGTGAGCAGAATTTCAACCACTGTGGCAGGTTTATTGGGGGATGTTTTAGGAGGGAAAATCCTTTCAATGCCCCTGTAATCTTCCCTCCCCCCCACTCCCAACTCTAAGGTCTATGGGTTATGAAAAGCCATAGTAAGAGGTCATAGTTCAAAAATGATGAGGATGGCACTTACCAAATACCAGAAACCAGCACAGCACAAGTAATATCTTCATCTTGTTGAGTGTGGCAAAAAGAGAAGTGAGCAAAAGAGAAGAAGTAGAAGTGGGAACAGGGAGGGAAGATAGAGTAGAAAAAAATACCATTATTCTTTCATCATCCCTTCAGACCAGACCCTATTATGCTAGTTACCTCCCACCTGACTCTACCCCACCCATGCCCAAGAGGGGCCCTGCATTTCCTGCTCCTTTCTTCTTTAGGTTCAGCCCTCCCCAGGATCTTTCTCAAACTCAGTCCCATTATGGATTCCCTATCTTCTAGGTGTACCATCCTTCCCCCATCACCCCTCTCTCCCAATGCATTATTTTCTCTACCTCAAACTAAAGCAAGAGTATGATCCAAACAGCACTGAAGGCAAAGAAAATCCTGCTTGTCACAGAATGGAGATAAAAGAGTATATCAAGGTCAACAAAAAATTAAGGTCTCCTACCTGTTCCCTTCAGAGCCTGGGACATAGCTTTATTTCATATCTGAGTAAGGTTACCTTCCTCATTTTATTTCATCTTCTTCTTTTCTGGGAGTTCTAAATTCTAAGTCAGCATTGTACCCATAGTCACTCAGTGGTATACGAAGAAAGATCGTATGATTTAGAGCTGAAAAGATACAAATTAAATACAATTAATTTGTTTATTATATATGATAATTAATACTTTTTATTTATTCCTAATATAATATTAATCTCTAATTAATTAATAAAAATTTTAAAATAGAGCTTGGATACAAATTAATCGGATTCCCTTATTTTAGACAAGGAAACTGAGTTCTAAATTTGGTAGAGATTCCTGAGGTCCTGGTAGACATAGAGAAGCTAGGAAAATCTTTTCTCCCCTCCTACTAAGTCAACTCATCCACAGATGCCCTGACTTCCATCTAACTGAAACTCCCCTGGATTCCAAAGATGTTCCCAAAGTACCAAGAGCCTGATCTTCAATGGTCAAAGAAAGCTAATTTCTCTACTTATGGATATAGGCTTCTTTAAGAGGTCCTATCTTCTCCCACACTTTCTTTCTTTGTGTTTCCTTCTTACCTAATCACCTGGCCCACTCCAACCAGAGTATCCCTCATTGGAATGATGGGGCTCACCTGGAAATACTTTGGCAGAAGGCATTGGGAGGAAAGAATCAAAGATAAAAGAAATAGACAGAAAGCAATAATGAGATACCAGGTATTTTATTTAACTTTTCACAGAAAGGAAAGCTATATCCATCAAGGAAGAAAATATGAAACTGTTTCCTGAGGGCTACAGATGGTGATTACAATAATAACACCTTTCAAGATCAGCAGAGACAGAGCGACTAAGAAGGAGATTGTAGCCTATAGGGTTGAAGGATCAATGAACTAATAACCTGGGTTGAGCTGGTCTCCCAGAAAACCTCCAGAATTCTTCTGACCACAACCTGAAATTCATCTCCTCAATCCCTGTTAGAAAGTGGGGAAACACATTAGGAACAGCTGGGATTAATGGGATCCACTGTTTGGGATCCAACTAGAAGTATTGATTTCCCTCAAGTCTGTAAAGGAAGAACCAGCAATGGCATCAAGAAAAAAGCACTTGGTTTGCCATGGAAAGACTTGAGTTTGAGTCCCTGTTCTCTTAATAATCAGCTATGTGACCTGATCAAGTCCCATAGGCCCTCTGAGCCTCAGTTTTCACATCTGCAAAGTAAAGGGTCAAATTAGATGACTCTTCAAAATCCTTTCAACTCCAAATCCTAGGTTCTTATAGTGTCTCATCCTTCACTCTGTCCCTCAATGCTCATCCTACCCCTTTCACATTCTACTTTCACAGAAGGGGTAGACTCCACAAGAAATTCCATTCCCCTGAGATCCTTCTTACTGGGGATGAGAAGCCCAAGTGGCAGCAGGTCTTGAGATTCTTCCTCTTGGTGCTGACTATCTTTTATGTTGGCCACTAATCTTCTTCCCATAGCATTGCAGTGCTAAATATTCTTTGGCTGTGCTCCTTTCATGGAAGACATCTCCTTCCTTTCTTTCCAGGTCTCCTACAGGTATTTCACTTGTAAGAACAATTGTTTCCCAATGCATACTATATTGGTTTTCCTGGGATAGGGCCAACGTCAGGAAATCATTTTTGATTCTGGTCTCCATGGAACACTTTGGCATTCTTTTCTGGAATTGAAGCACAGTTTCTAAAAACAGGGGAACTCAGAGGTACTTGTTCCTCCCCATCCTTTACACAAGCATACAATTTGAGACCTTTTCAGGTTTTTCTGAAACATGCCTGCTTATCATTTTTATAGGATAATAGCATACCATTATATTCATACACCAAAAATTATTCAGCCATTCCCTACTTGATGGGTATTCCCTCTTTTTCCAATTCCTTGACACCAAAAAATAAGAACTTCTTCAAACATTTTGGACCTGTGGATTTTTTCCCCTTTTTTATGATCTCTTTGGTATACAGACTTAGTAGTTATATTGCTAGATCAAAGGGTATGTCAACTCTTTGGGCAAATTTCCAAATTACTCTCTAACATGGTTGGATCAGTTCACAACTTCACCAACAATGGATTAGTGTCCCAGTTTTCCTACATCCCCTCCAATATTTATCATTATCTTTTCCTGGCAATGTGAGAAGTATAAATTAGTACCTCAGAGTTGTTTTTCTCTAATCAATAGTGATTTAGAGCATTTTTTCATGTGACTATAAATGGCTTTAATTTCTTCATCTGAAAATTGTCTGTTCATGCCTTTTGACCATTATCAATTGGAGAATGACTGTATTCTTATAAATTTGACTCAGTTCTCTATATTTTTAAATGAGGCCTTTATAAAAAACATTGGGTATAAAAATTTTTTCTCACCTTTTTGCTTCCCTTTTAATCTTGGCTGTATTGGTTTTGTTTGTTCAATTTTTTTTTATTTAATTTAATATAATCAAAATTATCTGTTTCACATTTCATAATGTTTTCTATTTCTGGTTTGGTCATAAATTCCTCCCTTCTCCAAAGGTCTGACAGATAAATTATCCCATGATTTCCTGATTTGCTTATAAAATCATCCTTTATGTCTAAGTTATGAACTCATTTTGACCTTATCTTCATATGGAGTGTAAAATGTTGGTCTATGCCTAGTGTCTGCCATTTTATTTTCTAGTTTTCCCAGCAGTCTTTGTCAGATAGGGAATTCTTATCCCAGAAGCTGGAGTCTTTGAGTTTATCAAACACTGTATCTTGTGCACTTAATCTATTCCACTGATCCATTGCTCTGTTTCTAAGCCAGTACCAAATGGTTTTGATAACTGCCACTTTGTAATATTGTTTTAGGCCTACTATAGCTAGGCCAACATACTTTGTATTTTTAAAAAATTAATTTCCTTGATATTGTTGACTTTTTATCCTTTCTGATGAATTTTGTTATTTTTTTCTATCTCTATAAAATAAATTGTTGGCAGTTTAATTGGTTTGTGTTGCATAAGTAGATTAATTTAGATAGAGTTGTTATTTTTATTATATTAGCTAGGCTTACCCAAGCAATTGATATTTTTTCAATTGTTTAGATCTGATTTTATTTAAATGAAAAGTTTTTTTGTAATTGTGTTGATATAGTTCCTGGATTTATCTTGGCGGGTAGGCACCAAAATATTTTCTATTGTCTACAATTATTTTAAAAGAAATTTCTGTTTCTGTTTCTTGCTGTTGAGCTTTGTTAGTTATGTATAGAAAAACTGATGATTCATGTGGGTTTATTTTAAGTCCTGCAATTTTGCTCAAGTTGTTAATTGTTTCAAGTAATTTTTAGTTGATTCTCTGGGACTTTCATCATATCATCTGCAAAGAGTGATAGCTTTGTCCTAATCTAATTCTTTCCATTTATTTTTGTTCTGTTGCTAGAGATAACACTTCTATTGACTATTGAATAAAAATGGTGATAATAGGAATCCTTGTTTCATGCCTGATCTTACTGGGAATGCTTCTAGGTTATCTCCATTATATATGATGCTTACTGGTAGCTTTAGATAGATATTGCTTATCATTTTAAAGAAAACTCCATTTATTCCTATATTCTCTAGGAATGATGTATTTTGTCAAAAGGTTTTTCTACATCTTTTGATATAATCATATGATTTTTTTTTAGTTTTGTTATTGACATGTTCAATTATGCTGATAGTTTTCCTAATATTGAATGAGCCCTGGATTTCTGGTATAAATTCCACTTGGTCACAGTATATTATCTGGTGATAAATTTCTGTAATGTCTCTGCTAATATTCTATTTAAAATTTTTGCATCAATATTCATTAGGGAAATAGGTCAGCATCATATTTGTATCATAAAAGAAATTTGGCAGAACTTCACCTAATTTTCCAAACAGTTTATATAATACTGGAATTAATTGTTCTTTAAATATTTAGTAGAATTCACTTGTAAATCTATATGGCCTTGGAGATTTTTTCTTAGGGAGTTCATTGATGGCTTATTCAATTTATTTTTTTTCTAAAATGGGGTTATTTGAATATTTCATTTCATCTTCTGTTGATCTGGATAATTTATACTTTTGTAAATATTCATCATTCATATTCATAAATATTTCAATTAGATTGGCAGATTTATTGGCATACAGTTGGGCAAAATTGCTCCTGATTATTGCTTTAATTTCCTCTTCATTGGTGGTGAGTTCACCCTTTTCATTTTTGATACTGATAATTTGGTTTTCTTTTTTCCTTTTTCTACTTAAACTAAACAAAGATTTATCTGTTTTATTGTTGTTGTTTTTTTTTTATAAAATCACATCTTGGTTTTATTTATTCAATAGTTTTCTTACTTTCAATTTTATTATATCTCTTCTTTGATTTTCAAAATTTCTAAGTTGGTATTTAATTGGGGTTTTTTTTAATTTATTTTTTCTAGCTTTTTAAGTTGTGTGTTTAATTCATTGATCTGCTCTTTATTTTATTCATATAAGCATTTAGAGATTTAACATTTCCCCCTAAGTACTGCTATGGCTACATCTCAAAAGTTTTGGTATGCTGTCTTATTGTTGTTATACTCTAGGATGAAATTATTGTTTCTATGATTTGTTGTTTGACTCACTTATTCTTTAAGATTAAATTATTTAATTTCCAATCAATCTTTGGTGTATTTTTCCATGGCCCTTTATTACATGTCATTTTTATTGCATCATGATCTGAAAAGGATATTTTATAGCTAAAAGGAAGAATGGTTTATAAATTCTCCTTGGAGAGGCAGGTAAAGAAGAACTCTCAATTAGTTTGATCATGCAACAAGAAATGTCCCTTCAAAAGATATTGTTCATCTCGTATACTTACAGAAAGTATTTGTGAGAAGTCAATAGGAAAATAATTACAGTTTAGGTAATAGCATTGACTGTATAGGATGAGGAAGTAGAGAAACATTATGCAGAACTCATTAAGGTCTTCCAAGTTAAATGAAGATAGATTTTAATATTCAATATTATTTGAATAGAAATGTTGGCATTTGGAAGGATGGAAAAATGTATTAGAGAATAACATTCTGGAACAAAGAATGAGAAAGTCCAGTGGTTCATAGATTGCACAGAGGCTTCCCATCTTCATGTTATGAATATGTTCTTCAAGAAAAGAATAAGAGATATTGATTAACCTCCTGACAGAGAAAAGATGGAGTGCAGATTGAGACATATCATCTTTGGATATGGCTAAGGCAGGATTTTTTTGTTTGACTATATGTTTATAACAGGGATTTTGTTTTTCTTTCTTTTTCAATGAGGGAAGAGAAATTGTTGTAGAGAGAGGAAAAAGAAGTTGATTTTCATTCAAGGCAAGCCCAAGAAACTTTAGATAGAAAACACCATCTGCATCCAGAAAGAGAAGTATGAAAAGTGAATTTTCTGGGTTTTTTTTCTCTCCTGTGATTTTTTCCCCCTTTATTCATATTTTTCTCTCTCAACATGATTCATAAAGAAATGTGTGTTTAAAAAGTTAAATACATGTATACCCAGGGGAAAAAAGTGAAAATGAAAAGGATTTTTATTGATTAAAAAAGACATAACACTTATTTTGGAAAAAAAAGTACTAGATATGAAGAACATCAAATAATGAAATCAATAAGTAAACAAGATTGTAGAGTTTAAATTCTAAACTTCACAAGTACTTCCCCCCAAAAAATGAGCACTTCCAGATACAATGTTATTGTTGTCCTTCATGCATGTTAGAATTAAGTCAGTGTGTCTGACTAGCTGAGCATATCAGTATTGATGTAAACCTTATACCCTTTAATCTTTGATGGGGAAGGGTTGGAAAGGCCCTGATGTAAACTGTGCCCCTTTTAATCTTTGGGGGAAGGGTCCTGAGTCTCAAACCCTCCTGACCTTTGGGGAAACTCCCAGATAAGTAATCTCATTCAATTGGAAATCTCAGCCTGGAGCATGGTAAATGTCCTCTACTGCGTTGAAGATTAATCCTTTGAACTACTGCCTAGCTCAGGTAAGGGGCAAACCAGATATAACCAGGGACCTGTCAATCCATCGCTGCTAATTCCTAATCAGGAATGCCTATTGACAGCCCTCTTTGTAGTGGCCAGAAACTGGAAACTGAACAGATGCCCATCAACTGGAGAATGGCTAAATAAATTGTGGTATATGAATATTATGGAATATTATTGTTCAGTAAGAAATGACCAACAGGATGATTTCAGAAAGGCCTGGAGAGATTTACACGAACTGATGCTGAGTGAAATGAGCAGGGTTGTTGTTGTTAGCTGTGGTACTTTCTCCAGCCAGGTGATCTTCAGAATCTTCCTAAGACAATTCAAATGGAGGCAATTCAATTTCCTGAATACAAAACACAGTACTAAAAGAGAATTGTATATAAAACTGTGACTTTCTCTACCCCTTTCTTTATAATATATAATAAATTCAACCTTTAACTTTCAAAAATATACTGCTTTTCTGTGTTTCCTTATGAACTCCTTCTGAACTTCCCTATGCACTTTAAAAAATACTTCAGTGACTTTCCTATTTTTTTTTGTCACCACCATTATTACCACACTTCTCTCCACTCTAGCCCCACCCTGACACATATACACAGTGAGGAAGAGAAAGAAAAAGATACATAGAACCAAGCAAAATAAATCCCTGTTTTGACCATACCATGACCAAAAACATACCTTTACTTTTACACTTTGTATTTATCACCTCTTTGTTAATAAGTAAAATGAGATACTATATTACTGGAAGGATAGTGATGCTCTAAACAGTAATAGGAAAGTTGCAAAGAGAAGATTTGAGGGAAAAGATTTTAAGTTTGATTTTGGAAGTGTCAAGTTTGAGATGCTGATGTAATGTAGCTTCTAGGGGAGCCTGCAATGATTTTGAGGTAAGTCTGTAGAGGGCCAGAACTCTGGAGAAGTATACTTGAGACAAGGGTACTTACGACAAGATGTTAACTCAGTGCAATTGATGAGGTGATGGTTCTTTAGTATACATATACTTAGTACTTAGCATGGTGATATAATGGTTCTCTAGTTCACACTACATAGTGTGCTTTAATGATGTAATAATACCAAGTTAGTTAAGAACTGAGAAGGACTGGAAATGAGACATTCATTCCATTTTTGATCATCCTCCTGGTGGTTCCCTGCCTCCTTCACTCCTTCACTAAGACCAAGGACTTGGGCAGATCCGAGGACCTCCAGAAAGCTAGCCCGGACACTACATAAGTCAGTGATTTTAAGTCCTCTGGCTTTGAGTTTGGCCCTGGGAACTCCCACATTTATTCTACAATCTTCTGGTCTCAGGATAGTCCCACAGATCAAATTGCTGAGACAACAGTAAATAGACCACTCCTCAGTTCATTGCTGACAATCAGACAGATAGTCTATTGGTCAGTGAGAACCAAATTCCAGAGACTACTCCTTGATCCTACCTCTGCGTCTATATCTATATCTATATGGCATATCTATAACATGAAGAGTCAAATAAATGTGTCTCCTTGCTTCTGTTTCTTTGCTAAATTCTCTTGGAATTTAGACCACTTGTAATGGTGTTACAATTACAATAAACTTTGCTTGACTAAGAAATGGGTCCAAGCCTGCAAATTTTTTGAGACACATCATGACACTGGTCTGTGACTCTGATCTTTGGGGTTTCCTTTCCAATCTCAACAATGTTATACATCATCCAGTTTGAGAGATTTGATGGACATTTGGAGATGTAAGACTAAAAAATCAAGAGAGAGGTTAGGGCTAGATAAATAAATATGGAAATTGTTGGCATAGAAATGATAGTTGAAACCATAGGAGATGAAATCAGCAAGTAAAATAGTACGAAGAAGAGAAGAGCTTCA
Source organism: Antechinus flavipes (assembly GCF_016432865.1). NCBI lineage: Eukaryota > Metazoa > Chordata > Mammalia > Dasyuromorphia > Dasyuridae > Antechinus > Antechinus flavipes. Next base: position 585,278,652 of record NC_067400.1, read on the forward strand.
GAGGACCCCTATTTAACAGACATGACCTGTAAAAGATCCAGCAAAAGAGATTGGAAGAAGTGATCAATTAGGTAGGAAGATACATAGGACATAGCAGGACCACAGAAATCTATAGAAGAGATTATCTAGGAGAAGAAAAGGGTTGTGTCAAATGTTTCAGAGAGTTCAAGAATGATAAGAATTGAGAAAAGATCATTCAATTAGGACAATTAAGAAATTACTGGTGGAGGATCAAGAAGAAGGTCTTGGGGCAGCTAAGCAGCACAGTGGACAGAGCAGCAGCCCTAAAGTCAGGAGGACCTGAGTTCAAATATCATCTCAGACATTTAACATTTTCTAGCTGTGTGACCCTGGGCAAGTCACTTAACCCCAATTGCCTCAGGGGGAAAAAAAAAAGAGGGTCTTAAAAAAAAAGATAAGAACCTGTAATTAGTTTCAAGAAACAAGGTGCAGATAAGCAACAGTAGAAGCAGATGCTATAAAACCTAGAGCGCAGGTTCTGAGCACATAACGTGTACACTACTGTCTTCTTTAAGAGAGCAGAGAAACAAAAAGGAAAAGAATAGAATAAGACAAAGACAAATACATGATTAATTATTATAACTGTGAGCATGAATAGAATGTATTCACCCTTAAAACAGAAGAGGATAGCAGAATGGATTAGAAAGCAGAATTCAACAATGTGTTATGTATAAGAAGTGTCCTTGGAACACAAAGTTATATACAGAATTAAAATAAAGGGCTAAAGTTGAGCTATTATTCTTTAGCTGAAATGAAAAAAGGCAGGGGTAGCCATCATGATCTCAGACAAGGGAATAGCAAAAATGGACTTATTTAAAAGAGATTAAATATGAAAAATACATTTTGATAGATAGTACCATAATCAATGAATTAATATCAATACAAAATAGATATGCACCAAATATCATAGTATTTAAATACCTATAGAAAAGTTAAATGAGTTGCAGGAAGAAATATGAAGTAAAAGTATAAATATTGGGGAGGAGCCTCCAATGTATCCCCTCCTTTCAGGCTAGATAACTCTAACCAACAACTAAATAAGAAAGAAGTTGAAACTGAATAATTTTTTTGAAAAATGTGTATGAGAGACTCTGGTATTTGGTGAGTGGGAATAAAAAGGAGTATATATATTTTTCTTAGCTGTGCTTTTCATTTTTACAAAAACTGACATTGTCTTAGGGTATGAGCCCCTCACAACCAAATGCAAAAAAGGTAGAAATATTAGACACATATTTTATAGACCACCATGCAACAAAAATTATATTTAATAAAAGAGCTTTGAAGCAAAGATCAAAAATAAACTGGAATTTAAATAGAAATTCTGAAGTATAGGTAGGTCAAAGAACAAATCATGATGGGGGGGGTGGAGATACTTTTATTTATGATAATGACAATAATGAAAACATACCAACATTTTAAAAATACGCTCAAAGCAGTACTTAGGGGGAAATTTGCATGTTTATACACCTTCATCAATAAAAGAAAGAATGAATAGCTCAATGAAGTGGATATATAACTAAAAAGGTAAAAGCATTTAAAATCCAATTCAACACAAAAATAGAAATCTTAAAAATCAAAAAAGATATTAACAAAATTGAAAGAAAATCATTAAGTAATTAAATGAGTGAGCTATTTTAAAACCTAAGATAAAGAATTAGTTGATTTAATTTTTCAAAAAGAGGAAACCAAATTATAATTATACAAAATGAAAAATAATTTATAATATATAAAGAAAAAGAAGGAAACTGTTAGAAATTATTTTGCCCAATTATATGACAATAAAATTGACGATCTAAATTAAATGAAACATATATATATATATATATATATATATATATAAGATGTATGTATATATGTGCACATACATATACACACATATGCTCAGATTAACAAAATGGAAGATTTAAATAACCCAATCTCAAAAATTGAACAAGGCATAAATGAGGAGGACAATAATCACATCCTAATAAATGCATACTCCTTCCTGCCCTTTCTTTTCCATCCAGGTTCCCTTCCTTTCCATTATAGCAATCAGTTCCTCCCTATTAGTATCAAATTGAAAATGAAATTTCCTCTTGTTGCTTTCCCCACTTCGTGAGGGAAAAATTAACGCAAATCAAGAAGTTATTAGTTGCTCTGTTTTTGACAGAAAGAAAAGGGAGAGAGAGAAAGAGAGGCAGAGACAGAGAGAGAAGAGGAGACAGAAAGAAAAAGAGAAGAAAAGAAGAGAAGAGAGAAAGAGAGAGGAAGATAGAGACAGAGGAGACACACAGAGAGAAGAGACAGAAAGAAAAAGAGTAGAAGAGGACAAAGAGAAGAGGAGAGAGAGAGACAGAGAGAGTCAAAGACAGAGACAGAGAGACAGAGGGAAAGAGACAGCACAACATACACACACACACACACACACACACACACACACACACATAAACACACACACAGAACTCCAACAACTTTCTGGATAACTGAAGTCTTCCATCACTATTTTATCATGCCTCCGAGACAGGTTTTTGCTGTTTTCCAAATTTATCTATTTCCTCTTTCTCAGTATTGCTAGACCTATATGTAGTCTGCAGTCTATGCCAATGACAAAATTCTTTTAATTTTTCTTTCCATTGACCTTGACCCAAATGCTTCCTCTTCTGTTCCCCAGATTTCCTCATATGAAAATACCTTCTTAATATCAAATGCTCCACTTTCTCCCTTTTTGGTTATCCTGCTACCTTTAAAGAAAGTAAAAGGTCTAGTCATGGATGTGGAAAGAGTCTGGAATGATTCCAACTATATGACTTGGAATAAACCAGGAATGGTCATCACATCCAGTATTTTGCTTCTAATCAGCCAAACAAATCATTCCAACCAAATACTTTCCCACCTCTTTTTTTTCCCCAGAGAAGAGGATTTCATAATTTTCCTTGAAATAACAGAAAAGTATTTTATTTATAACTCTCTCCAAAAGAAAGTTCTTCATTAGGATAACACCCTTGGAAAGCAGATTTAGATTTGATATCAGGGAAAACTTCCAAACAGAGTCACCTACAAGTAGAAGGGTCTCTCTTGGGGGCATGAAGCTCTTTCATCGAAGATTTTAAGTAGAGTCTGGCCATACATTGGATGCATTGTAGTGGGGGATTCTTTAGGGGATATTAATTCAATAAGATGGTTGCTGCTGTTTTGTGGCTCTATGACCTATTAAATATTATCTTATTGCACATATTAGCCTATATTAGATTGCTTATTGTCTTTGGGAGAGGGGAGATAAGGGAGGAAGGGAAAAATATTTAGAATCCAATGTGTTACAAAAATGAATATTGAAAATCAGTAGTATTTGGAAAAATAAAATACTACTAAAATACATATGCATACAAAAGAAATGAAAGGTTAGTAAAAAATAAAGATATTATTTCCTCTTGAAAAAAAATTAAATACTATCCTAAATCATTCTTTTTTTTTTTTTTTTTTTGTCTTGGTGCAGAACTGACCTTGGCTGTCCTGTGGGGATGAAAATTGACTATGAGATTCTGACCTCTGTGAATCTGACCTTAATGGGGGAGGGGATGCTGTAGGGCCAATAAAATTGATAACTCTAATCCATGGTATTTGAGGGGTGCAGGTTAAAGAGTAGATGGTACAAGAAAAGTATTTCTTGTTATTGTTATTCTGTGACCAAAACATGGAGGAAGGGGAAGAGAAGGAAAATTCCAGCAACCTGAGCCCATGTAATCAAAAGTAATAGAAGTTTCTGCTTCAGAGAGAAGAGCAGTCAAGTAGAAAGAGCAATGGATTTGGAGTCAAATGATCCAGATCCAAGGCTTGATTGTGACTTACTAGATGCAGGACTTTGAATATTGTTCTCTCTGAGACTCAGTTTCTACAAAATTGGTGAGTTAAACTAAAGGGTCTCTAAAATTCTTACACACATACACACACACACATATCCAATATAACACTTTCTAGTCTAAGGTCCCTTCTGGATCTCATGGTCCATATTCTTAGGTGTTTCCAACTGTTGATATTCTCTATCCTGGGGTCCCTTGAACTCTGACATTCAATTTTAGGGTTTCTCTCAGCTCTGACATCATGTTCTAAGGCTCCTCTAAGTTCTGACATCCTGTGTTATAAGGACTCTCCCATTTCTGACATTCTGTATTCTAAAAGATCTCCCAGCTTTAACATTCCATGTTCTAAGGTCCTTCCCAGTTCTGACATTTGGTGTCCTCAGGACACTTCTAGCTCTACAGTCTGTTTTTTAAGGGCCCTCTCAGCTCTATATGCTGTGTCCTACAGATATTCCTAGCTCTGACATTCTCCTATATAAGACATTCTATGTCCTGAGGCTTTTCCAGATTCTGACATTCTGTGTTTTAAGGACTGCTCCCAGTTCTGACATCTTGTGTTCTAAGACCCTCTCAGCTCTGAAATCCAATTTTCTAAGACCTTCCCAGCTCTGACATTCAGTGTTCTAAGAGCCCTCAGAGCTCATATTCCATGTCCTAAAGATACTCCTAGCTCTGACATTCTCCTAGATAAGACATTCTATGTTCTAAGACTCCTTCAAACTCTGAAATTCTATGTTCTGGGTCCCTTCTAGCTCTAACAGAATATTATCCTCTTAAAGGACTGTGGACAGGAGTGTAACTAATGATTTAAAGCAGTTCTGTCCCACTCACATCCAATTCCTGTACAAGTTATTCATACACACGACATCAGAGAAACTATTTAAGAATCCTTATAACCAGATAACTTTACCTTTTTGTTAACTTTAAGCCATATTTGTTTCTCTGTATCTACTAAAGCTTATAGAAAATCCAAACAAAAAGTTTTATGCTTATTCCAAAAACGTCCAAGGAGTTGTGAATCTGAGTCCCTTTCTTTAGGATTATCAGTTAGAGAAACTCAGGCAAGAGGATATGGTTATAGCAATGATGCTCAGGGCAAGAAAAAAGAACAGATTTGAAGACAGAGAAATAGCTCCCAGGGCTTCACATCAAGTGTCATTCCCGTATCTCTAAGCTGGTGGGTATCTCAGGAAATATCTGTCCCCTCTACCCGAACAGGGTTCCCTTCTACAACAAATTCAATGAGTAATCTTCAAGCCACTCCTTGCAGAGCTCCAGGAATGGAGAACTATCACCTAGGGCATCACATTCCATTGTGAGACAACCTTTATTGTGCCTAAATTTGCTTAGTGGCAGCTAGGGGGCGCTATAGTAAATAGAATGCTGGGCCTGGAGTCAGGAAGATCTAGTCAGGAAAGAAAGAGCAGTTAGGGGGCATCATAGTGCATAGAGAACTGGGTCTGGAATCATGGAGATCTAATCAGGAGAGAAGGAGTAGCTAGGGGGCTCCATAGTGAATAGAATGCTGGGCCTTGAGTCAGGAAAGAAGGAGTAGCTAGGGGGCTCCATAGTGCACAGAGCACTGAGTCTGGAATCATGGAGATCTAATCAGGAAAGAAGGAGTAGCTAGGGAGCACCATAGTGCATAGAGAACTGGGTCTGGAATCATGGAGATCTAATCAGGAAAGAAGGAGTAGCTAGGGGGCTCCATAGTGCATAGAGCACTGGGTCTGGAATCATGGAGATCGAATCAGGAAAGAAGGGGCAGCTAGGGGGCGCCATAGTGCATAGAATGCTGGGCCTAGAGTCAGGAAGATCTAATCAGAAAGAAGGGGGCCTTTAAGGGGTGCCATGGTACACAGAGCACTAGGCCTGGAGTTCAATTCTGACCTCAGCCATGAAAGCCTATGTAAATCTCAATCTTTTTTGCCTCATCTGTAAAATGAGCTGGAGAAGGAAATTTCAGTATTTTTCCTAAAAATTCCAAATGACATCACAGAATCAGACATGACTGAAGCAGCTGAAAAACAAAATTGCTTCTTGCCACTTCAGTCCTGTTGCTGCCAGTTCTTTCCTGAAGACCAAGCATAACAAACTAATTTTTATTATGCATGAAAGTCCTTCACAGACTTGAAACCAGTCAACATGTCATCCATCTGTTCAACCTCTAAGTCTTTTCTTCTTCAGAGTGAACATTTCTTTTAACAGGCCATAAAGTTAATAAATGCTTGCCGAATTAAATGAAATTGAAGGCCCACATCCTTAACATATCCTAGCACTTATACTTCATTTTTTTCCTCTTACTATCCCTACTACCTTCGGTCCTTCCATTATTTCCCAACTTTCCATCACACACACACACACACACACACACACACACACACCACCCACCACCTGTTTTGCTGTGTCAACATTTGACTTAATGGTTTAGACTATATGTATTTGCTCAGGGAGGTCACTGACGCCTGCTTTCTGGTAAGTCTGGCTTTTAATCTTTTGTCTTCCTTTGTTACTTTCATCTTTATAAACATATGGCAAAGAACATGAACTTTGGAGTTGAAAGACTTGGCTTCCAACTCTGTCTTTGCTATTGACTTCAATAGTCACTGTATCCCCCCTGGGACTTAGCTTCTTCATCTATAAAATGAAGGATTTTGATTGGATGATCTCCAAGGTCCCCTAAAGTCCGATTTTTTCCCCCAAAAGTTTGGGAGCTGTTAATTGGCAGGGTTTGAGGAAGGAGATGAGGGGGCAGTGGTGCAATAACTTGACTCAGAATAACTATAATCCTAGAACTTTAGACTTTATGGCCTAAACTAATGGATTTTCTACCCTTACACATTGCAAAGGATTTGAAGAGCCAAGTGAAAGAGAAACAAACCAGAACAGAAATGACCATTTATTCAGTTAATATTTATTGAGTATTTACTATACACGTAGACAATAGGACAAACATTGATTGAGCACCTACTAGGTGCAAAGTCAATTCAAATCTACAAACGCTTATTGAGTAACAATTATGTGCAAGGCACTCTGCTAGGTTGCTAAGGGAGATACAAAGTTAGGACTAATTCTCTTATTAAGATGTTTATAATCCCCCAATGGGGAAGGACATAATGGATACAGTGCCAGACATGGAACCAAGAAGACTCATCTTCCTGAGTTCAAATTTTAATTCAGACACTTACTAGCTATGAGCTAGTGACTTAACCCAGTTTGCTTCAGTTTCCTTGTCTGTAAAATGAGCTGGAGTATGTTTACTCCGATTTCTTTACTTAGAAAACCCCAAATGGGGTGGAGAAGAATCTGACTGAACAATACAACAGGAAAAAGAGATACAAATAACTGATATAATGGCAAGTGAAATGAGAACAAAGGAAATGTCTATCTGAAAAGGGAGAATTCACTTTTGGGATCAAAAAAAGCTTTATGGAGGAAGAAACATAACTTGGAGAATTTTTAGATGGAGATGGGAGGAGTCCATTCCAATCATTGGGAATGGCATGAGCCTTCACAGAATCCATAGAAAAGAAGGATAAAAAATGGGAATTTAAACTGCTTTCTGCCCTATTTTATCCTCCTCTGTATATTGTCTGTGTGTCTTTGCTCATACTATTCCATAGACCTCGAAGGAATTCTCCCCATCTCTTTTTAGACAGAAGATCATTTGGTTGCAATACAAAGGACTTTAAGGGTAATGGTAGGAGATGTGATAGGAAACAGATCAGGATCCAGACCCACAAAGTAATGGGTCCTCTGAGATGTTGAGGTGAATGGGGTTGCCCCACAATTTCATAGCACTCACCATGGAACATGCTGCCTCCCTCCCAATGGGAAGGTGATAGACTCAAAGAACAAAACTAGTCATGCTGTTTTTTTTAAAATGTGGTCAATGTAGAAGTTTATTCTTCTGACCAAAGATTTCTGTAATGATTTTTCCTTGCTTTCTCAAATGACTGGGGGAAAAGAAGAAAAAGGGAGGATGAAAAGAATTCAATCCTTATAAATAAATTAGAGGAACATAGAATAGTTTACCTCTCAGACTTGTGGAGGAGGAAGGAATTTTTGACCAAAGAAGAACTAGAGACCATTATTGATCACAAAATAGAAAATTTTGTTTATATCAAGTTAAAAAGCTTTTGTACAACAAAACTAATGCAAACAAGATTAGAAGGGAAGCAACAAACTGGGAAAACATTTTTATAGTGAAAGGTTCTAATAAAGATCTTATATAGGCCTTTCCAAAATATATAGAGAACTGATGCTAATTTATAAGAAATCAAGCCATTCTCTAATTGATAAATGGTCAAAAGATATGAACAGACAATTTTCAGATGAAGAAATTAAAACTATTTCTATTCATATGAAAGGGTGTTCCAAATCACTATTGATCAGAGAAATGCAAATTAAGACAATTCTGAGATACCACTACACACCTGTCAGATTGGCTAAGATGACAGGAAAAGATATTAACAAATATTAGAGGGGATGTGGGAAAACTGGGACACTGATGCATTGTTGATAGAGTTCTGAATGTATCCAACCATTCTGGAGAACAATTTGGCACTATGCTCAAAAAGTTATCAAACTGTGCAAACCCTTTGATCTAGCAGGGTCACTACTGAACTTATATCTCAAAGAGATATTAAAGAAGGGAAAGGGACCCATATATGCCAAAATGTTTGTGGCGGCCTTTTTTGTAGTGGCTAGAAACTGGAAATTGAATGGATGCCCATCAATTGGAGAATGGTTGAGTAAATTGTGGTATATGAACGTTATGGAATATTATTGTTCTGTAAGAAATGACCAGCAGGATGAATACAGAGAGGCTTAGAGAAATTTCCATGAACTGATGCTAAGTAAAATGAGTAGAACCAGGAGATCATTATACACTGCAACAACAATACTGTATGAGGATAAATTTTGATGGAAGTGGATATCGTTGACAATGAGAAGATCCAGTTCAATTCCAATTGATCAATGATGGACAGAATCAGCAATACCCAGAGAAAGAACAATGGGAATTGCATGTGGACTACTTGCATTTTTGTTTTTCTTCCTAGGTTATTTTTACCTTCCTAAATCTGATTTTTCTGTGCAACAAGAATACTGTATAAATATGTTCACATATATTGTGTTTAAGATATACTTTAACATGTTTAACATGTATGAGACTGCCTGCTATGTAGAGGATAGGGTGGAGGGGGCAAAGGGAAAAGTTGGAACAGAACTAAGTGTAAAAAACAATATTGAAAAATTACCCATGCATATGTTCTGTCAATGAAAAGCTATAATAAAAGAGAGAGAGAGAGAGAATGGACAGAAGAAAAAAGAAAAAAGAAAAGAATTAAATCCTGAAAAAATAGGTTTTTAAATTAAGAAAAATCTAAAATATATAAACTTAAAGTATGTATATATATTTTATACATATATATAAAGTATAAATTTTAATTATGTAAAAATGTATATACTTAAGAAAAAGTATATATCAAGACCTATTATATTCCAGATACTGTGTTGGGCTCCTCCTCTTTTCCTCTTCCTCCTTCCTTCTCACTCCCTTTCCTTCCTTCTCTCTCTCTCCCTCCTCATCCCTCTCTCACTCCCGTCAATCTTTCCCTCTCTCCCCTCCTCATGATCTCCCTCTCTTTTCCTTTCTCTCCTACTTCCTCCCTCTCACTCTTCCTTCCTCTCTTTTTTGCTCTTTTCTCTCTTTCACTCCCTTCCTTCATCCCCTTCTCTCACTCTCTCTCTCCTTTCTGTCTCCCTCTCTCTCTCTTTTTTCTTTCTTCCCTTTCTCTCCTTCTCTCTTCCTCTCTTTTTCTCTCTGCCTCACCTTTCCAAGAAAGATAATTTAAAGAGTTCTAACTAGTACCTGAAAGGATCAGAAAAGCCTTAACATAGGAGGTAGAATTTAGGAGTTCTGATGAAAACTGGGGCTTTTCAGAGGTGAAGAGAAACTGCATCCAGGATGCAAGTGAGGGTGGGACAGCTTGTTTAAAGATACAGAAATGAAAAATAGGATGTCAGACATGAGAAAGAGCAGAAAACAGTTTGCCTAGACTTTGGAGAGTAAAAAATTATAATACAAAATAAGCCTGGAAACGTAGGTTGGAACCAGGTTGTAAAAGGCTTTAAATGCTGAACAGAAGTATTTGTACTTGAAATGGGAGACAATAGGGCATCATTGGAGTTTATTGAGGAAGGAGATTGGGATGGGGGTTGGGGAGATGATACAGTCAGATATGTATTTTAGGAAAATTCTTTATGTAGCTGTGTGAAGGGTAGACAAGAGGGTGAGTAGACTTGAAGGAGTAGAGACTAATGCAATAGTGCAGGCAATGGGTAACTAGAGCCAAAACTTGGAGGGCTGCCATCTGAGTAGAGAAAAGGGGGATAATTAAAACAATATTGTAGAGGCAGAATCATCAAAACTTTCCCCACAGATCAGCTTTATGAATGAGGGAGAAGAAGATGTCAAGGATGACTCTAAAGTTATGAACTTGCCCATTAAATACAATTTCTGGTCAGAGATATCATGCTGGAAAAATCATAAGTATGGTTCAGTAATAAATGGAGTCTACTTTGTGAGGACCAACCAAATCAAAGAAAACAAAGCTCATCCCCACTAGACTGGTCACTTAATAATTAATTCTTTGATTGGCAGTCTATAAAGCAAGGACAGATATTAAGTGACCCTTAGTCCAATGTATCCTGCCCCTTTCCATTTCCCATTTATGGTGTCAGGATGGGAGAAAAGGAGGTCCGAGAGTCAAGAATCACAATTTTCAGACCATCTATAAATTGCAGCTTAAATCCTTGTCCAATAACCAATTAATGGACATATTCCTATAGGAAATGAACCATAACTGTCCTGACATAATTGATCTAAATAAAACCAAAAGGCAAAGTACAATTGCAATTAAATGGAAGAAGACTTCATAGTTACTCCTCAGAAAGGTTTTAAAAAAAAAAGTCTACAGAGTTGGATCTACCATGCATCCAAAAGGAATAAGAAACACTAGCTCTGTCCACTCGTTACTATGCTTCCTGGAATCTCCCAGACATTACAACAAGCTTCCCTTCCTTTTAGAATTCTTTTTATATTCCTTCCATTTTCTGGAACTCATGGAGACTGACTCACAGTGTTCCTTCTTACCCCAACTCCTGGACTTATCTTAGAAAACATCAATGTGTATGTTGGTTTTTCCTCAAATATCTTAATATTTCAGTTGTTTAATCTTCTCAACTCCCACTCCATTTGAGTAATCCTCAAGAACTTTCATACCCTTCATCTTGCCATCACCCACATCTATGATCAAAAACTCTGAATATATCTGATAATAATTTCGTATTATTCCTTTTCTCCTATGCCCTATTCATCCTAAATCTACAATGTCCTCACTGTGACCTCAAATCCTTCTATTACAATACTTTCACATGCTATCATCCCTATTCTGGCTTTGTTTACTTCCTTTCCTAATACCAACCTTTAGTTAAATAGGTCCACTTTACATGCTTCTCTATTCCTAAATCCCTAGCTCCCTTGGTATTGTCACTCATACTTTACTAAACCCAACTCTCCACTCTCTACTCCAACTCATATTCTGTTGAATAGACCTAAGGAAGTCACAAAACCATACTAGTGGATCTACTATAAATTTGTTATCTAATCTCAGTTGGATCTCAATGAAGCAGGCTAATACTTCTTCAGAACACTTTCTTCTCTCCTCAGGCTTCTTATACCAGCATTTCCCCTCATCTAGGTAGCTGAGGGTCTTACTTTATACTTTACTAAAAAAAAAAAAGCCTATTCTTTTTCTTCTTCCTTTATTTTTATCTCATAATTCTTTGACAAGATGTCTATTTTCTTCTCTTATTATCCAAATCCCTGATGAAGAGATAGCCATGGTCCTCAGCAACACCAACCCTATAAAATGTATTCTTATTTAAATTCTTATTCAAAATTCTGAGGTACCTTGAAATTATCAGATTTACTAATACAATAGAAAAAAGAAATGATAAATATTGGAAAAGATGTGAGAAAATTGGGACAATAATGCATTGTTGGTGTTGTGAATTGATCCTACCATTCTGTAGAGCAATGTGGAACTGTGGCCAAAGGTCCATCAAACTGTGCATACTCTTTGATTGAGCAATACTATTCCTAAATCTGTGTCCCAAAGAGATTATTTAAAAGGTAGGGGAGTGCCTACATATACAAAAATATAGTACAAAAATATAGCACCTCTTTTTGTGGTGGCAAAGAATTGGAAAATGAGGGAATGCTCATCAGTTGGCTGAAGTTGTAGCATATGAATGTAATGTCATATTGTGGTGCTATGGGAAATGATGAGCAGATGTATTTTGGAAAAACCTAGCAAGGTTTACTATTATGGGTCAGAACTCTGAATTTGAAACAAAGGATTCTTACAGGGTACTAAGTCAGTAGAATTGATAGAGATAATAATTATCTAATTTAGCATGGTTCAGTATGACTGATATAATCCTACAAGATGATGTTATGGGCCAGAATTTAAATAAGGTTCTAAGTGGAATTGAGGAGACAATGGTTAAATTTAGTTTAGCAGTGATTTAATCCATTGGTTTGTACTCAGTGTGCAGCATATAAACTAGAAGTTCTCAGGGCCAAAAGGACAAGCGCACTAGAAGCTCTTGGAGGCTGAGACAGATTCATTCCATCATCCATCTTTGTGGTGACTGGAGGCTGAAGTACAAACCTTGGATTCGGGGAGATTCAGAAGCCAGAGAAGGCAGGCAGGAGCTCAAGCTCTTGGAGCCAAGGAGAGAGATAGGCCTCTAAGAAAGCTAACTGGGCCTCAGGAAAGGAGACAAGACTTTGAAAGACGCAATAAAGGATTTGGACTTTAACCCCTGGCTGTACTTGTGGTGATTAGTGAACTGAAATGAAGGCTGCCTCCAGAGACTCCAAGAAAACCTCAACAGAGAACATTACATTTTAGAGAGAATATTACAATTTACATGAACTGATGCTGAGTGAAGTGAATAAAACCAGGGAGCATTGTATATAATAACAGCAATATTGGCTGATGATTAACTATGATAGACTTAACTCTTTTCAGCAATACAATAATTCAATACAATTCCAAAACACTCATGAAGGAAAATGCCATCCACATCCAGACAAATAATTGATGGAGTCTGAATGTATGTCAAAGAATATTATTAGGAAGGGGATTTCCTCTTTCTTTCTGATTCTTCCTTCACAACATAATTAATGTGAAAATATGTTTAACATGATTGCACATGGTTAACCAATATCAGATTGTTTGCCATCTTGGGGAAAGAGAAGGGAAAGGAAGAAAGGAGAAATATTTGAACTCAAAATCTTATTTAAAATAAATGCTAAAAACTATCTTTACATGTAAAATTGGAAAAAGGTAAAATATTATTTCCCCCAAAAAAAGTGCTCTTCTATGATCAAAGGACTATAAAACTATGCATACCCTTTGATCCAACAGTGGCACTACAAGATCTATATTCCAAAGAGATCATTAAAAGAGGGAAAGGGGACAGCTAGGGGGCACAATGGATAGAGCAACATCTGTGAAATCAGGAAGGCCTGAGTTCAAATCTGGCCTCAGATACTTAACACTTCCTAACTGTGTGACCTTGGGCAAGTCACTTAACCCCAATTGTCTCAGCAAAAAAAAAAAAAAAAGGGAAAGGACCCACATGTACAAAAATGTTTGTGGTGGTAGCCCTTTTTATAGTGACAAGGAACTGGAAATTGAGTGGATGCCCATCAGTTGGGGAATGGCTGAATAAGTAATGATATATAAATCTAATGGAATATTATAGTCCTATAAGAAATGATGAGGAGGCTGATTTCAGAAAAGTCTGGAAAGATTCACATGAACTATTGCTAAATGAAGTGAATAGAATCAAGAGAACATTGTACACAGCAACAAGATTATGCGATGATCAACTGTAATGGATTGACTCTTTTCAACAATGAGGTGATTCAAGGCAATTCCAATAGACTTGTGATGGAGAGAGCCATCTGCATCCAGAGAAAGAACTCTGAAAAATGAATGTGGATCAAAATAAAGTTGTTTAGGTTTTTTCCTATCTTGTGCTTTTTTTCCTTTTTTGATCTGATTTTTCTTGTACAGCTTGGTGAACATGGAAATATGTTTAGAAGAATGGAACATGTTTAACATATATTACATGGTTTGTTCTCTTGGGGAGGGAGAAGAGAAAGGAAGGAGAAAATTTGCAACACAAAGTTTTGCAAAGGTGAATGCTGAGAACTATCTTTACATATATTTGGAAAACTAAAAAGCTATTATTAGAATATTACTCTTCCCCCCCCCCAAAAAAAGTGTTCTTGATCCCATCCTTCTTATTTTCTCCAACAGATTTGCTTAACAATTGCCTTCTCTCACTCTAATCTTACATCTATTGGTTCCATTTCCCCTGCCCACAAAAACACTCACTCAGATAGCCTCATCCTTAATATATCCTTATTAGGAGCAATTGGATGGTACAGTGGATAGAGCACCAGCCCTGAAGTCAGGAGGACCTGAGTTCAAACCTGGCCTCAGACACTTAACACTTCCTAGCTGTGTGACTATGGGTAAATCACTTAACCCCAATTTTCTCAGCAAAAAAAAAGAAAGAAAGAAAGAAAGAAAAGAAAAAAAAAAGAAAGAAAGAAAGAAAGAAAGAAAGAGGCACAAAATCCCACTGAAATGTGGGAGAAATAAAATTATCCTACCTACAATAAAAAACACTAAGGCAGAGCTCTGAGCCAATAGCATTTTATTAAAGGGTCCATGGTCCCATTTACTGAAATGGGACTTTCTCATGATCTGAGATGTCTCCTCCTTCCAAGAACCTATTTTTATAGGGGCTAGATGTCCAGATATTAAAGAAAAACTATACTGAATACAAAATCAACTGACATATGATACATAAAATAAAATAAGCAAAATAATATGTCAGCAGGATCACAATTGGATGAAGCAAGGAATATCTCTACACAAAATGGACAAGCTTCTCCTTAGCTGAAGCAGGAGGAAATGGGTACAAATTATCACAGTCAGTGACCTAAATGGTTATAAGACGGTCACCTGCTTCTATTGGATAAGTGATTGATCCAGAAGTACAAAATCATTTTGAAGGACTTTCCATGTAGTTTAGTCACATTGGATTTGGTCATCATGACAAAGAAAAACAAGTATGGAGGGCTTTTCCTATAGTTAAGTAAGTGAACTTTGAATCTACAGCTCACTGTTTTGAGTCTTATATACAGACTTTGATACAATTAATTAATTAATTAATTGGAATAGAATAGGATTCCAAATGAATTCTTTCTCACATTCCCCACCTTAAATCCACAGAAAGATGCCAGTGTTTCTTTGAATTATTACAACCTAAATGCTTAGAGGGCAGTTCTCCCTGAGTGATACAAAACCAGAAGGGAGCAGTTCCCTTACTGAGGTGCAAAAGTGATCCTAGAGAAGAGGGAAATGAATACAACTTATATTATATTGATTATGTTCTATTTGATTAAACAACAACTCATAATATATTAAATGCAACAATAAATTTCTGATATGACTCTCACTAACCAGGAAACACAAGAGACAGGTACCTTCTAGCAAAACATGCCCTAGAAGACATGAAAATTGAAGGACCATAGGGCATTTGCTTAAGGTTAGCAAAGGTAGCATTGTCTGCACTACAAATAAGTTCTGGAAATCCTTTGAATTAATGAAAAGGATTCAAGCAATTTTGACAAATAGCCACCCCACTATGATGATGATGATGCACAGCTTCTGACGCAGACCTCTGGTCCTCTAGAAATCTTTCCTCTTAAGAATACTGGGGCTTTAGATCAGCTTCTAGTGGATTTGCTTCTCTAGTTCTGGTCACTGCAGAGCTCTTCTTCTCTGTTAAAAACAAATCTCTGACAGAATAAATGTAAATACAATTCTTGTTTGGTACTACAATAATCAGGTCAGGTAGTAAGAACTAGTTCAAACTTTAAAGCACTGATAAGAACATTACTAGCCCAGAAGATTTACTGTTTAAGTTGACAAATTCAAATAAGAACTGAAAAAAAATTTTTTAATTCTCAACCCAAATTTTGTATTTGACATATGTAACTACTTAATCTTGTTATAACTATTTATTAAAACCAACTGAAAAATTATCACTCTAGTTATTTTCTTTTTAACTGCTCATCCTTTGCCTAGGAGGATGAGATTTTGCCAGCAAATTATTAATAGAACATTTTTTTTAATGATGATGACCCTGATACACAACTGAATTCATTTAAAAGTTGCCAAAATGATTTCAATTAAAGCAAAAAGTTCTGGGATGGAATGTATAAATACATTGAGTAGTCAATTTTAAAATACTGTATAAACATGTTTGCTTTTCAAGACTTGCTCAATATTCAGGTGGCAATAATAAAGCCATATAAAATTGGCATTTAGGTAACACAAGATATTCTATAATTCTTTTTTATTTAAAATTAAAACTAAAGATGTTTCTGCTAAATAATTAATGGAACAACAATTTTCATCCCATAAAGTGTTCCATCAATACCCACTTATCCTCACATTAATTTTATTTTTTTCCTTTTTTAAAAAACGTATTTCCACATTTATCATGCTGCACAAAAACATCAGCTCAAAAGGGGGGAAAATGAGAAAGAAAGAAAAAAGCAAGCAAACAACAATAAAAAAGGTGAAAATATTGTGTTGTGATCCACATTTAGTCCCTATAGTCCTCTCTGAGTACAGATGGCTCTTTCCATTACAAGACTATTGGAATTGCCCTGCATCACCTGAAAAGAACCAAGTCCATCACAGTTGGTTGTTTCATAATTTTGTTGTTGCTGTGCAAAATGTTCTCTTGGTTCTACTCATTTCACTTAGCATCAGTTCATCTAACTCTCTCCAGGCCTTTCTGAAATCATCCTGCTGATCATTTCTTATAGAACAATAATATTCCATAACATGCATATACCATAACTTATTCAACCATTCCCCAACTGATGAACATCCACTCAATTTTTAGTTTCTTGTCATTACAAAAAGGACTACTACAAACATTTTTGCACATGTGGGTCCTTTTCCCTTTTTTATGATTTCTTTGGGATACAGACCCAGTAGAAACACTACTGGATCAAAGGGTATGCACAGTTTTATAGCTCTTTCAGGATAGTTCCAAATTGCTCTCCAGAATGGTTGGATCACTTCACAATTTGACCAATAATCTCACATCCTCTCTAACATTTATCATTATCTTCTTCATCTTAGCCAATCTGAGAGATGTGAAACTTCACATTAATTTTTAAAAGGACTAAAATTTTAGGCTACATAGCTCAAATCTTATGCTTTTCTCTTATTGTAAGAGCTCAGATATGTTTCAGCATTAACCTTTGAAATAAAAATTTAATGCTATAGTTTTACTGACAACCTACCATGATTATAGAAATTTGTCAAAGAAAGAAAATAGGGACATTATTCAGTTAGGGGGAAATGCTTTCTTGACTTCATGTCAATTCCAAGTTAGAGTTATATAGTCAATTTTATTGAGTCAGGCCTAAAAGATGACATATTTTCCATGTAAGAGGAAATATCACACTGGGACAAAATGAGTCAAGAAAAGCCTACCTAAGCTAATACTGAGTTGTTCTCCCAGCCTTCTCCATAAGTATTACACCTGTAATTCACGGATGTCAAGTCTATAGAATTACTGCATCATGGATCATTGGCCCAATAGGATTCCTTGATAATCATACTTAGAATCAGACTTAGAATAATATCAATTTCAGTACCATGAGATCTAAAATCAAATTCCAAATAATCATAGCTTCATAGGTTCATTAGGGATACCAATAAATGAAATTTGTGATAGTTTAAAAATGAGCAAGGATCACATATCCTTGATGGGAAAAGTTCAAGGCATTTAATTTCATATTTCTAAAGCAAATCATGTTTTTAAACTCTAAAAAGGCTTCTTTCTTCTAAATCCGTGTCTCTAAACTTACTAAAACTTAACTCAAACTCAAAATAAAATAGAGCTATAAGAAGAATTAGTATATTAAAAATACATAATTCACCTAAAATCTCAGAAAATTTTAATTAGTACATCCATGAGGGCTTAAATTGGGAATTGAATCTTTATCTCTCTCAATATTATTAGATAGATGTTTTAAATAATTTTATGTGTAAAATTCTTAATCTAATTTTTAAAATTGTATCATATCTTCTACTAATTATGTTATTGTGTTGAAAGAATGTTATAGCGTGGTATCTTGTAAACTAAATAATCCACCACTTATAAGGCTTCATGGTCTGTATTGTCTGTAATTCAAATGAAAAATGTAATTCAAAATCAAAATGGTCCCTTATTATACTGACATGTATAATTTAATCAAAAATCACACAGTTCATTTACTTTACCTTTTCTTTTTTTATTTGTCCTTATCAATGGAATTTGCTATATGAGAAAAAAGGCAGGAAAATAGCAGCATTAATTCTATTTGATTTCAGGTATGAGTTACAAGTAGTCAATTATATGACAGGATGTCATAACCAAGTTCAGGTGAGATTTCTTATTTATTAGGCTGGGAATAGGTCAAGAGGGTCCTCCCTTCACCTTCATTCTTTTGACTTTCCCAGAGACAGACATCCACCTGTAGCAAGACTGCAGGGTCACTTGACATTTTTCTTGAATGATGAACCAGCAACTTTATGAAGAGACAAAACATTTATATATTATATATAAATATATAATAAGTTTTATATATATACACATATTCACTTTGATGCCATTCTGAATCTGGATTCAAGATTCAGAATAGCAGCAAATTGAAAATCCAAGAGACTCATCTTCAAATTGCAAAATCCTACTAATTATATCATAGAGCTAGATAATTGTTGTTTTTCTTATATATTAGCTTCAAAATCTCACCTAATTTTTACAACTACTCATAAATTTCAGCTATTCACAACTATCATTTCAACTATCATTTTTAAACTATCACAAATTTCATTTATTGATATCCCTAATTCCAATCAACATTTCATCATTTTCCCTTCCCTACCTTGGTCTACAAATAGAGCTAAAGAGAGAACATCAGACCATTTCTAGAATACTGAGACTTTGATAATTGTTGCATATTTTCCTTCCCCAATTAATA
The DNA here is from genome assembly GCF_016432865.1 of Antechinus flavipes. Lineage (NCBI taxonomy): Eukaryota > Metazoa > Chordata > Mammalia > Dasyuromorphia > Dasyuridae > Antechinus > Antechinus flavipes. Next base: position 585,297,714 of record NC_067400.1, read on the forward strand.
TAGGACTGCATAGGAATACTGAGAAAATACTAAAGTGTGAAATGAGATTTTCTCAGCAGAGTCCATGTAGATAAATGGATCATTTGTGCATATAATTTTCTTGATGAAAGCTATGATATTAGAGGGAGCTGTGGCTTTAAAACTAGGGAGTAGTTCAAACTTTGTCATCGTGTGACTTGGGCATAATAATATTTTTGGAGGTGCTCAAAGAGGGGCACAAGTTAGCAGATAGTCAATGCGATTTGAAAAGCAAGGTGGTTAAAAGCTCCACAAATTAGACAAGTCCCTACCATGCAAGATGTCAATAGAGCAGTGTCTGAAGTAATCACAATTCCATGCACAGGGAATAGTTGGTTCAATAATGGCATAAAAAGATACATGAGTCTTCAAATGATCCCCAATGACATCTACTTTACTATTCAAAAGTATCATTTCTCCACTTTGGCCCTAGTTCCTCAAATGGCAATGCTACTGTGTTCCTTCATGCCAAGGAACCTCACAAAGATCTCCTAAAAGACTTTTACCATGCTTTTCTCCCAACAGGAAGTCATTTATTATTATTTTTACTTTTTAGATTTTTTTTAAAACAATATACTCCAATAATCACATAATAGACATATTTAGAATGTAACAGTATTTGAATTAAAAAAAGGGAGAAATAGATTTTAACAGTTTCTCTTAGCCTTTTTACATGTAAAACATTACCAAGCATGTAAAAGTAATTTAGTTAAATTCCTTTAAAACTTATCAATTCATAGAAAAAAAATCTTATCTTTTGACCTAATCACAGTAGTTTAGGTAGTGCTTACCTTCCAGAGCTTCCATGTCAAGGAGAAAATATTGTGTGTGTGTGCATGTATCAATCAAATATTGTAATGGTAGGTTGTTATTCATGACCAGAAAGAACAAAATGACATTACTGTTAGGGTCAAGCTAGAGTGTGTCCAACTATGGCTGAGTAGCCCACTATCTTAGGGTCAAGATACAGTGTGTCCAATTGTGGCTGATTTAGACCACTATATTAGAGTCAAGATACAGTGTGTCCAATTGTGGCTGATTTAGACCACTATATTAGGGTCAAGACACGGTGTGCCCAACTGTGGCTGATTAGACTAGTATGAATTTGGAAGGCACAAATAGTCTCTATGATCATTTGGGAAGCATATGTCTCTAAATTTACACATCTCATTTCTTTTGAGCTACTGCAATTCTGCTTTTCTCATAGAATACAATCCCATCTTTCATGTGGATGTGCCATGCTGGGCTGTCCTGTGCCCGTATCTCCCAGGACTCAGAACTGATTCCAAAGTTCTTCAGAGAAACCTTAAGAGAATGTTCTTGTAAAACTTCTTTTGACCTCTGTGTGAGTATCTTTTGTGACTTCTCCATAAAATGGTTTTTAGGCAAATGTGCATTTGGCATTCAAACCGTGTAACTACTTGCTTGCTAGAGCTTGCTAGAGTGGTATTCTCTGCAGTAGAGTTTGAATGCTTGACAGTTCAGTTCAAGAAAAAATCTCAATGGCTGGCATCTTATCTTGCCAGATGATCTTCAGAATCTTCAAATTCAAATGGACAGTTCATTTTCCTGTATGGAACTGGTATACTGTCCAGGTTTTACAGATATACAGCAATAAAGATAGCAAAGTGACTGCAGATCTTCCATAACAACATCAAAAAGCCAGAAAGAAACAATTCGAATATTGTAAAGCCACAGCCAGGATCACACAAGATTTAGCAGCTACTATCATAAAGGAGCAGACGGCTTGGAATATCATATTGTAGATGGCAAAGGAGCTGGGATTACAACCAAGAGCAATCTACCTAGCAAAAAATGAGTAATAGGAAATGCTATTTGATGAAAAAGATGACATTAAAGCATTCCTGATGAATATATCAAAGCTATATAGAAAAAATGGATATTTGAGCATTTAAAAACAGTGATATTCACAGAATTAAAATTAGGGATTATTATGCTTCCGACAAAAATGAATGCAAAAATAGACCTAGTAAGGGCTATTAATTAAGATAATTAAGAGATAATCTGAGAAACTATTTTGCCAAAAAGTACCATAGACAATGAATAATGTTAATACGAAACAAAAATATGCATCAAATGATATAACATACAAATTCTTAAAGAAGAAGTTAAATGAATTATAGGAGAAAATAGTAAAATTGTAATAATGGGGGAACCTCAATTTGTCCCTCTTGGAACTAGATAAATCTAACTATAAAATAAATAAGAAAAGTTAAAGAGATGAATAAAATGTTTTAAAACCTAAAAACAATAGAGGAGGATTCTGGAAAGATGGAGGTAAAAAATTTAAGGTCTCCAGATTTCCTCCACAAATAGAACAAATTTGCATAATATAAGCTGATGAAAAATCAAGAAGACTTTAGGGCAGAACAGGGGTCTTCCTAGTATAACCCAAGAAAATCAGAAGAAAGACTAGAGCCAGGCATTAACCACTGTGAAGTACAGGCATCTCCAGTCTAGATCCAGGGAAACATCAAGTAGGAACCCCTGGGGCTAGCTGGGTTTGACTGGAGCCTCAGCAGGAACACAGAAACTTTCACCTCCGAGACTGCATAGGGAGTTGAGGATCTGAGCTAGGGAAGACTAAGGGAACTTCAGCTGGTTAGGATTGCCACGCCCAGCTGTGAGGCAGAGATGTGGTCCTTGGTGAGAAAGAACCAGCACACTGGGAGTGCATAAGCAATGGGGCAGGAATGTTGCTGGCTACAGGCATTTCTAGGAGGGTAGAGCTCTTGGTTTGGGATTTCAGGTCAGAGGGGAGAACTGAAGTGAAGCTAGAGATGATATTCTCCCAGTCCATGATTAGAGGTATTCTACAAGCCATAAGTGAGCTACCTAAGGACAAAAAATTCCCTGGAATAGACAGATTTGCAAGTGAATCTTACCAAACAGTCAAAGAACAATTAATTTCAATAACTGAAAAAAAAAATAAGTTAAGAAAGAATCCTACCAAATTCCTTTTATGACACAAATATGGCTTTGATACCTAAACCAGGAAGAGCAACAACAGAGAAAGAAAATTATAGACCAATTTCTCTAAAGCATATTGATGCAAAAAAATTTAAATAAAATACTATCAAAGAGACTACAACAATGTGTCACAAAGAGCATAAACTATGACCAGGTAGGATTTATACAAGAAATGCAGGGCTGGTTCACTATTAGGAAAATAATAAGCATAATTGACTATTTCAATAATAAAAATAACAAAAATCACATAATTATCTCAATAGATGCCAAAAAAGTTTTTGACAAAATATAACACATTCATGCCTGTTTTTTAAAATGCTAGAATATATAGGAATAAATGGAGCTTTTCTTAAAGTGACAAGTAATAAATATCAAAAACCAAGATCAAGCATTATCTTTAGTGATAATAACCTAGAAGCCCTCCAACAAGGTCAAGATGAAACAAGAATATCCATTATCTCTGTTATTAGACAATATTGTACTAGAAACACTGATTATACCAGTAAGACAAGAAAAATAAATTGAAGGAATAAGATCTAGCAACAAAGAAACAAAACCAACACTCTTTGTAGATGACATAATTATGTGCTTAGAGAACCCAAGAGAATTAATCAAAAGTTAGCTGAAACAGTTAACAATTTTAGCAAAGTTGCAGGATATAAGATAAGCCCACACCAATTACCTGCATTTTTATGCTGATGAAACTCAGCAATAAAAAAATAGAAATTTCATTTTAAAAAAGTACATGCAGTATAAAATATGGAGGAGGGGGACATAGCAAGACACATCAAGTAACTTCATGACACTACAAAACACTTTTCACACAAATTTTTAAAAATCTGAACAATTGGAAAATATTAATTATTCATAGATAGGCTGAGTTATAATAAAAAAGATCATTCTATTCAAATTAATTTATTTATTCGGTACACTACTGATCAAATTACCAGAGAATCATTTTATAGAGCTAGGAAGAAAAAAAAAACAATAATATTCATGTGGATGAACAAAAGGTCAAGAACATCAGGGGAATCAATTTTTTAAAATGTGAAGGAAAGTAGCTGAGCAATACTAGATTTCAAATAATATTATTTTTAAAATGCTGGGAAAACTGGAAAGTAGTCTTGCAGAAACTCAGCACAGATCAACACCTCATACCATGGACCAAGATAAGCTCAAATAGATATATGATTTAGACATAAAAAGTGATGTATGCAAATTAAGGGAACATGGGAAAATTACCTCTCAGATATATGAGAAAAAAAGAGTTCATAACCAAACAAAAGATAGAGAGGATCATAGGAAGTCAAGTGGATGATTTTGATTACACAAAATTTAAAAGGTTTTGCACAAGTAAAATCAATGCAGCCAAAATTAAAAGAAAAGTGGGAAACTGGGGAGAGGGGAGGAGACTATACAACAAATTTCTTTGATAAATTTCTCAACTATATAAGGAATTGGGTTAAAACTATAAAAATAGGGGACATTCCCCAACTGACATATGGTCAAAATATGAACAGACAATTTTCAGAAGAATTCAAAATTATCAACAGTCATATGAAGAAAAACACGCTTTAAATCACTAATAATTATATAAATGCAACTTAAAACAACTCAAGTATTAATTCACACCAATTAATTTGACTAAAATGATAGAAAATTGACATATTCTGGAAAGGATGTAGAAAACTAGGTACCCTCATGTAAATGGTCTAACCATTCTGAAGAACATTTTGATATTATGTCTATAATTTCTTTAATGTGCAACTATAAAACTGCACATACCCTTTTATCCAGCGACACCACTTCTAAGTCTGTGTCTTAAAAGGAAAAAGATCCATTTGTACAAAAGTATTTACTGCAGCTCTTTGTTGCGGTGGTAAACAAATATGATTGTGGTATATGATTGTGATGAAATCCTATTGTGCTATAAGAAATAATATGCAGGATACTTTCAGAAAAACCTAGAAAGACTTACATGAACTGGTGCAAATGAGCAGAACCAGGAGACTGCTATACATAGTAACAGCAATAATGTATGATGAATAATTTAGTTATTCTTAGCAATGTAATAATCCAAGACAATTCTGAAGAACTTATAAGGTGCTGTCCATTTCCAGAGAAAGAACTGGTGGATCCTGAATGCAGATGGAATATAGTTTTTCTTTACTTTATTTCTCTTGTATTTTTAATATGTGTTTTCTTTCACAGAATGATTTACATGGAAATGTATATTGCATGATTACACATATATAATCGATGTCAAGTTGCTTGCCTTCTTAATGAAGGGAGGAGGGCAAAGGGAGATAATTTAGAACTCAGAATTTGTGGGTAAGAGGAAAACTAGTAAAAATCAAATGTTTTATCTCAATTTTTAAAAATGTAAAAAAGAGTATTTTACACACACACACCAAAAAAGAAATGAATGAGAGAAATTATTTGGAGATATTTAGAGAGGGAGTGAAAGTTGAAGTTGTAACTTGCTCAGGATCACATAGACAGTAAGTGTCAAATACCTGAGGTGGGATTTGAACTCAGATTCTGACTCCAAGTTTAATGCTCTATCCACTATGCCACGCAGCTGTCCCTCTGTCCTTTTCTAAAGTTCTCATCTTAAAAGTTCAGCTTCTGAAGTATAGGAGTGATGATATCAGATAAAGTTAATGTTCTCCTCAATCTAGCTATTGCTACCCTAACCATCCTTATAAAAAATTTAATCTAAGTTGAAACTTCCAGACCATTGTGCTCTTCTCAGACTTGAGTAAGGGATTTAGATCCTTTATTTAGATTTTCCTGAAGCTGGTGTAATTAAGTTACATTCCCCCAGCCCTTCCTTAGAATAGATCCATCTCTGATTGTAAAATTCATTCTCTCTCATTAATTGCTAACTAATCAGAGCTGATTACTACTTATACCTATTACAGTGATTCATCTTTGGTCCAAAATAGATGGCCAAATGACCGTTTCTTTTATTAATAAAATACTACTATTATTAATAAAAATGATTACCCAGAAACTATGTCTCTCAAACTTTTGAAATGTCACATAATGAAGTAGATGATTACAGAAAAACCTGAGATCTACATGAACAGATTGTTGTAAAGTGTACAAAACTAAAAGAGCATGCTATAGAATAATAGCAACAGTGTAATACATAATCAAGACTTAACTTCTCTGATCAATACAATGATCCTTGACAATTCTATTAAACGCATGATGAAAAATATTATCCACCTTCAGAGAGAACTGGTGAATTCTGAATTCAAGATAACACATATCTTTCTTGCTTTTAAAAAAAATACAATATGGCTCATGTGGAAATATGTTTTTACATGATTTCAAATATAATGTGTGTCATATTTCTTGCCTTCCGATGGATAAGGAAGAGGGCAAAGGAAGAGAAAGAATTTAGAACTGAAAATAAAAATGCTAAAATAAAATAATTATTCCTAAAAATTATATGCTATGTATGGCTTTAATAGGTCATGCATGGCTGGTCCAGGATGGTATCTGTGGGAGGTAGGGAGGTCCAGCACTCCTTTCCACCCACTTTCCCCCACCGCCATTCATCATTGTCTGTATGTAGTCACAAGCCTGAAGACCAATCTAACTTTCTTGTCCTTTACAGCCAGTCAGGCCCTGCCTCGGCAGAGGCAATAAAAGATCCAGGACTCTCTTCAGAAGCTGGAAGGAACAGAAATTTACCACCCAGCCTGAATCAGAAACAACAATGGTCTCATTTCTACTGTGAGTATTCATGGGATAGCAACATGGAGGGTTGTGTCAGTCGCTGGTATTCCAATAGATAGCATAGGTACCTATTTCCTCTTCATGCTCTTAGGGAAGGTTCATCTTTGAGAAAAAATGGTCTTACCCCAAGTGTGGAGGTGATGAGAGTTTATGGCAGCAATGACCCCGTGCCAAGATAGCCACAAACTCTGATACTTTAGTTTACCATCTAGGGAAGGGAGGGAGGACATGACAACCAGCATTTCCCAGGATCCTGAAGCTTAAGGATGAGGTCACACTATGTTGTCTCACCCCTCTCTATTTTTTTTGATGAGGCAATTAAGGTTAAGTGACTTGCCCAGGGTAACACAATGAGGAAGTGTTAAGTGTCTGAGGCCAGATTTGAACTCGGGTCATCCTGGCTGTGCCACCTAGCTGCTCCTGTTCCTCTCTATTCTTTATGTGGAAGCTGCTTGAGGAGGTAGTGGGTTCACCTTCATTGAAAGTCTTAAAACAAAGGCCAGATGACACTTTTCAGATATAACATGATGGGGTAGGGAATTCCTTTTAGGCTGTGGGTTGAACAAAATGGCTGTTGGAGTCCCATTCAACTCTAAAATGCTATGATTCTGTTACATGTCTAGATTACACAATAAATCTGTAGTTGAGCTGGGTATAAAAGCCAAATATCTTATTACCCTTCCCCATGTTCCTTCTATCACATTGCCTCCATCTTGTTTACAACTCAATCATTCCTCAAAATTTTTTCCTTTATTTTCTATTAAAAAGAGCATCTTTAAAGAATTTCTCGACAGCCAAACTCATTCACTTCTTTCCCCACTAATGAAAGAACGTTACCTTCTTTGCTTTGTAGAGAGCAGTACTCACTGTACTTTGTAAAAGCCCAGCAGCTGTCCTCCTGCCAGAGTCTGAACTATGTGTCTGGCTGTTAGCAATGATGTGCTAACAGTGGAAATGACCTGGTTTTAAGGGCTGAGTGAGTAGTAAATAAGATCAGGGACTCCAGGTCGATATGACCCTATTCTGAGCTGGGGTTTCTAAAGGAACACTCGGGATTTAATTGACTTGTTTATAATCTTAGGCAGGTTAATCCCATTTAAGCATATTATTTATCAAATTGACAAATAATAAAATTCAAGAGATTGTTGATTTCTACTGTAAACAGGAAATGCTACTTAAATAGAGCTGGAAGGGATAGGAGAGACCTCAAAAATGTTAGAGGCAGGACAGAGGAATGGTAAAATGACTGGAATTGGAAGTCAGAAAACTGCTTGGGTTCCTCTCTACAAACTGCCTGACTTTGGGCAAATCACAGCCAATCAGTGTTCTTATCTAGAGAATTAAAGGAGTGAAATTTATACTATTTACCTCACAGCAAAGAGAAAGGATTCCTACAACCTGCATAATGACTTAGAAAACCACATATTAACATTATCTATATTCTATTGTATTTTTTGCTATCTGATAATATTTTTCATACATTTTAACTGGTTCTTCTGGAAGGCCCAGTGTTTGACACTTCTAGTTTAAAACACAATATAAATATAACCCATTAGAGAAAGAAGGCACTTTAGAACATAAAATGTTAAAACTAGAAGGCATTAGAAAGATGTCATATGTGTTGTTCTTTTGGAAAGTTGACTTGACTCTCAGCCCTTGAATTTCCTCATCTATTAAATAATAAGATTGGACTAGAGGACTGGTTCTAAACTTATGGGTTTAGATCAATAATAGCCTACTTTTCAAATTTGAGGATTCATTCTTAATGTCAAAAAAATTGTATGTCTCCACACAGTAGTAACTATATTATTAATATTCACTATTTGAGAAAATACAAAACAAGTAAAAGCTGCTGTAAGTTCTATAAATTCATTTAAATTATAGATTAAAATGTTTTTCCTAGGTTGTTTTACATATGTATAATGTACCCCAGTTACATATAAAATAATATCTTTTACATTTTTTTTAAACTTTGAGTTCCAGATTCTCTCCCTATCCTACCCCCTTTAAGAAGGCACATGCAAAATATTTCTATAAAAGTCATATAAAGCAAACATAAATCTCCTCTCCCCGCAAAAGAACTCTAAAAAAAAAAAAAAAAGATAAAAAAGTATGTTTCAATTTGTATTCAGACACAATCAGTTCTTTCTGTGGGCATGGACAGCATTTTTCTAAGTCCTTCAGAGCAGTCATTCACAGCTGATCATCCCACAATGTTGCTATTACTTTGTACGTAGTATATTTCATTTTGCATGACTTCATGGAAGGCTTTCTAGGTTTTTCTGAGAGCATTCTTGCCATCATTTTTTATAGAATAATAGTATTCCATCATAATCCCATGACACTTTATTCAGCCATTCTCCAATTGACCGGCATCCCTTCAATTTCCAATTTTCTGCCCTGAGAAAAAAGCCACTATAAATATTTTTGTACATATAGGTCCTTTTATTTTTTTTTAATTTCTTTGGGATTCATGATATTGTTAGGTCAAAGGATATCCATGATTTTAGAGCCCTTTAGGCATAGTTCATATCTTTTGATCATTTATCAATTGGAGGATAGCTGAAGTTTATAAATTATAACATTTATAAATTTTACTCAGAGAAACTTTCCTCAAAATTCCTTTCACAATTACTATTGCTAACTGTGTTCCCCCTCCCCCATTTATTCTATTCTCTTTCTCCTTTCACCCTCTCCCTCCTCAAAAATGTTTTGCTTTTGATCACTCCTTCCCCAATTTAAAAGCTTTTAAATTATCTGTATTTTATTCACAGCTTCAACATCTAGAGACATTTGAAAAATAGCAATACATGTTAATATAATATTTATCCAGTCTATTGGAGATATATTTACTTATTCTTGAATTCACAGACCCTCTTATCATAACACTCATCCACTCACTTTCTCCTTAAGCTTCTTAGCCCATAGGTTTAGAACCACTCCTCTAGTCCAATCTTATTATTTAATAGAGGAGGAAATTCAAGGGCTGAGAGTCAAGTCAATTTTTCAAGAGAACAACACATGTGACAATACCCTGGCTTCTCAAATCTCAGTGCACTGTCTTTTTCACTAGCAGGAAAGAGCTAATACATTTGGGAGCAGCTTGGTACTCATGCCTGAAATTCTCTTTGAAGAAATATCATGTTCTGATGGCCTTGTCACATTTGTCTCAGGAAAGGCCAAAGGACTTTGCTCAATTGCCCTCCAGAGAGTTTCTTTTTTTGTAAGCTACCCTTTTCCTTTAGCTCATAAAAGTTCAGTCTTTAGTGAGTCTATGTATCTTTTCTGCTTTCTTTCTATTCATTTTCAAGATAAAGCTATCAATTAGATTCTATTTACTGAAAGGACATCACATGAAAATTTTATTTATTCATTCACATGGGAAGTTTATCCCAAAGTATATCCATAGGGACCACAAGTAACACCTGTATCCTTCCTCCTCACTTCTTGTGATCTATATCATGTGTCAAACATGTGACTTCTTGGTGGCAAGAAGCAAATATTCTTCAATACAAACTTGAACTGATTAACATGTAACTGGGAAATAATTTGCAAAATAAAAATATATATAACAGAACATAGCTAATCTTAATATGTGGTTTTCTAAGTTAACAAGTTGCCAAAAGGAATCTCTTTCTATTTCACTTTGAGAGCCCTAGTCTACACGATTTGGGGCAAGTCATTTTCTGTCTGAGTTTCATCTTTCTCATCTGTAAAATGAAGTAGATTAAATAAGATGACATATAAAGACTTTTTCATGGTCCTAGATGATCTGTAAAATCCTCACTTAATGAGTAATATAGTAAAAAAGTCTACTTGTAATGCAGGAGAATATAATTTTATCTTAGTGGGGGGAGAGAACAATAGGTTGGAGCTAGTGAGCATGGGTTCAAGGTTTAATTCTCACATTCATTGACTGTCAATCTGTAAGACAAGTCATCTATAAAAGAGAGAATATCATACTTCTACTCTGTTACTTTACAGGGCTATTGAGGAGGGTCAAATGAGAAACTATAAATAATGTCCTAAGTTGTAAACCTATATGAATGTCAGCTAAACTCATTGTTAAACCAAGATCAAATTCTAGGATTCTAGTCAGCCAGGTTAAATGAAGTCAAAATTTAATTCTTAGCCCTCTCAAATCCAATTCCTGGTAGGAGAGAACATGGCCCTAAATTTTTAATCTTGGAGCCAATAAATTATGCTTACCTTGCCATCCTCTTATGTACACAGTAGACATTTGGTTGGGGTCTTGGCCTGGTGTTTAAGTGTTTGCCATGAGCAAGTGGTTGGTCTGTCTGGCAAATGTGTACAGAGCCCTTTGGTATCTTGAGATCCAATCCCTGAGGCAGCATGAAGTGTCCTAAAATGGAATGTGAGGGTGTCTACATCCATCATTGGAACATGATGGCCTGAACTCTATCGCTGCCAAGCCTATCACCTTTAAATCTATTAAAGCACGGCTGCTTTACCCATTGGAGGTGGGAGAGAAATTCAATTCTGGGCTTCTGTGCAATGGGGACAGTCTGTGTCAGACAGGATTGTGGAAAGGGGAGCTGGATTGGGAGTAGGCATTTTAGCTACCACCTAATTTTGTTGGACATTTTTGAGTCTATTTCTGGAGCTGATCCAGCCTAAGACTTTCTTGGTTTCAATCCTTCCACAGTGGAGACAGTTTTACCAGGAAATGATCTATAAAGAGGAGCAGGAACTATTTCCCTCTTATTCTATCCCCAGTGTCTAGCAATTTTCCTTACACCTCTAGAGACTAGATCTGCAATTTCATTGGTGTAAGGAAGTACCAGGTGAGGAAACTCTATCAGCGAAACTTAGCATGTGTCCTGTCATTTCTAGTCCTACTTTCCTAGAGCACTGAGAGGTTACAGGCCTTGTCTAGAATCCCACAGTCAGCATAGGTTATAAGTGACCCTTGAACATTGATCTTGTTCCTTTGGAGACCAACTCTCTCTCCATTATACCTCAGTGCCTCTTACCTTGTATGTAGTAAGTGCTGAACAAAGGTTTGTTGAATTGAATTGAATAAGTATCTCCCCGTATCTGTGTGCTTCTGTGGCTACAAATGTATCTGTATTCTCTCCAGTAGACACAATTATCTCCCCCGTCTTCTCAAAGTTATGGTCTCTGCTTCCTTCTTTTCCAAATGTCCTAATGCTCTTGACTGAGAACTTTTTCTTCCTTCCCAGTGGGCAGGAGGTTTGTGTTTTCTGTCCCAGTACCTTCAAAATGAAGACCTTCCTCCTGCTGGCTGTATTGATGACCTATGGTAAGAGTTGACTCTGAGACTTTTCCCATACATGAGCCCCGTGGAGGACACACCTTTGGGTGCACAAAGAGCCCACCACCACCACCACTACCCCCACAGCTCCCAAGAGTTCTGGGTCCCTCCAGTTTTGTTTCCAATCCCCCTTTGTCTCTACAGTAAGTTTGAATAAGGAGAAGGAAGGCAAGATCTCTTATCTAGTGAGAAATGTGGGAGACAGCAAAGTCAGTGGAAGGGAAAAGAAGAGGCAGAGAATCACTACTCACCAGAGAGGGTGCTAAAGATGACAACAGACTATATCTGTCTTGCAGGCCCATTTCAAGTACAGGGAAGCTTGAAGCAACTGCAGGATATAATTCAGAAACTGACAGGGAAGAATGCCCTGGTTAATTATGGCTTCTACGGCTGCTACTGTGGCTTAGGGGGGCGGGGGACCCCCAAAGATGCCACTGACAGGTAAGTAGTTATCTCTTAATCCTGTAAAGGTAGGTCTAACAGCCCCCAAGATCAACCTCTACTTCTTAATCAAGCTAAGGATGGGGCAAGAAGCAGGGGAACCAAAGGAAAACATTTTGAGAGTAGAAACTATAGGAACAAAACAGCCTATGAAGTCTTCCACAAGTAGAGGATAAAGGGATTTCTACAGATACATTTGCAAAGCCCTATTAGATAGCACAGGACTTAGGGCTGGGAGAGATCTTAGAAACCATTCAGGCCAAATCTTTCATTTTAAAGGTTTGTGGGACAAGACTACCGGCTCAAATAAATCAAAAAAAAAAAAATTTAAGGAGATTTCTCAAGGCAAAAGCAGAAAGGAATTTTATTACAGTCTCATGAGAAAGGGAATCTCCCTCCCCACAAGCAGTTAAGCAAGGAGAAGCAAGGCCCAGGTAACAGACAAGAATTATATAGGGGCCTGGGCTAACACTCCCTATAGGCTGGATCTTTGTCCTGATTAGTCAGGACAAATGATCTCACATTCTAAGTCATAAATAAGGAAAAAACTTTCTATCCAATCACATCTTTAGGATTTCTAAATTACCATATTGGGGAATTTCAATGCCAAGGTGGCCCCAACTTAGTCTCACAAAGAAAAGGTCCTACTCTTTGTAAACCATGGGATTTCTGGAGAAAGAAATCTGGCTCTGTGGCACAGCCGACCTTCCCTCAGTCTTTAGAATACTGTCTCCATCTTGTGAGACAGCTTTCACAATTCATTTCATTCAAAGATGTTCCCTTTGTTGAGGTGTGAGAATTGAGGGTTGAAAGATCCCCCTGGTCAATGTTGCAGATTCTTTGAGAAAGAATTCGCAAACCTGAAGTTTATGGCAAAAGTGGTTTTTTAACACACTAAGAAGACAGCTTTCTTAGTAGGCAAAATTCTGATAGGATAATTTTGCAAACATCTAGGTATATAGTGTGATTTTATAGGGCCATTTTGCCTCCGAGCCAGGGGCCAATCTCCAGATACATGAGGGACTAATCTTCAACTCAGTAGAAGACTTTGGCCATGCCTCAGGCCGAGATTTTCAATTGAATGAGATTACTTATCTGGGAATTTTCTTCAAGAATGTGTGGAGCCCCTCCCAGAGGTGGGACTGTTTGAGACTCAGAAGCTCCCTTCCCTCAAAGATTAAAGGGGATAGAGTTTACATCAGGGCCTTTCTTACCTTTCTCCTAATGATTAAGGGAACACAGTTTCCATCTCCTTTAAGAGGGAAATGACCGGCCCCTCCCAATCACTCAGGTAACATTTTGCTTGAGACAGATCTAAAGAAGCCCATATGGAGCTGTCCCTGAAGGTGCCCAAAACACCCAGAGCTCTGCAGATTTTCACACATGCTAGTACCAAAAACTAGGACTGAGACACAAAGTCCAACATATCCACCGAATGGATCCACAAACATTTGAGAGGGACTCGTGTGTGTTTCAGCTTAGATCCAGGAAAAGAGGATGGTGTCTCTGGGATGGGAAAGTCTAACTAGGGAAAGAAGACAGGGTCTGGAAGACTCAATTGGTATGTGAGCTGTCTTTAAGTCTTCAAAGGACCATTATAGGGAGTAGGAGTCTAACCTATGCTAATGTGTAATGGGTGGGAGAAGCGAAGAGGAAATCATAGGTACAACATAAGGGGGAAACTTCCAAATAATGAATCATCCCAAAGTGAAATAGGCAGCTAAAGAAGCAAAGTTGGATCGGGGATGTGATAAAGAAAGATTCTTGGATCTATTGGATTAGATCACCTCTTAGATCCCACCCACTTCTAAGACTGTGAATCTCCATCATCATTATATAGAGCATCTGCTCATTTGGGGCAAGAGTTGTTTTGTTTGATTTTTGTTTCTCCAACACCCACTATGATAAATAGTATATGTTGTGTCTAACTCTTCTTGATCCATGGATCATAGCATATCCATAGTGGCCACAAAGTTTTCTTGGCAGAGACAAATGGTTTTCTTGGCAGAGACTAAGATTATATGACTAACCATTAGTCAGTGTCAAGTGGGATTTGAACTCAGTTCTTCCTGACTCCAGGCCGACTAAATCCTTTTGTCAAATAGCACACAGTAAATGCTTACTAAATACTCATCGACTAACTGATTGATCACCATTAAGAATCCCCAGTGTTTGATACTGTGTAAACTCTGGAGGCACTTTGAATGGAAGACTATGAATGAAGATGATGATGGTAGATCAATCCTTTTAAAATAGTACTTTAAGGTTACAAATCATTTCAAAGGAATTACCTCATATGAGACTAAAAAAAAAAAAAAAAAAAAAAAAAGAGTGAAACAATTGGGCCATGCCTGAACTAAAAAATGAGGAATTCAAATCCCTTATTTTCTAGAGAATAAATCTCCTAAAGTTCCTGTCCAGATTTCCCAGAGAAAAAAATAAATTGACTTCCTATGCTCTCTTACCTTCCCCCACATAGAAGGGGAGCCCATAACCAATCCTTTATTGCATTACCTGAGAAACATTCTCTGAATTATGGGTAAATATATCTTCTTCTGCTGCCTGAGATCACATAGGAAGTCAGTGACAGAACCAAGGTCAGGTCCTTTAGCAAATCCCTTTAACCCTTTGTTTCTTAGTCTATGAAATCAGGAACATGGTCTCCCCTTCTAAGGTGCCTACTAGCTCTCAATCTTAAGATCCTGTGAATCCAGCTTTGCCAACATTCAGGCCTACTTTCTCCATTGCCTTGTTCCATGTCTACTGATTCTTGAATAATCCTGCATGGGAGCTGGGAGAAGGCACTGAATGCAATGTCTGTTGACTGACTGCTCCCCCTGAGAGACAGCAGCCCTCAGCTGGGGTCCTCGCTACAGGTGCTGTGCAGCCCATGACTGCTGCTACTCAAGACTGGTGAAGAATGGCTGCCGCCCCAAAATGGAGAAATACAATTACACCTACCTTAATGATGTCATCACTTGTGGTGAGAGAACCTCTTCACTGACTAAGCATCCCAGATGGGCAGAACTGTGGTCTCGGGGTTGTGTCGCATTCATCTGGGATGGAGAGACAAGAGCATCTGCTTCTGAATCTTTCCCAAAGCACCATGTAAAGGGTTTGGTCTATACAGGGCAGGAGGGCTTAATAGAAGGGAGAAATTACTGATTATCAATGTCCTTCAGTTCTAGTGATTTGTTTCTATTTCCAGGGTCTGGAAGCAAGTGCCAAAATCAGATCTGCTCCTGTGATAAAACTGTTGCATACTGCATGCTGAGAAATTTAAGAACCTACAATACCAAATATCAAAGCTTTCCCAATCTCTTGTGTTGGGGGAATAAGCTCCAGTGCTGAGAACTCAAGCTCTCTTCCATCAGCAAGGCAAAACAAGAAGGAACTCTCCTTGTCTGGACTCTTGCCTTGTGAAAGGCTATGAAATCTATTCTGTGGGGCCAGGTGGTCTGAGAGAGAGGGGAGAGGGAGAAAAGGAAGGGAAGCTGAGAAAATTTAACTCTACTCCTCTCCCACTTTCTGGACCTGCTCCATTGTCGGCTCAAAGATTCCTACTGAATAAAATGTCCCATTGGCTGACTCTTTGTTTATGTCTGCCCTCTAGACGTCTTGCTTCCCCACATCTTTCTACAAGATTCCCTCAACTCACTGTTAACCATCCAGGCCTCTCCAGAGGAGCAATGTAGGTATATATAATTCTTGAGTATCCTTGTGCCCCTTAATCATTGTAATTCTTATTCCCAGGCTCCATTTCCCCAGGGCCACCAAGTATTCCTCAGATCTGCCTTTCACAATGTATATTCCAGGAATGTGAATTCAGGTTCATATCAGCCTCACACAAGAAGCCAAAAATCACAAAAGACTTCCCATTTTGGGATTATCTGTGCCCCCAGTCTCTTCAGGTTTTTGTACAGATAATTAAGCATTGGCTCCTTTCATATGTATGTAAGAACTTAAGATAAGCCAGAAAGAATCTCCTAAATCTTTTAGACCAATCCCTTTATTTTACAAATAAAAAAACTGGCGCTCAGAGAATATAAATTATTTTGTCCGAAGTTATAACTGTAATAAATGGAAGAGTCAGAATTTTAATATGGGACTCCTCTCTCTCTCTCTCTCTCTCTCTCTCTCTCTCTCTCTCTCTGTCTGTCTCTCTCTCTCTCCTTCCTTTTTTCTCATTCTTTCTCTCTGCTTCTTCTCTTCTTCTTCCTTTTCCTCCTCTTCTTCTTCCTCCTCCTTCTCTTCTTCCTCTTCTTTCTCTTCCTTCTTCTTCATTATCTTCTTTTTCTTCATCTTCTGCTGCTGCTGTTTCTCCTCATCATCATCAATCTTCTTCTTCTTCTTCTTCTTCTTCTTCTTCTTCTTCTTCTTCTCTTCTTCTTCAAATTGTCTTTATAATATTGTTATGATATTTGCAAATGGAAGTGTTGCCTCCTAAGCAGAAAGACTTGGCCTGCTGGGGGAAAGGCAGAGTTTATATACATATTATACTGGACCATGACATAGTTATTTTTAGGCCTTAAATTGCTGTTCTCATGGTACCTCCAGGAGCAGTTATTGAGTTGATTGTCTCAAGTCTTGAAGGTTGTGATTACTCTACAGGATACAGAACCAGAGTTCTGTGATGGGAACAAGAGTGCAGTATTATGAGCATGTCAAGAGAGGTGATGGATATTGGCTCTCAGATCCCTGGGAAGTAAGAGGAGCTTAAATGATAAATCTCTCAGTGAAGGCCTGATGGTCTTCACAGCAATACACTTTGCCAGAGGTTGAGGTCATCTAGAGCACAAAGGATTATTGTTACACCAAGCTCACTAGGTCTTAGCTCTAGGAAACTGAGTATTTCCAAAATTTTTGACATTTCCCACTTTTGGTCAAAGTTGGGGGAGTGGGAGGCAGGGGAGGGGGAGGAAAGATTGAAAGAACTCCTACCTTATGGACAATAAAGGAGAGACAGGAATATGGCACAGATATTGCCCAGGGGGTTGGTTCCTTGAGGAGACCTATCAGAAAAGTGTCCCAGGTATACAATATACTTTTATTCTCAGGACAACTCTAATGGGAGCTCTGCTTCTCTGATTCCAAATCTAAAGGTTCCCTGATAATTCTGGTTCTTTAACTTTGAAACTTCAGAGAATTTCCATTTATAGATCATTTACTATTTCTTTCCTTACCTAAATCCAGAAGCTGTTATAAGAATCTTTTATAAAATTTATGAGGGTCTAACCATAATATGAACTCTTCTGCCTTTTAAAATTATCAATTAGATTAAAAAGTTTTTAAAATGGGAAATAATTTCAGTTTCTTTACTATTATTAATACAACTTATGTGTAAAATCCAATTCTGAGAACCTACTACTAAAACTTGAAACTCAAACTCTAAACCTGAATTTCCATGATAAATTTGGAAGTTGATCATGTATCTCTGTACATGTCTAATCCTGTTGTTGTTTTTTTCAAAATTTAATTTAAAAATTTTTATACATATTTTCCCTTTTAAAAGATATTATCCCTATATTATAAATTGACCACAAATATAGGTTAAAGTTGTAATATGTTCATACTTACATGCTATTATAGTAACTCAGAGATATTCTATTATCAATCTATTATTTAATAGATTTAGTATTGTACTTAAAAATTCTTGATTAATAGAAATTTGATTTTATGTAAGAATATATTATGCATATTATATCAAAAAGGTACATAGTTATGTCATAACAAAAGAGAAAACTTAGCTTTATTAGAAAAAAATCCCTTAGCTCTGTTTGATTCCAAATATGAATCAAATCTGACAGCCAATCATGTAGTCACAGAATGTTAAAGGCAAGGTTTAGGATTAACTGATGAGGAATTTTTTCTTTTCAAACAGGAATTACAGAATGAGGAAACAGACTCAAGAAGCTCCTACATAGGTCATGTCCTAGGTTGTCTCCACAATCTCTCCCAGGCACAGATATCTACCTTTCAGCAGTACTGCAGCACATGCCATTTTCTACTATTGTTTTTATGACAATTCAGACAATTATCCTGGTAATGAAAGCGCAAAACAATAAGTTACAATCCCAAAAATTTTTACCTTGAATAGCAAAATTTCCCTCACCTCAACTTAGGGCTTGAATATCTTTCCTTGTGTTTCCTTAACATTTAACATTTCATTAGTTAAAACTACCTATATTCTGTGACTTTGGACATACAATAAATAAGTGAATTCATTATTAATATGTTGAAACTATATCTTTAAACCACTTTCAAAATAACCAAGATTTTCAAATGAAAATTTTCTACTATAGTAAATATTAGTAGTAGTAGCAGTAGCATTTACATGTTTTATTATACCTGATTAAATATTTAACAATTTTCAAAAGCCTATTTTTTAATCACATCCTTTTAAAAGCCCAATTCATGTTTAACAGCATCCAAATTAAAAGGTAAATTGTGTCTAATAGCATTTCTGTTCTACAATGGTCTCTCAAATTTCACAATATAGATTCAGAAATACAATAATAACACAAACAATAAGTTTCAGATGATATCAAATGCATTTTCAAATTATCACATATAACAATCATTGATCTTATTATCTCTGGCATTTTAAAAATCACTTTAGAGTTAAGAGAAGTAGAACAAAGAAATAATAATAATGTAGTATTTAGTTTATGCCACTGTATTAAGCACTTTATAATCATTGTATAATTTTGATTTCATAACAATAACCCTAAAAGGTGGACTTAGTCTTTGATTTCTATCAAAATTCTTATTCTTACAATTTAAATCAGATCTCTATATAGGCTATAAATGAAATCTTTTATAAGATAAATTTCCTAGAAAGATTTTTCCCATTTACTTGCTTCTTTTCTAAATTTAGCTACATTGATTTTATTTGTGAAAAAAAAATTAAATTTAATCGAAGTTGTTCATTTTACCCTTCGTGGACCTCTACATATCATTTTATCATGAACTTTTCCCCTATCAACAGATCTAACAACTAATTTCTTTCAAGTTTCTTTAAGTTATTAGTTAGCTCTCTCAGTTTTGTGTCACCTGCAAAACTGATAATATACGATGTATGTTTTTGTCCAAATCATTAAAAAAATGTTAGAAATCACAGAGATCCCTATAATTCTCTATTAGAAACTGATTGCCATATTGACATTGAACCCATTAACAAATATTCTTTGAGTTAATGCATCCAACCACTTCTTAATCTATTTGACTATTATTGTCTCATCCATCTCTCCATTTTCCTGTGAAAACAATATAAGATACTTTATCAAAAATTTTGTCATGATCTAAGAAAAATCCATCCACATCATTTCCCCTTATCTACTAGTTTAGAAATCCTGACCAAAAAAAAAAGGCAATGAGCTTAATCTGGTACTTACTCTTGATAAAGGGATGATGATTCTTTGTAATCACTTCTTTATTATCTAGATGTTTGGCAGCCATTTTTAGTGATCTATTCCAGAATTTTCCTTGAAACTGAAATCAAACTCACTGGCCTATAGTTTACAGACTCTATTTTTTTCCTTTTTCTTGAAAATCAGCACATTTACCCTTTTTCAATCTCATGGCACTTCTTCCCTTTTCTATGATCTTTCAGAGTGTCAATGATGATAGCTTAGCAATGACATCTACTAGCTCTTTCAGAAACCAAGGATATAGTTCATCAGAGTTTGGTTCCCAAATTCATTGAGGGCAACTAGATTTTTCTGGACAGAGAAAATAGAAGAGAAGAGGAAAAAAGTAATAAGAAGTTCTTCCTTCTCTTTGTGGCTAGTTAGAATCAGTTTATTTAAATCATGATGAGTCAACAAGAATTCATTAAGCACCTACTGTTGCCAGTACTTTGGGAACTGTGTGTTAAGTACTGCGGGAACAAAGAAAAATAAAAGACAGTCCCTGTTGTCAGAGAACTGTCAACTGGGAAAGAGAGAACAAGCAAATACTATATATAAATGATACATACAGAAGATAAATTGGAAACAATCCAACAGAGGGAAGAAACTAACACTAATGAATATTAAGGAAAGGGAATTTTAGCAGCAATATGAAGGAAGCCAAAAGACAGAGATGAAGAGGGGAGAAATTCCAGGCATGGAGATTAGTCACAGAAAATGGGTCTTGTGCGAGGAACAGCAAGGAGCCCAGTCTCACTGGATTGCAAAATATGAGGTAAATGGGGTAGATGATATAAGAAGAATGGAAATATAAGAAAGGGCCAGTAAAAAGGGCTTTAAAAGCCAACCAGAGAATTTTATATTTGTTCTTGGAGGTAATAAGAAGTCACTGGAGTTGACTGAATAGGGAAGATGACAAGGCCACATCAGCTCTCTAAAAAGGTAACTTCTTGGATCTCCTTGCCTTGAGTTCAATGCTTCATTTATTTGTCAAAGTTACCTTCGACAAATAAGTGAAGCATTGAACTCAAGGCAAGGAGATCCACCAACTGACTATTGTAATAATCCAAGTACAATGATGAGAGTCTATACCATATGCTTTAAAGGTTAAAATGGCAGAACTCAGAAACAGATTGAATTGGGAGTAGGAGAGTGACAAGGGTGGAAATAGTTCAAATTTTGAGGCAGGATGAATAGTCCTCAGCTGGAAGGTAAGGTTGATGTCCATCCATCCTTGGGACTCAAAGTTCCTGAATCTAACCCAAATGAGTTCCCTCTGGGGGAATGGTTCCTAGGAAACCCAAAGGAGCTCCACAGACTCCCAAAGCATACTTTGGTCCCACCCCTTCCTTCTGCAATTGGACTCTTGGTGTTGGGCAAGTTTCTGGGAATCTCATTTTGGAACTATCAGCCACTTCCAAATGCTGCTAGAAATAGAGCCTTCCTGGATCTATATCTGGAGCTTCTCTGCCTTGAGGATCAATTAGACTCAAGAGCCCTTCAGTGGACAATTTAACCAAGAAACAGCTAACGGCATCTGGAGCCCAAAAGATCAGAAAACATTTGTCCAAGTCAGAGTATGTGTTTGTGTTTGTGGGATTCTATATTATTAGGTATATTTAGAGCATGAAGGAGTTCTTTACCTGGTGTCTGTGAACTTGTGTTTTTTAAATATTTCAATAACTACTAAGAATATAATATGCTTTCCTTTTTAATCCTATATATTTTTATGTTGTGCATCCAAAGAACATGATTCTGAGAATGAGCTAATAGAATGCTAAAGAGGACTGAGATGTAAAAAAGATTAAGAATCCCTTGTTTAGAAGATCTGAGTGCAATTCTCCGTGCTAGTAATATTCTTTATGTATTGATTTGTCTCTAAATTTCTGTGACCCTGAATATTGTAATAAGAGTGTGAATTGAGGTGGTCTGTTTATATTGAATTACGAGATTTGTATGTCTGGAGAATATGAATTGTACATCTGTGTAACAAAAGAGTGTTGGAGACTGAGGGAAGGGATGCAGTGTCTGGGTAATATGTTTCTGTGACAATACAAACTTCATACAGAGGTTTTTTGATCAGAGATAGATTGCAGTAGATGGTTCCTACAATCCCTTACAATAAGATTAAGGATTTAGTCTCACCTCCCAGATAGCAGTTGGCCACCGCAGGAGTAAAGCAGGAGTGTGGGGATCTCACTTGAGGAGCTAGACATAAGGTTTGTATTTTCTCCCATAGAGACTTCAAAATGAAGATAGTCTTGCTGCTAGCTGTAATAATGGCCTGTGGTAAGAAGTGACCACGAAACTGATTTCTTCCCATGAATCAGCCCCAGAAAGGACAACTTCTGGGTGGTATAAAAATCTTTTTTCCCCAGCATCTTTTGGGCTCCCTAGTCCTTTTCATTCCTTGAGCCTTGCCAATCCCAATTAATTCTTCACTGTCTCTTCTTAGAAACTGGAAGGAAAATAGGGCAAGATTCTCCCCTCAAATGAGGGGTGGGAAGGGACAGACTAGGAGGAAAATAGGGCAAGATTCTCCCCTCAGAGGAAGGGTGGGAAGGGACAGACAAAAGCAATGGTGGAAAGTGAGGACAGAAGGGTGGTCACATCGTATTGGGGACCACTGATCTCTCTTGCAGACTTATTTGAGGTTCAAGGGGATGCAAAACAATTCTTAAGGATGATAAGAAAAATCACGGGAAAGAGGTTATTTTATCCTTATGGCTTCAACAGATGCCAATGTAAAGATCAAGATAAAAGAACTGACAGGTAAGCTGCCATTCCCCAGCCCTGCCAGGGTAAATAAACTTAGTTAACTTCCTGGAAATCACTAGAAGGAGCACTGACAGGAGATGTAAGTTAATGGGAAACATACAAGGCAAGGGCACCAAAGAGATGCGTTTCAAAAGTCTAAAAGAGTGTCCTTCTCCTGCATTCTCTGGAGTCTTTCTATATATGTCTGTGCGATCCTCCAGAAGGGAAATAGAGAAGCCTGAGACCAGAGAAGTTTTCAGAATCAGAGACTCTCTATTAAATACAAGGTTTGGAACTGAAAAGGACCTTAGACAACAGGTAGTCCAACTCCCTGATTTACAAATGAGAAGAACATGACCCTAAACCTAGGTGTTTTCACTCCCAAACCAGAGATCCTTCCACCACAGCAGGCTGCCTCCTTGCATGGCCTCTCTGGGTGTCCTATTTGCTGACCAATTGCTTCCCAATAGGACAGAAGGAGAGCACTCAGTGGGTTCCTCCCTTTAGATGCTGTTCCGCCCATGACTGCTGCTATTTAAAGCTGAAGAAGAAAGGCTGCAAACCCAGAAGATTGAAATACCATTATGTAATCCAAGATCAGTCCGTCATCTGTGGTGAGATAACACATTACAATGAGGCACCACTGGGCACTCCAGATGTGCAGAAGTCTCACATGGTGACTTCCTAGACTCCCTAGAAACTAGGGCTGCACTCTCCCCTCAGACTAGGAGCTTCCTTTGGGGAAAGGATTGTCTCTATCAAGGCACCCAATAAAGGGGTGCAGCTTGGCAGGGGAGGGGAAAAGATGTAAATAGAAAATTACCACTTCTCCCAGCATTTCATTTCTCTGAATTTACAGAGAATGGGAACAAATGTCAGAAGAAAGTCTGTGCCTGTGATAAAGCAGCTGCCTACTGTATGAAGAAAAACGTGAAAAATTACCAGCATAACCTATTTATCTCCAAGGCTGAGAGCTTTCCCCCTTCCTCAACAAAAATCAACAATAAGTAGCCTCAGAGCTCCAACTTGAGAGCCATCACTGCCCAATCTTTTTCGGAATGGTGTTGCTTTGCCAACAGGATTCACACTAATTAATGCAATCAGTCAACAAATCTTTATTAATTGCTTACTCTGAGCTAGTCATTCTAATATAAATTACCAACCTCAATTCCAGAGGCCTGATGGTAAAATTTATTTTCCTTCTCTCAGGAGAGAACTGAAAAAGGAGGGATGTGGAATCCATACCTGTAGAATTATGCTGCTGGGATTTTTGATTTGGTTTCTTTTATTGTTCCTTATTGTTATGAGGAGGGAAGTGGTTATTAGGAAGTGATACTGATACAGGGGAAAAAAAGTATCAATAAAAGATTGGGTCCATTTTTGGTTTTTTGGTTTTTAATCAGTCCTGTGTTGTTGCTATCAAGGAAATTTGCTCAATATGGGTCAAACAGGATGGAGGAGAGGGAGGAAAGGAAAGCAGGGAAAAGAAATGTGGTTCTGCCCTCTCCTACCTGCAGACCCAGCTCCTCTGACTTGTCACTGTTCCTCTGAAAGGTTCAGAAAAACAGAATTCCAGAGTTAAAAGTAGGTTCTGCTACTAGAAGCCATATAGTTAAGTATTCAGGAGAATAATCTGTAATCTCAAAGCTACTTCTGCATTCCTCACAACAGATATATAATTAGTGCTTGTTAAATCACTGAATTTAATAATGCAGTTGCTGACTAGGGAGGTTTGGGAACAGGCCAGAGACCTCTCCCTGACCCTCTCCCCCTGCTTCTAACAAGTCTGACTCACCTTCTCTGTGAGTGGTCTCTAGGATCTCTGCTGTCATCCACGTGGCTCTAAACTATTTACTTCAAAGGGGAAGAACATGATGGTGTCAGCCAGAATTGAACACCTTTTAAATGGCCAAGCCTTTTCAGCCAAATATTTGTGTAGTGCGTTCCAGATACAGTGATATTACTGATAAGGGAAAGTATACCATTCATCCTGCCTAGAACTTAGAGTTGGGGAAAACAGCCAAAGGCTTAGGGAGGTCAAATGATTTACAAGCATAAAAGACAATTTGTTCATGAAGGAAGCTGAAGCAGGTGCTGTGGTGTGTTTAGAATTGGAATAAACATCAAAGGCATCAAGGTCTTACTACATCCCGGGTCAGTGCTGATCATCTTGATTTTTGTCCTGTCATCACACTGATGACTCTGAAAGAGATAGTGAGGCTGGTGAGTGTGTAACTGTCTCACTTCAATCCAGTTCATGTACAAGTCAAGACATCAACCCACAATGTCACTGAGCCTCTTCGAAAAGGAGGGATGAACAGTAATCACCTTTTGTGAAAGGCAATACATTGGGTTGTACAATTCCGATGTCTCTTGTTGTGAAGCTTCCCAGATAGGAGGTGGCAGACAACAAGAAAGGTGAACAGTGCACATGGACTGGAGGATTGTTCAGTATCTTTGCAGAGATACTGAAATGGTTCGCCATTTCCTTTTTCAGATCATTTTACAATTGAGGAAACTGAGGTAAATAGGGTATGTGACATAGTTACTAGGTAGCTGAAGCCATATTTGAACTCAAGAAATGCATTCTCTTGTGAAATACTTTCTGAACATCAAACGAAGACTGATGAAGGCTATTCCTTTTGTAAAATCTTTGTAAAAGTATGTTTTCTCTTTTCACGAAATTGAGACTGCCCTAGAAAATCCAGACTATCATCCACTAAAATCTCCCTCTGATTCTCCAAGGTGGTGCAAAGAACTGTAGTTCTGAATGACTGATGGCCATCGTCTTCTTAGATGACAAGATTTGGTGGATCCTTCCATGTAGCAAGGACTTTAGCCCAGACCAGAAGTGGGCTATATACATTTTATCTGGAGACTGGCCTAATTAAGGAAAGAGGTCCATGTCTTCCCCACTTTTCCATATTTCCCCCTATTATCTCATCTCTCTCTTCCCTTTTATGGTTAAATTCCTTGAAGAGGCCACTGTAGATGCTTTCACACCTTTTTCTCTCCCTCTCTTCTGGATTCTGTATAATTCAACTTCTGATCTTGTAATTTAATCCAAATTTTTCTCCTTAAGTTTTCCTTATCTCCCTTAGTTGTCAAATCCAATGCTCTCATTTCTCATTCTTCTATTGCCTTTGACACAATTAATTGTTCTCTCCTTCTTAATACTGTCCAATGGTAGCTGAGTGCTATGGATTCTACCTTTGAAGACTCTTCATAGATGTCTTGCTATCCCTACTGGCTCTGCCACCCACCTAGTGCAGGTCCTCATTACCTCACATCTGGACTACTGCAATAGTCTGCTGATGAGTCTGTCTGCCTCAAGTCTCTCCTACTTGGAATCCATCTTGTGCTCAGCTATCAAAGTGACCTTCAATGCACTATAGGTCTGAGCATGTTCCTTCCCCCCTTCCCACTCAATAAACTCCAGTGACTCCAGTGACATCTCCTGAATCAATTATGAGATCCTCTGACGATCACACTTTCTCACTTACCTCTCCCCAAATTCCAGTCTTTATCTGACATATTCTGCAACCCAGAGTCACTGGCCTCTTGACTGTTGCTTATACAAGACACTCCACCTCCTGACTCCAGTCATTTTCCCTGTCTGTTCCCTAAGATTGGAACTCTGTCCCTGCTCACCTCTAGCTCCTGTATTCCTTCAACTCCTGCTCACTCATCTCTACTTGGTCCTGTCTTCTCTCTAGGCTTTCTTGACCCTCCTCCCTCCTAGATCACTTCCTACTAATCTGAATATTTTCTTCTATAAGAAGTTTTCTAGATATTGTTAATTCCTTCCTTTTGTTAGTTAACTCCAATTTATCTTGAACAATTGTACCTTGTTTCTAATAGTTGTTTGCATGTGTTTCCCTCATTAGAATACTAGCTCCAAGAGCATGGATTGCCTTTGGCCTCTATTTCTATACCTAGTACTTAGTGTAGTCACTAGCTAGGATATAGTAGCAATTAATCATTTTTTAAAACAGAATCAGTGAACAGGTGAAGAACTGTTCTGGCCATAATAAGTCATGAAATCATCTAACCTGGGAACCATGGGGATAAAGGAAGGACCTTCTCTAGAAGAATGATAAATCCCTGACAAGCAGAAGACTAGGGAAGACAATACCAATCAAACCAAAATGTGTATGTTGTTAATAGACTTTGCTTTTCTAACCCCTGAAATATGACTTTCAGAAATCATACCCTGAACTAATTTCACTTAATAAGAATAAATATACATTTATGGGCCTCTCCAAGTTATTGGAGTTATTGTCTTACAATAAAGTGTGGAGTAGATAATTTAATGATTATTATCCAGATTTTATGACAAAGAAACTGAGGCTCAGAGAGGCTGAATGATTTCTTTATGGTTATACAACTAGTAAATGTTAGAAGCTGGGATTCAAATCTTGTCTCTCTTGACTCTAAGACAAGTGATTTCTCCAATATATTATGCTATACTTATACCTGTAATCACAGACTTTACCATTAGAGAACTTCAAGAGAACCTTCTTAGCACCTTACCTATAACTAACATACAAATTAATATACATATATATACACATACATACATACATACATACATACACATCTATATGAAGGGGGGATGTGAGTGTGGTATGAGAGAAAGGGTTGTTATTGTTTAGTCATTTGAATTCTCTCCAACTGTCCATGACCCCACTTGAGGTTTTCTTGGCAAAAATTCTGAAGTAGTTTGCCATTTCCTTCTTCAGATCATTTTACAATTGAGAAAACTAAGGCATATAGTTACTAAGTAATAAGGCCATATTTGAACTCAAGAAATGGAGTCTTTCTGACTCCAGGCCAGGTGCTGCACCCAGTGATCACCACCTGTCCATCTCTCTGTGTCTCTCTGTCTCTCTATCTCTGTCTCCCTTTCTAGATAAAGACATAAATACACATACACACACACATACAGTTAAACAGATAGACATACACATAGATATATAATATACAAAAAATTACCCTGGCATGGATTCTGTCAATATAAAGTTATTATTAAATTAAATTAAATTTTTAAAAAAGATATATAATATACATCTATTTAATATATTACTATCTATTGATATATCTAGATTATGTATCATATCTATATCAATATTACATATTCTTTTCTATTCCATCCAAGTTTTATAAACTACTGTATGACATTTTGCAAGTCACTTACTTTCTCTAACTTTTCTCATCTGTAAAATGGATACATTGGACTAGGTCAGTGGTGTTAAACATGATCATAAAGGGGTAACTACAGCAGCATATTGACATAGAAAACCATCAATTAACATTAGCTTTGCTGTATTTTTATTTATTTTGTAAAATATTTCTCAATTATATTTGAATCTGGTTCTGGCTTCACCCTAGGTCTCTCAGGTCTAATCTAGTTCCAAGTTAAGAATTTTATCATTCCATAGAATGGACAATATTCAAGTTTGTTCCAAAAGGACTACAAACTAGTGGGGCCATAAGCTAGCAAAAATAGGAGAGAGAGAGAGAGAAAGAGAGAGAGAAAGAGAGAGAGAGAGAGAGAGAGAGAGAGAGAGAGAGAGAGAGAGAGAGAGAGAGAGAGAGTATTTTAGTAGGAAGAGGTAAGGAAGAGAGCCAGTGGACGATATTAGAAAATGACTTTACCATAGGATTTTTTCTAATCTGCAGTGGAACTGGTGAGAAGTATAATTGTCTAATGGGAAAGAGGATCTGAATGATGATGAGAGGCAAAAGCTATTACTGGGCAAGGAGAGCACAGAGACTTTAGAACTATATAGAGAGTAAAGGGCACAGCCTCAGCAGCCAGCCAATTCCAAGTGCAGAGTGCTAGGACTGTGACTAAACATAATCACAAAGAGAACTCTTGTCTGGCTTGATGACCCATCTTGAGTAATCTGATATGCCCCTGCTGAGTTGTGCTGTTTCCCTCTCTGTCATCATTACTAGGACCTGATCGATTTATCCCCTCTCCACATCTCTTCCTCTCTTGCCTCATCATTACCCAGAGAATTGACATCACTTACCCTTGACAACACCCATCTCTCTTTGGAGAGCTGAGGGGTGGGGGAGCAAAATCTTCATTTGTGATCTATGCTTTTATAATGGTTTTTGTCTCTGGAGAAATATGAGCTGATTTTTATTTCAAAAAAGTAGTTTCTATGAAATAATGGACTATGAGATGGACAAAATGCATAATAATCCTAGTCTTGACTGCAAGCATGTATTCATGCTTTCCTCCTTTATCCCTTTTTCTTCTCCTTTCCCCTATTTCTCTTCCTCTGCCAATTCTGGTTCTGTTACCTGATTGAGGCTTACAAGATCCTTACTAAGTAGTGGGCCTAACCTTCCTTCTATACTCAAACTTCTGTGGTAGGGCATCTACCCCAACAAAGCTACTTTATCTACAAAGCAAGTATTGATCAGGAGCCAAGCTATTAAAATGTTGGAAGCTAGTAGTACAGTGAACAGGTACAGAGTCACTTTACCCCGTTTAGCATGCATCTTGAAATTTTCTTGGTCTTCTGTTTCTCTGCCCAAACAAGTGAGTCTAACTCTTCCAGGCTCATTTCCTTCTGACTATTCAAGACACCTGAATTTTCCTTTAAGCTCTCTCCAACTTCTTTCTTAAATCAGTTTGATTTGACAACAATTTATTAAGCACCATCAGCAAACAATGTTACAGAGTTTCCTAATAACAAGAGGGGAAAGTAACAAGCATTTATCAAAAGCTCCTAATTCTGTGATAAGTGCTTTAGAAATATTACCTCGTCATAAAAAAAGGGAAAAGACTTATGTGTGCAAAAATGTCTGTAGCAGCCCTTTTTGTAATGGCAAGAAATTGGAAACTGAGTGGACGCCTAACAATTAAAGAATGGCTGAATAAGTTATGGTATATAAATATTATGGAATATTAGTTTTATAAAAAATGATGAGCAGGATGATTTCAGAAAGACCAGGAGAGACTTACATGAATTGATGCTGAGTGAAATGAGCAGGACGAGGAGATCATTATACACTTCAACAACAATACTGTATGAGGATGTATTCTGATGGAAGTGGATATCTTTGACAAAAAGAAGATCTAATTCAGTTCCAATTGATCAATGATGGACAGAAGCAGCTACAGCCAGAGAAGGAAGAATAGGAAATGAATGTAGACTATTTGCATTTTTGTTTTTCTTCCCAGGTTATTTTTACCTTTCTAAATCCGATTTTTCTGTGCAACAAAAGAACTGTATAAATATGTTCACATATATTGTATTTAAGATATACTTTAACATGTTTAACATGTATGAGACTGCCTGCCATCTAGGGGAGGGGGTGGAGGGAGGGAAGGGAAAAGTTGGAACAGAAGTGAGTGCAAGGGACAATGTTGTAAAAATTATCCATGCATATGTTCTGTCAATAAAAAGCTATAAAAAAAGAAAAGAAAAAGGTTTAATTATAAAAAAAGAAAAAAGAAATATGATCTCATTTGATCCTCATAAGAATCCTGTGATGACCCCCATTTTACTGTTGAGGAAACTGAGACAGATAGAAGTTAATCCACATTCCCCATAGTAACACAGGCTAGTAAACATGTGAGGCCAGATTTGGAATTAGGTCTTCCTGACTCCAGGCCCAGTGTTCTATCCAGCACTTAAATGTCCAATAATGATAGTACCTCTTTTTGCAGCATTTTTCAACTATAGGTTTTTGTTTTCTTTTCTTTTTTAAAGACTGAGGTCTCTATATGCTTCAGGATGAAAGTATTATCATGTATCTAATAAACAGAGTTTATTATACTATTCTAAGTGTTATAGTTCAGTTGGGTATTTGCAGTCTTCAATAGTACTAAAAATCAACTATTTCTAGATTAAAAATAAGATCAATCTTAATTTTGTTGAGTCACAAATGTCTTTAAATGTATAGAGTAGAAATGGAGAGGGGTAACAGTGTCTAGTCTGAAGACACACAATTTAAATGGTCAAAGATCTACATCTCTGGCCAAATGTTAGGAAGTTCACTGAGGGATGGAAAAGCTATATGAATAAGAGAAAATCTTATGGGTAGTGTTACTGAAAACCTCAATTCTTAGACTCGCAAAAGCACAAAGAAAAGGATCCCCACAGAACTAAGGACTATGATCCGTAGGCTTTTTACATCCATTGAGTGTTTATATTCATGATGAATGTCCATAGCCTCACTGAACCATAGGCAATCTCCAGCCCTAGAAGGAGAAAGTGACCCACAAGCATCTATTTTAGGCCCCTGCCCTTAAGGACTGGGGGTGCTCTAGTACATAAAGCACCAGAACTGCAATCAGGAAGACTCATCTATCTTCTTAAGTTCAAATCCAGCTTCAGACACTTAGTAGCTAGCTGTGTGACCCTGGGTAAGTCACTTAATCCTATTTGCTTCAGTTTCTTCATCTGCAAAATGAATTGGAGAAGGAAATAGCAAATCCTTCCAGTATTTTTGTCAAGAAAATCCCCTATGGGATCACATAGGATTGGGGACACAGAGACTAAAAGGACAACAGAAGTCCTAGATAAAAACCTTGAGCTCCAAGTCTACTGTACAAGGTGGGGACCTCAGGCAAAACCTCCATTATCGAACAGAAGCAGAAGGTAGTGATCAAAGGGAAGGGCAAGCCCCCAAATGGGTCCAGTGGGAAGCAAGAAGCAACGTTTTGAGAGGAAGCATCACTCACTTGAATCAAACTGCACTACACAATGACACCTGCTGGTTGCAAATGAGTATATCAACCTGGAATTTTTGCACTTCTTTAATATTTCTAGAGTTTGGTTTTTTCCCAGCTTGCAAGTTTAAATATTGTTATAATTCTTCATTTTATTTTTTAAAGCAGCTTCTTGCATAATTGATACATGCATTTAATATGCCTATACTCTAAGAATTTTAATTCTTTGTGAATTTTTATTTCGTTTCTATTTTTGCAAATTCATATTTATTTATTTATTTATTACATTTTGAGTTTAAAGATAAATTTAACTAAACACTGGCTATATTTAAAGAAAATTATTAAATAATACATTTTAATTTTAATTTCAATTTTAATTTTACTGGAGTTTTTCTTTCAATTGCTTCCATTTTGATATGCAATCTCATATTCTCCTGCAGAACAATAGAATCCATTCCTAGAAAAGTCCTTTTATCTATTGATGGATGAACTCAAAGACCATCTCATTAAGCTGTTGGTTAATAGCATCACCACAGGAAGTAAACTCTGAATTATTTTTTAGGCAGCCATTGATTCTTAGGATTGAACTGGCATGGTGGCTATTTCTAGATTCTTATAATGGGAGGGGGAAAAAAGAGGGAAACTGTCAATTGAATATTCCCAGTCAATTATTTCCCCAGCTGGATTTTACCAGTGTAAATGAATATTCCAAAGCATCTCTGGGGCACCCAGCACTTTCCAAAGACTGATGGGGAAAGGAGTTGGAAGAACTGTTCCATTAGATGTAAGCTCCTCAAGGCAGGGGCTATCTTTCTCTTTATTAATTATATCCCCAGTGGTATATAGTAGGCATTTAATAAATATTTATTGGATTGGAATAGACAATGGCCTAAAGTCTTCAACAGTTTTTTTAAGTTATTTATTAAGTTTTTAAGTTAAGTTTTAGGTTAAGTCTCTGTTGAGTATGTGTTTAACAATGTTGCCACAAAGTCTGAGTATTGACCCAAAGAAGATAGACTATTAAACTTTTTTTAATGCCTCATATATGTGGAGTAGCTAAAGGAGGACCAACACTCTCCTCATCTTAAGGAAGTCCTCAATCTGAGGGGGAAAATATATTCCACACATGAAATGGATGTACAAAGAAACAGAATTTTAAAATTCAACACTTAAAGCATCTAACAAGTCACAAGTGGAAAGGGCCTTTAATCCATGTGGGCTCCTCTTCAAGAAAAAGTTCTGTTTTTAAAAGTTAGAAATTCCAAAATGATCTTTTTTAAAAATTGACAAAATGATTCTTAATTTTACAAATAATACTATGCAGAAAGAACTCCACTTTGCATGGAAATTATTATTTGAATAACAAAAAATTTTAATGTATATCTTTCATTTTTATATATATTGCCTGAAGCAAAATACATTTAGGTATATGGATACTAGAAAAATGTACATAAAATTATTAGAAGAGTTGGGTTGTCTTAGGCTGGAATGACTTCTGGAAGAGGTTAGTCTGGAGTAGCAAGTATCTAGGATTGACTAAATGTTCTTAAATGCTAGACACAGTAAAAAGAGCTTTTAAAAATATATTGGAAGCAAGAGATAAATCAAAAAAGGTATAAAACTATTGCTTGGGACTTAGAGGATGATAATAAACAATGTAGAAATGTCTACTCAACTTTTATTTTTGTTTTCTTGACATGAAGTATAATTTTTGGACTGAGAAGGCCATAACAAACATTGTTAAAAGAGAGTTGGAACCCAAGACGAAATAGTGAGGGACATCTAAGTACCCTGAAAGGTACACCAAGCCTAGATGAACTATATCCCAGGGAACTAAAAGAGTTTGTAGATTTGATTGCTAAGCCAATGTCAAGGATCTTTGAAAATTTATGAAGAACAGCTAATGAAAAAAAATTATAAAATGATCTGAAAGAAATTAGGTTTAGACCAGCATCTCACACTATATAGCAGTAGCCTCCCAATAGATAAATGACCCAGATGTGTAATGTTCCATCATAAGTTAGAAGAGCATGAAAGGAGATAGCTTTCATAATTATGGTAGGAGGATACATCTTGACCAAACAAGAAACAAAGGGGGCCACAGGAAATAAAATAGATACTGTTGATTACATAAAATTGAAATACTTTTATACAAAATCAAATAGTTAAACTAGTTAGATGGAAATTTTTTTCTAAGTTTTTCTGAAAAGGATCCATTTCTAAGATATATAAGGAACTGATTCAAATAGACAAGAACAAGAGTCATTTTCTAATAGATAAATGAGCTACAGACAAGAACAAGAGTCATTCTCCAATAGATAATTGAACTATAGACATAAACAGACAGTTCTCAACAAGATATCAATAACCATTTTTTTAAATGTTATGAATCTCAAATCAATTGTTAAGCTGTAACTGTACATTTATCCTTTTCCTTTAATTCATTCCATTCTCTTCCACTTTCTATTATGCTAACAAGAATCAAGTTTCCCTTCCTCAACCTTAGATTTCTTTCTTTCCCATTTCAGGCACAATCTTGATATTATCCTTGATTCTTCATTCTTTCTTATCCCACATAGCCACTCAGTTATTATCTTTTTGAGTCCAACTCCACAACAATTCTCACATCTGTCTCATCTCCACATCTAATTCAGGCCTATATCACTCTAACTTGTACTGTGGCAATAGACCAGTAATTGGACTCCTTGCCTCAAATCTCTTCCCTCTCCAATCTATACTCTACACTGCTGTCAGAGTATACCACATCACAATCCTTCTAAATAAGTTCCAGAGGTTCCCTACTGATTCTAAGGTCAAATATAAACTCATCTACTGATATGTCAAACTTTATACAAGCTGGCATCATTATACTTTTCCAGGCTTATTATATTACACTGACTATCTCCCATGCCTAAAATGTTCTTTCACTTCATCTTTACCTCTTAGAATTGCTAGCTTCCTACAAAGCTCAATTCAAGTGATATTTCTGTATAAGACCTTTTCTAATTCTCCTTGCTATAGTGCCTTCTTCCCCCTTCCCCAACTCGTCCAAATGTTCTTGTATTTACTTTCGTGTTTTATTAATCTGGGCATTTTATGTTGTTATAAATATCCATTTCTTTTAAGCTGGCAAATTGTTTTTGTTTTTTTTAATATATAATTGGGTTAAATAATTTCAAATAATTTTTATTTCTTCTTAAATAGTTGTGAATTCAGTCTTTTCATTTTTGATCCTGATTACTTTCTTTTTTTAATGTAGTAAATTAATAATTTACCTGCTTTTTTGTTTTTGTTTTTGCTGAGGCAATTGGGGTTAAGTGACTTGCCCAGGGTCACACAGCTAGGAAGTGTTAAGTGTCTGAGTTCAGATTTGAACTCAGGTCTTCCTCACTTGAGGGCTGGTGCTCTATCCACTGTGCCACCTAGCTACCCTTTGTTTTCATTTTTTTAATGTAGCTCTTCATTTTACTTATTAATTTTGTTGCTTTCAATTTTGTTCATCTCTCTTTGACTTTTCAGGATTTCTATATTAGTACTTAGTTAAAGGTTTTTAAATCTGTTAATTTTCTATTCTTTTTGGTTGTTTGTTCAATTTATTAATTGACTTTCGCTTTTATCAATAAAAAGTTTTAAAAACATAAATTTTCTCCTAAGAAGTACTTTGACTATATCCCAAAATTTTGATTTGTTGTCTCACTGTTGTTAAATTTAATTTTAAAAATTTAATAATTTCTATAATATGTTCTTTGATCCAGCCCTTCTTTAGGATTAAATCATACCCAGCCCTTCTTTAGAATTAAATCATTTGGTTTCCAATTAATTTTTAATCTTTGTTTCAAAGGACCTTTGTTGAATAACTTTTTTTGGATTATGGGACATTAAAACATATTGAATATTTATGTTTTTCTGCATTTTGTGGAGTTTTTAATATCCTAATAATTGATTTATATCTGTGAAGGTGCTGTATACAGATTAGCATATGTATGCTCCTTTATATTCCCATTCAATAGTCACCAGTTTTTTCATATTTAACTTATCTGAAATTGTGTTCAGAGCCTTCTTTTCTTTGATATTGTTTGTTTGTTTGTTATATGCTAAATTTGCCTAATTCTGAAAAAAGCAAATACAGATCATGAAATGGAGAATTTCAGAGCAAACATGAAAGACCTGAATGAACTAAAGAGAGAAGAACCAAAAGAATTATTTATACAATAAAAAAATTGTATTTTAAAAAATTTGAAAGACTTTAGAACTCTGATCAATGGAATGACAAACCACAGTTCCAAATTATGGAATCATAATCAATGAAAGATAAAGCAAATTTCCCATATCATGACAGAGAGATGATAAAATGTAGAATGTCCACATTAGACAAAATTCATGAGCAAATTTGCTTCAATTAATTATGCATATTTGCTTGGAGTCAGGAAGACTTATCTTCATGAGTTCAAATCAGTCCTCAGACACTTATTAGTTGTGTGACCCTGGGCAAATCATGTATCTCTATTTGCCTCAGTTTCTTCAACTGTAAAGTTAACGGAGAAGGAAATGGCAAACCACTCTAGTATCTTTGCCAAGAAAGTCCCAAATCAGGGTTGCAAAGAATCAGATATGACTGAAAATTACTGAAAACAAAATGTATTATAAGGGAGTCCTTTTTTATTGGTTTTCAATGAGGAAGAGAATAGGAGTCTATTATGGAAAAAAAATAGGGAAATTATGGATATATCTGTTACCATCAGGCAAGGAGCCAATAGATAGCAGATGTAAAATTACAAAGAGGGAGAGGATGATCAAAGGTACAAGTTATTAGAGGAGAAAGGAGAGATGAGGATCAATGATACAATTAGAGGGGTTTGCCTTAGTGATGTAAGAGGTCTTTGATACATGCCCAGATCACTTAATATGGAGGCAACTGTGTGGGAACTGCCAGGGACATGCTTCTGGAAATTCATTTGGGGTCCTAATATGAGAGCATGAGCAGCCTATTACTTCGATTACATAATCAGAACAGGATAAGTCTTTAAAACTATCAGACAGGGAATGTCTTCCTCTTTTTCCAATTGTCAAGAAGGTCAAAGGTTCTGTTCCCTCACAGCTAAGGTGCTTATGAACTAAGCTGGGTTAGGAGAAGGACCACTTTCCCCCTCATCCTTTTAGATCCTATGGTACAAAGAATCAGGCTTGAGATTTTGGTCTATTTCATTTATCTCTTTCAGCTTTAGGCACAAACAGTTGAGTCCCTGGACCTGGGAGCCTGAGCCACAGCAATCTCACAGACAAGATTTCAGATCAGATGTTGCTGCCAGCCACACACACACACACACACCCCACAACCTTCAGAGAAACCCTGAGAAGCTAGAATACTGGGACTCAAGCCCAGGAGACTTTGGACTCAGAATTTGATGGCACTCTGCTATGTAGGAACCAAATTAAATTGTGAACCTAATCCCTTTCTCCTTCCCAAATACTGAGATGATGTTGGGAATGAGGGTGGATTATATTGCCCCAGGTGTTAGGGGCTTGCTCTAGATTTGACATTAATATTCCTTTGTAAAATCAATTCTAACTGTTAAGAAGTTAAATGGAATTGGGTCCAGAGGACCTCCCAAATTTAGGCAATAGAATGGAATAAGAGCTTGAGTGCCTGGCAAGCTACACGAAGTCCCTTAAAGGAACTCTGCAGGAGAAGTAAAATATAGCAAATATGGCTTTCAAGCAATGGAAGCTTTGTCACTGTTACAAAGTGGCAAAGACCCCCTCTTTCTTAATCAAAGGAAATAAATAATGTAGAACAGGTGTAGGCATATAAAAGGAAAGGGAAGAAAGCTCTTCTACTTTGACAGTAAAATAAAAGTCAAAATCCTCAATGGAGGAGATGGCAGTAGTGGGTGACAAGAGAAGGTTTGTAACAATCACTGAGGGGAGAATGAAACAATGATAGCTCAACTGAAATAAGTTTATATATAGTTAAGGAATCAAGGAGATCCAAAAGATTGGGGTCACAAACTGATGTCACAAAGTATCTCAAAAAAAATTTGCAGGTTTGAACCCATCTCCAAGTTAAGAGGCAAAGTTTATTGTAATTGTAACTCCAATTAAAGTGGGCTGTTTCAAAAAGGATTTAGCAAAGAACCAGAGATTTGAATTCAAATTTATAGGAAAAGAAAGTGAGATCTGGATCTTCATGTCACTGATATGCTAATTTATGGTGCAGAGGTGGAACTGAGGAATGGTCTGGTATGCACCTTACCATTTGTCACAGAAACTGTTATCACAGATTGTTATCTGGTAGTCTGCAAAGTTTCCAG
The DNA here is from genome assembly GCF_016432865.1 of Antechinus flavipes. NCBI lineage: Eukaryota > Metazoa > Chordata > Mammalia > Dasyuromorphia > Dasyuridae > Antechinus > Antechinus flavipes. The sequence continues at coordinate 585,335,382 of NC_067400.1, forward strand.
GACTACATTATAGCCAGAAAACTTTAGAATCATTGGTAGATTGTTAGAACAACAGCACTCTTCAGTCAGAGGACCTCAGGATCGCTGCTATTTTTCCCCTAGAAACTGTAGCCTATCAAAGGGACAGAGGATCTTGTTTGTGAAACAGTCAGGAGGTTATTGTCCCTGGATCAAAAGTATGTGTAAGGGAATAAGGTGTAAGAAGATTAGAAAGAGAGAAGGGAGATGGATTATGAAGGAATTTGAATGCCAAACAAAGCATTTTGCATTTGTTGTTAAAGGCCTTAGGAAGTCACCAGAGTTTAATGAATAAAAGGACAACATGATTGAACTTAAAAAAAAAAAATCAAATTAGTAGCTGAATGGAGGATGGTTTGGCGTGGGAAGAGATTTGAGGCAGGCAGACCTATCAACAGATTATTGCAATAATCAAGCGTTAGATAATTAAGACTGACACTACAGTGGTGAGACTGTCAGAGAAGAAAATGCATATTAAAGAAATTTTGAAAAGGCAAAATCAACAGGTTTTGGAACAGTTTGGATATATATGAAAAGAGAATGAGGAATCCAGGATGTCTCCTAGATTGTGAGTTTGAGAGATTAGAATATCGGTGTTGTCTGCTACAGTAAAGGTAGGAAATGGGAGAAGGTATAGGAGGAAAGATGATTAATTCAATTTTGGATATGTTGACTTTAAGATATCTACTAGACATTCAGTCTAGAAATGTCTATAAAGCTGGTAGAAATTTGAGATTGGAGGTCAGTAGAGAGAATGGGGCAGGAAAGGTAAATTTGAAAGACGGTCATTAAATCCAAGGAAGCTGATAAGATCACCAAATGAAGAAATACAGAAGAAGAAGAGAAGAGGACTCAGAACCAAACCCTGAAGAGTACCTATGATTAGAGGGCATATAGTTGGAGGAGGATTCAGCAAAAGAGACAGAGAAAGAGAGGTCAGAGAGATAGGAAGAAAACCAGGACAGAGCCATGATCTGAAAACCTAGAGAAGAGAGTATCAAGGAAGAGAGAGTGACCAGTAGTATCAAATGCTACAGAAATATGAAGAAGAAAGAAGATTGGAAAAAAGCTATTGTGACTTTGAAGAGATCTGTTTTGCTGGAATGATAAGGTAGGAAGCCTGGTTGCAAAAGATTAAGAAAATGAGAGGAGAGAAAGTGGAAGCATCTTTCATAGATGGCCTTTCTTGAGGAGAAACCAATGGCCTGCTTGCTTGCTGGGCCAGTGTCTTGGAAGTCAGGACAATTCCTTTATGGACAACTGGTTCCTCACTAGGGCTAGGCAACCTACAAACTTTGCTAAGGAACTCACTTACTGGACCGGAGCTCTTTTGATCTTGCAAATATTATAACATGATAGTCTATCCCAGTCTGCTTCCAAAATTAAAAACCTTTGAATAGGGAACAATTGAACACAATAGAAAAAAAAAAAAAAAAAAAGCAATTCCAAGCCACCTAAAACCAGGTAGAAGCTCCTTTCCCATCCAGAAGCCATAAGAGTTCTTCCTCTTCCTCACTCAAGAACCATCCACAGAAAGAAAAGATTAAGTTTCTCTGTTGGGGCCTTTTGTATGCCCTCCTCTCCTCGACCTCTTAGAATCCCTAACTTCCTTCAAAATATACCTCAGTAAAATCAATACTTCATTCAAAGGACTCCTCAATCTCCATGTTCACATCCATTCTATTTTGGCTATAACAATCATATAATTATTTTGGGTCATATATATTTATTTTATTTTCAGTGTTGAATTATTTCTCTCTCCATCTTCTCCTCTGCCCATTGAGAAGGCAAGAAAAAACAAAGTTTTATTTTTTATATTTCCTCATTATGATCAACAGTGATAGACTTGCTTCTTTTCAACAATGAGGTGATTTCATATGCAAAATATATTTGTAGCAGTCCTTTTTGTGGTGGCAAGGAACTAGAAACTGACTGGATGCCCACCAGGTGGAGAATGGCTGAATAGGTTGGTATATGAATGTTATGGAATACTATTGTTCTATAAGAAATGATCAGTAGTATGATTTCAGAAAGACCTGGAGAGACTTATATGAACTGATACTAAGTGAAGTGAGTAGAATCAAGAAAGCTTTGTACACAGCAACAACAAGATTATGTGATGATCAATTCTGATGGAGTTGGCTCTTTTCAACAATGAGGTGATTCAAGCCAATTCCTATAGATTTGTGATGGAGAGAACCATTTGCATCCAGAAAGAAGACTGTGAGGACTGAATGTGAATCACAATATAGTATTTTCACCATTTTTGTTATTTGCTTGCTTTTTTTCTTTCTCATTTTTCCCCTTTTTCATCTGATTTTTTTTTTTTTACTTTTTATTTTTAAACCATATACTAGGATAATTCTTCAACAGTCACCCTTGCAAAACCTTGTATTCCAATTTCCTCTTCCTTCCTCCCACCTCTCCCCTGAATGACAAGTAATCCAATATATGTTAAACATGGTAAAATTACATATATATATATATATATATACATATATATGTATGCATATATACATATATATACATTATATCTATTATAGGCATACATATTTATACAATTATCTTGCCACACAAGAAAAATCAGATAAAAAAGGAAAAAAATGAGAAAGAAAATAAAATTCAAGCAAATAACAACAAAAGAAGTGAAAATGATATGTTGTGATTCACACTCAGTTCCCACAGTCCTCTCTCTGGGTGTAGAAGGCTCTCATCATCACAAGATCATTGAAACTGGCCTGAATCACTTCATTATTGAGAAGAGCCACATCCATCAGAATTGATCTCCTGGTTTTGCTCATTTCACTTAGCATCAGTTCATGTAAGTCTATCCAGACTTCTCTAAAATCATCCTGCTGATCGTTTCTTATAGAATAATAATATTCCATAACATTCATATACTATAATTTATTCAGTCATTTTCCAATAATGGCCATCCACTCAGTTTCCAGTTCCTTGTCACTACAAAGAGGGCTGCCACAAACATTTTTGCATATGTGGGTCCCTTTCCCTCCTTTAAGATCTCTTTGGGATATAAAACCAGTAGAAACACTGCTGGATTAAAAGGTATGCACAGCTTGTACTCCTTTGAGCATAATTCTAAATTGCTCTCCAGAATGGTTGGATCAGTTCACAATTCCACCAATAGTGTATTAATGTCCCAGTTTTCCCACATCCCTTCCAACATTCTTCATTATCTTTTCCTGTCATCTTAGCCAATCTGAAAGGTATATAGTGGTATCTCAGAGTTGTCTTAATTTGCATTTCTCTGACCAATAGTAATTTAGAGCACCTTTCATATGACTAGAAATGGTTTTAATTTCTTCATCTGAAAATTGTCTTTGACCATTTATCAATTGGAGAATGGCTTGAATTCTTATAAATTTGAGTCAATTCTCTACGTATTTTAGAAATGAGGCCTTTATCAGAACTCTTGAATGTAAAAATGTTTTCCCAATTTATTGTTTCCATTCTGATCTTGTCTGCATTAGTTTTGTTTGTATAAAACCTTTTTTAATTTAATATAATCAAAGTCATCTATTTTGTGTTCAATAATAAGTCCAGTTCTTCTTTGGTCATAAATTCCTTCTTTCTCCACATGTTCTGATTTTTCTTGTGTAGTATGATTAACAGGGAATGAATTGCACATGTTTAACTTGTATTACTTGCTATCTAAACGAAGGAATAGGGAAAAGGAGGGAAAAAATATGGAACACAAGATTTTGCAAGGGTGAATGTTGAAAACTATCTTTGCATGTATTCTGAAAAATAAAAAGTTATTAAAATACAATAAAATTTCCTCATTAGCCAAGTCTTTAAAAAAAAATAAAAGGAAGAAAACATGCCTAAATTTGCATGATGATTTCATCAACTCTCTATCTGGAAGTGGATAGTCTATTTCATGATGAGTCCTTTAGAATTGTGGTTGGTCATTGTGTTGATCAGAGTTACTAAGTCTCTACATGACCTGGTGCTGAATGAAGTGAGCAGAACCAGAACATTGTACAATGTTACAGCAATATTGTGCAATGACCAGCTTTGATAAATTTATCTCTTCTCAACAATACAATGCTCTAAGGCAATTCCAAAAGACTCACCCAGAGAAAAAACTATGGAGTCTGAATGCACATTGAAGCATACTATTTTCAAGGGCTTTTGAGAGGAGAGAAGTTGTTTGTTTTTCTTTCTCATGGTTTTCCCCTTCTATTCTGAATCTTCTTTCACAACATGACTAATATGGAAATATGAATAATATGATTGTATATGTATAATCTATTTCAGATTGCTTGCTTCTTGGAGGGAAGGGAGAAAAATTTAGAATTCAAAATATTATAAAAGGGAATATTGGCAGGATGAATACAGAGAGGCTTGGAGAGACTTTCATGAACTGATGCTAAGTCAAATGAGCAGAACCAGGAGATCATTATACACTTCAACAACAATACTGTATGAGGATGTATTCTGATGGAAGTGGATATCTTCGACAAAGAGAAGATCTAATTCAGTTCCAATTGATCAATGATGGACAGAAGCAGCTACACACAGAGAAGGAACACTGGGAAATAAATGTAAACTGTTTGCATTTTTGTTTTTCTTCCCAAGTTATTTTTACCTTCTGAATCCAATTCTTCCTATGCAACAAGAGAACTGTTCAGTTCTGCACACATATATTGTATCTAGGATATACTATAACATATTTAGCATGTATAAGACTGCTTGCCATCTAGGGGTGGGGGTGGAGGGAGGGAAGGGAAAAGTCGGAACAGAAGTGAGTGCAAGGGATAATGTTGTAAAAAAATTACCCAGGCATATGTTCTGTCAATAAAAAGTTATAATAAAAAAAATAATTCATTCTAAAAAAAGTGAATGTTGAAAATTATCTTTGTATGTAATTTAAAATTTTAAATACTATTAAGCAGTTACTGAGTCTTTTGAATTCTATTCTCTTTACAATATTGCTGATATTATAGAAATTTTCCACCTCACTTCAGTTTTCATCCATTCAATAAGTTTTCCCAAGTTTTTTTGAAATCATTCACTTCATCACTTCTTATAGCATTCATATACCATTATGTGTTCAGTCATTCCCCAATTGATAAGCATCCCTTGGTTCCCAATTCTTTGCCATCACAAAAATAGCTGCTATAAATATTTCTGTACATATGAATTCTTTCCTCTTTCCCATCCAAGCCAATACATAGGTATTATGTGACAGGCATTGTGCTACATCCTGAGGATACAATTAATAAATTTTTTTTAAAAAAGAAAAATAATTCCTCCCCTTAAAAAACTTTCTATCTAAAGGGAGAGACAAACTACATGAAGAAGGAAAGGGAAGGAGGGATAGGGAGTAAAATGAGGTGTAAGAGAAATATGTTCTATGGAGTTGAAATCAGGCAGAGCAGTAGATGCAGAGTGGACAAAAAGTCCAGTTTTTGCCCTCTATAAAGGAAGGCATTGAGAGAAGTTTGGCAGGTCAGCCTTCAGTTCTCTAATTCAAGGGGAGAGGAAACTAAGAAAAGTAATGTCAATCAGGGCTTGAGTTAGCAGCATGGCGGTGAGTTTAGATGTGCTGAGCTTATCTTAAAAGGGGCATCATATTTCATAAAGTTGAAAGCAGGCAGAGCAACAGATGCAAAGGGAAGTGAGCTTTCTTTGATGTCTTTGGGGTATAGACCTAGTAGTGGTATAACTGGGAGGGGCATCATGTTCTATAGAACTGAAACCAAGCAGGACAACAGATGCAAAGTGGACTGAGCTTTCTTTGATCTCTTTGGGATATAGACCTAGTAGTGATATCACTGGGTCAAAGGGCACAATTTAATAGCTTTGGGATCATAGTTCCAAATTACTTTTCAGAATGGTTGGACTAATTCATAGCTCCAGTAATAGTACCTTAATGCATATATTTTTCTATAATTCTTCCAATATTTGTCATTTTCCTTTTTTACCATACTACTCTATCTTATGGATGTAACATAAAGTTGTTTTAATTGAATTTCTCTAATTATTAGGGATTTTAGAACATATTTTCATATAGATATTGTGAGCTCTTATTTCTTCCTTTGAAAATTACCTATTAATATTTTTTCATCATTTATCAATTAGGGAATGTCTCTTATTATTGTAAATTTGACTCAGTTCCATATATACATATATCTTAGAAATGAGACCTTTATCAAAGAAAATCAGTTCCCATGGTCTTCTCTCTGGTCTTCTTCCATGGTCTATCTCCCATGGATGCAGATGACTCTCTCCATCAGGTCTATTGCAAGTGGCCTGAATCACCTCATTGTTCAAAAGAGCCACATCCTTCACACTTAGTCACCACATAATCTTCTTATTGTGAACAATTTTCTCTTGGTTCTATTCACTTCACTTAGCTTCAGTTCATGTATTACTTTCATAAAATTAAAAGCAAAATTTTGTACAGATAAAACCAACACAGCTAAATTTTCTTTAAAAAAGAAAAAAAAAAGCAGGAGACTGAGAAAAATTATTGCAACAAATTTCTTTGATAAAGGTCTCATCTCACACCCTTAAGATAGGGTAGTATGGTTAAAAAAAAAAAAAAAAAAAAGGAAATTTCTTCCATATTCCCCTTAATTGCTTATGATGTCACTCTCTATATCTAAATCATTTTGAAGTTATCTGCTACAGTATGAGATCCTGGACTATATCAAGTTTCTGCAAGACTATTTTCCAGTTTTCCCAAAAGCTTTTGTTGAATAATGAACTCTTGCCACCATAACTAGTATATTTGGGTTTATCAAACACTAGGTTACTATATTTATTTGCTTCAATATTTCACATGTGTAATCTATATTAGTGATTTATCTATTTTTTACTTGGTGCCAAATTGTTTAGAAGTTACAGCTTTATAGTATAGTTTGAGATCTTGCTACTTGCTAATTCCCTTTTCCTTGCCATTTTTTCTCAATTCCTTGATATTTTTATTTTTTGTTCCATAAAATGAATTTTATTATTTTTAAACCTCTACACAGTAAAAGAAGTAGTAGTTAGACTGGTATGGCACTGAATAAGTAAATTAATTTAGACAGAATTGTCATTGTTATTATATTGGGTCAGCTTACTCATGAGCAACTAATATTCTAAGTATATACATCTGTATTTATTTGTGTGAAGCGTTTTGTAATTGTGTTTATATAGTTCTTGTGTATATCTATACTATCCATAGTTATTTGAAATAGAATTCCTATATCTTTTCCTATTGGGTTTTATAAGTAAATATAGAGAAATATAGTAAATATAGAGAAATGCTGATAATTTGTATCACAATTTCAACTGAAGGTCAGGACTAGGGATTATATTTTTCCCATGTTCTATCCGTTTAGCTTCTGGTTAGGAACTAAACTGGAAACATCTTTATATCTTGTAAATTTGCCAAAAGTTTTCATTTCTCATTTAGTTTTTTTAACCTGTTATCTGCAAAAAAATGATAGTTTTGTTTTCTCTTTACCTATACTTATATCTTTCCATTTTTTTCTTAATTTAGTGTTATTTTTATTTCTACTATAATATTGATTACTAATGGTGATAATAGACAATCTTGTTTCACTTCTGATCTTACTCTTGATTTCAAATAGATACTACTTATCATTTAAAGAGAATCTCCATTCTATGCTTTTGTGTTTTTAACAGGAAGGGGTTTTGTATTTTGTCAAGTTTTTCTGTATCTATTGAAACAATATGATTTTTGTTGGCTTTGTTATTGATGCAGTAAATTATGAAATAGCCCTTTATTCCTGGTATAAATCTAGTCTGGTTACAATGTATGATGTTTGCATTATGTTATTTTAATATTTTAATTAAAATGTTTCCATCAGTATTCATTTGACAAATTGGTCTATAATTTTCCTTCTCCATTTTGACTCTCCTTGATTTAGGTATCAAAACTATGTGTGTAATAAAAGGGATTTGGTAAGATATTTTCCTTACTCGTTTTTTTCAAACAGTTTATGTAGTATTGGAATTAATTGTAGTTTAAATGTTTCACAAAATTTACTTACAAATGCATTCAGCCCTGGGTATTTTCCTTCCTTTTGTAGTTCATTTATGGCTTATTCAATTTCTTTCTAAAAGATGGGGTTATTCTATTTCTTGTTCTGTTAATCTGAGACATTTATATATTTGTAAATATTGATCTATTTAATTTAGATGATCACTTCTATTAGAATATAGTAGGGTGAAATAGCTCCTTGTTTTTATTTCTTCATCACTGTGAATTTATATTTTTATTATTAATACTGATAATTTGGTTTTCATTTTCTCAACTGAATTACCTATTTGCCTATCCATTTCTTTTTTAATTTAATTTTAATATTTATTTTCCTTAGTACATGTAAAACAATTTTTTTACATCTGTTTTTAAAACTTTTGAGTTCCAGATTCCCTCCCTTTCTCCCCATCCCCACCCACATTAAAAAGACACATGGGACGTAATACAAAACATTTCCATACAAGTCATGTTACAAAAACAAACATAGATCTCACTTCCCCATTCCCCCCCCCCAAAAAAAAAACCTTCAAAAAAAATTAAAAACTATGATTCAATCTGTATTCAGACACAATTAGTTCTTTCTCTGGGCGAAGCATTTTTCACCATAAATCCTTCAAAGTAATCTTGTTGAAAATAGCAAAGTCATTCACAGCTGATCATTCTACAACATTACTATTACTTTGTACACAGTACATTTCACTTTGAGTTCATGAAAGACTTTCTGCTTTTGTTTATAAGAACATTTTCCTGATCATTTCTTACAGAACAATAATATTTCATCATAATCACATACCATAATTTACTTAGCCATTCCCCAATTAATGGGCATCCCCTCAATTTCCAATTTTTTGCCCTGAGAAAAGAACTGCTATATTTTTGTACATTTAGGGTTTTTTCCTTTTTGTTATTATTATGATTAATCTCTTTGGAGATTTATGCCTAATAGTGATATTGTTAGATCAAAGGATATGAATGATTTTATAGTCCTTAGAGCCCAGTTCATATCCTTTGATTGTTTATTAATTGGGGAATAGCTGTCACTTTTATAAATTTGACTTAGTTCCCTATTCATTTGAGAAAATTTCATCACAGAAACTTCCTTCAAAATTGTTCTCACAACTACTATTGTTAATTGTATTCCCCCTTTGTTTATTCTATTCTCTCTCCTTTCACTTTGTCCCTCCTCAAAAATGTTTTGCTTAAGACCATCCCCTCCCCCAATATGCCCAATGTTTCATCACCTTCCCCACTTCTCATATTCCCTTTCTTTCCTACTTTTCTTCAGGGCAAGATAGATTTCTATACCCATAATGACCTTGTATGTTATTTCCTCTTTGAGTCAGTTCTGATGAGAATAAGGTTCATCCTGTTTGGTTCTGCAAATATGTATTATATCTAGGATATACTGCAACATATTTAACATATATAGGACTGCTTGCCATCTTGGGGGGGGGGGAGGAGGGAGGAAGGGAAAAAAACGAAATATAAGTGATTGCAAGGGATAATGTTGTGTAAAAATTATCCTGGCATGGATTCTGTCAATACAAAGTTATTATTAAATAAAATTAAATTTAAAAAAAATAGTACCTTAATGTATATATTTTTCTATAATTCTTCCAATATTTGTCATTTTCCTTTTTTACCATACTTTTTTACCATAAGAGAATCTTTATGGATGTAACATAAAGTTGTTTTAATTGAATTTCTCTAATTATTAGGGATTTTAGAACATATTTTCATATAGATATTGTGAGCTCTTATTTCTTCCTTTGAAAATTACCTATTAATATTTTTTCATCATTTATCAATTGGGGAATGTCTCTTATTATTGTAAATTTGACTCAGTTCCATATATACATATATCTTAGAAATGAGACCTTTATCAAAGAAAATCAGTTCCCATGGTCTTCTCTCTGGTCTTCTTCCATGGTCTATCTCCCATGGATGCAGATGACTCTCTCCATCAGGTCTATTGCAAGTGGCCTGAATCACCTCATTGTTCAAAAGAGCCACATCCTTCACACTTAGTCACCACATAATCTTCTTATTGTGAACAATTTTCTCTTGGTTCTATTCACTTCACTTAGCTTCAGTTCATGTATTACTTTCATAAAATTAAAAGCAAAATTTTGTACAGATAAAACCAATACAGCTAAATTTTCTTTAAAAAAGAAAAAAAAAAGCAGGAGACTGAGAAAAATTATTGCAACAAATTTCTTTGATAAAGGTCTCATCTCACACCCTTAAGATAGGGTAGTATGGTTAAAAAAAAAAAAAAAAAAAGGAAATTTCTTCCATATTCCCCTTAATTGCTTATGATGTCACTCTCTATATCTAAATCATTTTGAAGTTATCTGCTACAGTATGAGATCCTGGACTATATCAAGTTTCTGCAAGACTATTTTCCAGTTTTCCCAAAAGCTTTTGTTGAATAATGAACTCTTGCCACCATAACTAGTATATTTGGGTTTATCAAACACTAGGTTACTATATTTATTTGCTTCAATATTTCACATGTGTAATCTATATTAGTGATTTATCTATTTTTTACTTGGTGCCAAATTGTTTAGAAGTTACAGCTTTATAGTATAGTTTGAGATCTTGCTACTTGCTAATTCCCTTTTCCTTGCCATTTTTTCTCAATTCCCTTGATATTTTTATTTTTTGTTCCATAAAATGAATTTTATTATTTTTAAACCTCTACACAGTAAAAGAAGTAGTAGTTAGACTGGTATGGCACTGAATAAGTAAATTAATTTAGACAGAATTGTCATTGTTATTATATTGGGTCAGCTTACTCATGAGCAACTAATATTCTAAGTATATACATCTGTATTTATTTGTGTGAAGCGTTTTGTAATTGTGTTTATATAGTTCTTGTGTATATCTATACTATCCATAGTTATTTGAAATAGAATTCCTATATCTTTTCCTATTGGGTTTTATAAGTAAATATAGAGAAATATAGTAAATATAGAGAAATGCTGATAATTTGTATCACAATTTCAACTGAAGGTCAGGACTAGGGATTATATTTTTCCCATGTTCTATCCGTTTAGCTTCTGGTTAGGAACTAAACTGGAAACATCTTTATATCTTGTAAATTTGCCAAAAGTTTTCATTTCTCATTTAGTTTTTTTAACCTGTTATCTGCAAAAAAATGATAGTTTTGTTTTCTCTTTACCTATACTTATATCTTTCCATTTTTTTCTTAATTTAGTGTTATTTTTATTTCTACTATAATATTGATTACTAATGGTGATAATAGACAATCTTGTTTCACTTCTGATCTTACTCTTGATTTCAAATAGATACTACTTATCATTTAAAGAGAATCTCCATTCTATGCTTTTGTGTTTTTAACAGGAAGGGGTTTTGTATTTTGTCAAGTTTTTCTGTATCTATTGAAACAATATGATTTTTGTTGGCTTTGTTATTGATGCAGTAAATTATGAAATAGCCCTTTATTCCTGGTATAAATCTAGTCTGGTTACAATGTATGATGTTTGCATTATGTTATTTTAATATTTTAATTAAAATGTTTCCATCAGTATTCATTTGACAAATTGGTCTATAATTTTCCTTCTCCATTTTGACTCTCCTTGATTTAGGTATCAAAACTATGTGTGTAATAAAAGGGATTTGGTAAGATATTTTCCTTACTCGTTTTTTTCAAACAGTTTATGTAGTATTGGAATTAATTGTAGTTTAAATGTTTCACAAAATTTACTTACAAATGCATTCAGCCCTGGGTATTTTCCTTCCTTTTGTAGTTCATTTATGGCTTATTCAATTTCTTTCTAAAAGATGGGGTTATTCTATTTCTTGTTCTGTTAATCTGAGACATTTATATATTTGTAAATATTGATCTATTTAATTTAGATGATCACTTCTATTAGAATATAGTAGGGTGAAATAGCTCCTTGTTTTTATTTCTTCATCACTGTGAATTTATATTTTTTATTATTAATACTGATAATTTGGTTTTCATTTTCTCAACTGAATTACCTATTTGCCTATCCATTTCTTTTTTAATTTAATTTTAATATTTTTATTTTCCTTAGTACATGTAAAACAATTTTTTTACATCTGTTTTTAAAACTTTTGAGTTCCAGATTCCCTCCCTTTCTCCCCATCCCCACCCACATTAAAAAGACACATGGGACGTAATACAAAACATTTCCATACAAGTCATGTTACAAAAACAAACATAGATCTCACTTCCCCATTCCCCCCCCCCAAAAAAAAACCTTCAAAAAAATTAAAAACTATGATTCAATCTGTATTCAGACACAATTAGTTCTTTCTCTGGGCAAAGCATTTTTCACCATAAATCCTTCAAAGTAGTCTTGTTGAAAATAGCAAAGTCATTCACAGCTGATCATTCTACAACATTACTATTATTTTGTACACAGTACATTTCACTTTGAGTTCATGAAAGACTTTCTGCTTTTGTTTATAAGAACATTTTCCTGATCATTTCTTACAGAACAATAATATTTCATCGTAATCACATACCATAATTTACTTAGCCATTCCCCAATTAATGGGCATCCCCTCAATTTCCAATTTTTTGCCCTGAGTAAAGAACTGCTATATTTTTGTACATTTAGGGTTTTTTCCTTTTTGTTATTATTATGATTAATCTCTTTGGAGATTTATGCCTAATAGTGATATTGTTAGATCAAAGGATATGAATGATTTTATAGTCCTTAGAGCCCAGTTCATATCCTTTGATTGTTTATTAATTGGGGAATAGCTGTCACTTTTATAAATTTGACTTAGTTCCCTATTCATTTGAGAAAATTTCATCACAGAAACTTCCTTCAAAATTGTTCTCACAACTACTATTGTTAATTGTATTCCCCCTTTGTTTATTCTATTCTCTCTCCTTTCACTTTGTCCCTCCTCAAAAATGTTTTGCTTAAGACCATCCCCTCCCCCAATATGCCCAATGTTTCATCACCTTCCCCACTTCTCATATTCCCTTTCTTTCCTACTTTTCTTCAGGGCAAGATAGATTTCTATACCCATAATGACCTTGTATGTTATTTCCTCTTTGAGTCAGTTCTGATGAGAATAAGGTTCATCCTGTTTGGTTCTGCAAATATGTATTATATCTAGGATATACTGCAACATATTTAACATATATAGGACTGCTTGCCATCTTGGGGGGGGGGGGGGGAGGAGGGAGGGAAGGGAAAAAACGAAATATAAGTGATTGCAAGGGATAATGTTGTGTAAAAATTATCCTGGCATGGATTCTGTCAATACAAAGTTATTATTAAATAAAATTAAATTAAAAAAAAAAAAGAGAATAAGGTTCACTCACTTCTCCTTCCTTCCCTCTGTTCCCTTTCATTGTAAAAGTTTTTTTTTTTTTTTTGCTTCTTTTATGGCAGATAATTCCATCACTCCTTTTTCTGTTTCCCCAGTACATTCCTCTTGTGCCTTTATTTTATTTTATTTTTAGATATTTAGATATTATATTAGATATATTAGATATTATCACCTTTATATTCAATTCATACCTGTGCCCTCTGTCTCCTTCTAATTGCCACAATAATGAGAAAAATCTTGAGTTGCAAGTATCATCCTTCCATGTAGGAATGTAAGCAAATAATTCTTAAGTCTCTGATTACTTCTTTATGCTTTTCCTGAGTCCTCAATTTTCTATTCAGCTCTGATCTTTTCATCACAAATGCTTGAAAGTCCTCTGTTTCATGGAATATCCTATCCACCTTTCTCATGGAAGGACTACACTCAGTTTTGCTGGGTAGGTAATTCTTAGTTGTACATTGCTCTCCAGAATATCAGAGTCCAAAGCCTACAGTCTTTTAAAGTAGAAGCTGCTAAATCTTGTGTTATCTTGACTGTGGCTCCTCTATATTTGAATTGTGTTTTCTGCAATATTTTCTTGCAATATCTTCTCCTTGACTTGGGACTTCTGGAATTTGGCTATAATATTCCTGAGTTTTCATCTTCCGATCTCTTTCAAGGTGATTCAAGAATCAATGAGTGGATTCTTTCAAATTCTTTTTTATCCTCTGATTCTATGATATCAGGACAATTTTCCTTGATAATTTTTTGAAAGATGATGTCCAGGACGTTTTTTAATCATAGTTTTCAAGTAAATGAATAATTTTTAAATTATCTCTCTTAGATTCATTTTCCAGGTCAGTTGTTTTTCCAATAATATATTTCACATTGTTTTATTTTTTTCATTCTTTTGGTTTTGTTTTATTGTATCTTGGTTTCTCATAAAGTCATTAGTTTCCATTTGCTCAATTCTAATTTTTAAGTAATTATTGTCCTCAGTGAGTTTTTGTACCTCCTTTCCCAGTTGGCCAATTTTGTTATTTAAGGTATTTTCATTGGCTTTTTTTTATTTCCTTTTTCATTGAAAAATTCTCGTTTCTCTTTCACTTTTTTCTCTACTTTTCTTACTTGATTTTCAAAATCCCTTTTGTGTTCTTCCATGGCCTGAGACCAATTCTCAGTTTTTGAAGACTTTGGATATAGGAGCTTTGATTTTATTAGCTTCTGAGTATGTTTCCTTGTCACCATAATAACTTTTCTTCTAACCAGTTCCACTCCCTTATAGTCTATAGGCTGAGACTCTGCAAGCTGCTGCCACAGTCCCACCACCACCACCACCACCTCCACTATGCCCTGGTTTATTGATTTTCCAAGGCCCTCTCATTTTAGTGAGACAAACCTTTCCTGTTGATCTCCCAAATTGTCTTCATCTGGAAAATTGTTTCACTTCATCTTTTTGTTTAGAGTCATTATTTAAATGTATTTGGAGCAGATTGGGGGAGACCTCAGGAGAGGTCCTACCTTCATTCTACCTTTTTGGCTCTGCTTCTTATCTATTTCTTTAAAAATATAATAGCTCCCTGTTTAATTTAGTGAGGTTTGTTTTTATTGGGGTTTTTTTTTTAACTTTCAATTTTGTTGATCTCTCCTTTGATTTTCAGGATTTCTAATTTGGTGTTAAACTGGAGTGAAGGGAGGTTGTCAATGGTTTTTCAAGGATTGGGTTTTGATTTTTAAATTCTTTTCTGAATTTATTATTCTGATCTTTCTCTTTTTTATTGATGAAAGAGTTTAAATATACAAATATTCCTCTAAATACTGCTTTTGGTCATATTCCACAATCTTAGTAAATTGTCATATTTAATGAAATTGTTGTTTCTATAATTTGCTTATTTACTATCATTATTCCTTTTTTTTTTCTTTTTTTTTTTTTTTTTTTTTTTTTTTGCTGAGACCTTTGAGGTTAAGTGACTTGCCCTGGGTCACACAGCTAGGAAGTATTAAGAGTCTGAGGCCATATTTGAATTCAGATCCTCCTGACTTCAGGACTGGTGCTCTATTCACTGTGCCACTTAGCTGCCCCAACTATCATTATTCTAAGAATTTAGATGCTATACTCTTTGATACATGTATGTGCCTTTTAGCAAAAGGTAAAGTGGATTCTTTCAAATTCTTTTTTATCCTCTGATTCTATGATATCAGGACAATTTTCCTTGATAATTTTTTGAAAGATGATGTCCAGGATGTTTTTTAATCATAGTTTTCAAGTAAATGAATAATTTTTAAATTATCTCTCTTAGATTCATTTTCCAGGTCAGTTGTTTTTCCAATAATATATTTCACATTGTTTTATTTTTTCTGCTTTACCAGGCAGCACCATACCACCCATATGTAGAACCATCAGTTACAATAAATGGAGAAGTTTTGAATAATATGGATAAGCTCACTTACTTTGGTAGTATCCATTCCAAGGATGTACATATTGATGATGAGACTGACACATTCATTGCCAGAGCTAGCTCAGTGTTTGCAAGATTCCAAAGGAAAGTGTGAGAGAGAAGAAATATTAGACTGACTACCAACCAAAGATCTACAAAGCCACTGTGCTGACCTCATTGTTGTATGAGTTTGAAATCCAGAGAGTATACCAGTGCCATGCCAGGAAACTGAATCGTTTCCATTTGAATTGTTTTAGAAAAATTCTGAAGATCACCTGGGAGGATGAGATATTAAACACTAAGGTCCTTTCTTTGAACTAAACTGCCAAGCATTCAAACTCTACTGCAAATAGTGCAACTCAAATGTCTGGTCATATTGTTCAGATGCCAAATGTATACTTGCCTAAAAGACTAATTTATGGAGAACTCACATTAGTGAGTTCACACAGTGGTCAAAGTATCCTGCTACAATCATATATAAGCATATTGTCAAACATTTTCATTCCTAGGAACTAGCAAAAATAATGCTTTGCATGCAGTAGACACTTAATAAATGTTGAATGGATGAATCTGTGATATCATAGGCTATTTTTTGTTGATAGGAAGGAGGTAATGATAATTTTAAAAAACATATTGAAAAATAAAATTTTTTTAAAAAGCATAAAGAAGGGTTCACTGTTTTGCTAATATAAGACAAAAATGATATGAGACTGGGCTGGATGCAGAGAATCCAGGTTTAAACTCTAACTCTATCTCTCACTAACTTTGTGACCTAACTAGTATTGTGACTTTTCTTAGCCTCAATCTCCTTATCCATAAAATGAAGCAGAAAAATCTTTGTGCTGCTTATTTCACAAGGTTGTTGGGATCAAATGAGACAATATACATAAAATATTTTTTTGAATTGGAAAAGTCTATATGAATGTACCTTAAGGCAGTTATTAACCTGAGAATGGACTCTGCTTAGAGTCTGAGTTGGCACAAATTAGATAAGAAGTCTCCTGGTAAAATGATGGTAAAATTGGAGTTTGGTAAAATAGGGATTCAAACTTTACCTCCAACATTTAGTAGCTGTGAGACCATGAGCCACCTAACATTTCCCATTTTTGTTTTGTTCATCTATAAAATGAGGATGATAATGCCTGTAATACTTAGCATATCCATTAAGGTCATGTATAAAAAGTACATTTCACCTCTTCAAGTTTTATATAAATATCAGCTTTACTTAGGAGATGTGAGAATAACCTTATGATCCTTACACTTTTTTTTTTCTGAGGTAATTGGGATTAAGTGACTTTCCCATCTAGGAACATCTAGGAAATGTTAAGTGTCTGAGACCAGATTTGAAGTCAGGTCCTCCTGACTTTGGGGCTGGTGCTCTATCCACTGTACTACCTAGCTGCCCTGCCTTATACTTTTTTATCCCCAAAGCCTCCCAGTTGTTGCATTCACCATTGCAAAGAAATATGATCCCAATCTGTAATCCTGAATAGCCATTTCTTGGATGAACTCTTCTACATCTTGCAAATTAATTCTTAATCTTGTCCATTTAGGGAGAGGATAGGGAGTGAAGAGTGACGAGTGGTACTGATATTTCCAGCTAATATGAAGAACATACCTGGTCAGAGACCAAACACCCAGGATTGACTTCAGATTTATTTTTGTAATTGCTAAGAGAATAGTTTCCCAGACTCATTATTGCTTTACCCCCAGAAAAGGGGATAATAAAGGATTTTACTGAACCTCAGATATTTATTGAGAAAATAATTTTTCTCATATTATTATGAGAAATAGGAATAAGTAAATGTAATCAGTTCCAAAGTGAAGGCATGATGGATCAGCTGATCAACTGAAAATAATGATGTGAAAAAGAATTAAGGTTACAAGGTTAGAAATATTTCCTGAAGGATATATAGGATAAATAGAAATCAGTAGCCTCTAGTCCAGTTCCACTAGTCCTAAAGTGATAGCCTTATTCAACAGAATTCTCCACTGGATCTCAACTTCCATACTCTGATGCAGTGATATGAGCTCCATCAACATCAGACACATGTTGACCTGCAGGACATGCTACAATGAGTTGCTCCTCTTCCCTTTGTTAAAAACCCTTTGTGGTATCTTCCCTAAGAAGAGAAGAATCTAAGATAGCAATATCAACAAGGATCACTACTTGCAGGAATGAGTGGCCAATTTTCTGTGAAGAAAATTTACCTTCTCCCCAACCAATGATTCCATTTCAAGCCCACATATGACATATGTGTCGGTCTCCAAATACAAGAAGTGGAAGGCTTTTTCCATCGTAGTTCTGGATAGCCACATGGAGAATAAATCAACAAAATTTGCTATTTCTAAATAAGAGGATATGGACTTTTACCTCAGAAAGAAAGTGATAGTGATCATCACAATCCATCATCCAAAACAGAAACTCCCATATGGACAAGGGTGCCAAGAAATATCTCTCCAGTCTGATTATATAGTTTGCTTCTTCTCAGGAACAAATCTCTAAAAAGGACTGATAAGACAAAAATTGGTGGAATTTATATATCTCTGACTTAATTCAGAAAAGGTTAGAGTAGAAGCTGGAGAATGATTGCTAAAGAATAAAATCTTATTAGAAAAACAAAGGATAAGACATGCATCCTGTCTACCACACAGATGGTAGAGCCATTACAAAGTGTGAGGTTTTTTAATTAAAACTTTTTATTTTCAAAACATATGCATGGATAATTTTTCAACATTGACCCTTGCAAAGTCTTGTGTTCCTAATTTTGCCCCTTTCCCCTCATCCTGTTGTGCCACAGTTCCCTTTTATTGTCCTGCCTCAGTTTCCCTAAATTGTCCTGCCTCAGTTCCTTGAATCATTCTGCCTCAGTCCCCCTGGTTGCAACTCCCCTCCTGACCATTAGGACTGAGATAATTAGGGCTGTAGCTGGCCACTCTGACATTCCAAAAGATAAGACTCTAGATGCCCTATCTCAGATACTTAATTAACATCCTCTATCTCTATCTATCTAGACTTCTTGTCTCTAGTTTGACTATCTCCTTTACTCCCAATTTGTAATAATTTATGGTCCTCACCTCCCCCCCTGTCAGAACCAGATTTATGGTCAGTCCCTGGAAATTCCCACCATTTACCAATTCTTGGACTCCACCCCATGCCTTGCTATACTGATCTTGGAGACACACACACACACACACACACACACACACACACACACATATATATATACATACATATATATATATATATATATATATTTCATTGGAATCTCACATTTGATGCTGATGCTGATGCTGAAGCTGCTGCTGAATGTTTTGAGACATGAACTCTGGGACCAAAATGGATCCTTTGGTCCCAGAAAATCTCTCCCTCTCAGAAATTCAAATAAAATATTAAAACTCTCTAATCCTTATCTTGCCTAAGTTTCTTCAGCATTACAATCCCCTCCTTTAGATGGCAAGTAATCCAATATTGTAATTCAAACATGGCAAAAAAAAATGTTAAATCCAATATATGTATACATATTTATACAATTTGCACAAGAAATTATTCCTTGGGGCTCAGCTTGAGCTGGAATTTGAATTGAATTCAATGATTGCACAAGAAAAATCAGATCAAAAAAGAAAAAATGAGAAAGAAAACAAAATGCAAGCAAACAACAACAAAAAAAAAGAGTGAAAATGCTATGTTGTGATCCATATTCAGTTCCCACAATCCTCTCTCTGGGTGTAGATGGTTCTCTTCATTACAAGATCATTGTTTACTTAAAGGAAAATGCTGTGAACACAATAATAATGGATTGAGAGAGCACTGAGGTCAAGAAGAAAACAAAGCTATTTAGGAACAATAAGGCTAGGGAAGACAAAAGGAAAGACAGGAGATTTATATATATATATAAAACTATAGAGTTTGATTTAGTTTTCCATGCCTTGAGGTAAGGTATAAAGCTAAAAGTGGGAAAGAACTCGCTTTCTCTTCTGGCTCCACCTTTGGAATAAGAATATTTCCAGGAACTCTTAGCCACACCTTTTTTTTTTCTCACTAGAAGGTTGCCACTCCAAGTTTATGTTATTACTGAAGTCTTATTGAGTGTCTAGGTCACCACTCTAAGACCCCTCTATAGAGATTATTTTAGGTATAATGGAAGTAAAAAAAGGAGTCCCAATAGTCTAATCTTGTCAAAGACAGTAACTTGTTTTTTAGTCTGGACAAAGAAGGAAAACTTCAGTTTCAATTTAGCTCTGCCTTTTAAGAAATTTACTTTTTAAATTACTGGCAAATCAAAACAAGCTCCCTGGCAGAAGAAAACCTGGGGGTGAGGGCAAAAATTCTGGTGCTTTCCATATACCAGTTCCTGAATACCATTTTTCTCTAGTACAGCTCCCTGTGTTCACAATTAAGTCAACACAGAGATACAGGAAGATAGCACAGGAGCTGAAACAACTGGTTTGATCTAGGCAACGAAGAACTATTTTAAAAGAAATTTGATAAGCAATTTTTCAGGATAGTAAACTTTGGAATCAGCTTCTGCCCTTCTCAAATAGAAAGGAGGTTTGATCCAGCAGTGTTACTACTGGTCTTATATCCCAAAGAGATATTAAAGAAGGGAAAGGGACCTGCATGTGCCAAAATGTTTGTGTCAGCCCTTTTTGTAGTGTCTAGAAACTGGAAAATGAATGGATGCCCATCAATTGGAGAATGTTTGGGTAAACTGTGGTATATGAATGTTATGGAATATTATTGTTCTGTAAGAATTGACCAGCAGGATGAGAGGCCTGGAGAAACTTACATGAACTGACACTGAATGAAATCAGCAGAACCAGGAGATCATTATGAAGAGGGGACCCCAAAACACTAAAAATCCTTAAGGGAGAAAATCTCCTTCAACTCTGTCTCAGTGAGGGACCTCACACTGAAGGACAAACTCCTTGTTATCTAGGTGGGGTCAGCTCAGTCCTGAAATTCATTGAATTCAATTCAAGTTCCAGGTTAAGCTGAACCCCAAGGAAGAGCCAACTTGGGACTCCACCCACAAATTCCCTTCAGCTAAAGCTTCCATTATAAAAGAGCCAAACTAAAACCCTCTTTGCAGAAATTCCAAACATGCCAGCTATGCCATACTTGGGATGCCAAGGAGCCTCTGTCCACTGGAATACTCTTTCCAGTGCCACCCTCTCTTTACCCTAACCTATTTCCCTAACCAGACTTTATACCTCTCTGTCAGGATTTCTAACCTTACTCCCAATCCCCATAATAAACCTCTTTTATAAATCTAGGGTTTTCAGGTCTGTAAATTCTTTTACAGAGAACCTCTGCACTGCCAGAATGGAGTTCCCAAAACTCCCTATTCTTGCACCAAATTCCAAGAGGTTATAGGAGAGCCAAACCTCTCCATTTGGTTCCCTGAATCCTGAACCTGCCACTAGATCTTATCATTTAACTCCCTGAACACCAGAAACCCTAATCTCATTTTGGTTCCCTAAATCTAGACCTTATCAATTATACACTTCAACAACAATACTGTATGAGGATGTATTCTGATGGAAGTGGATTTCTTTGACAAAGAGAAGATCTAACTCAGTTCCAATTGAGCAATGATGGATAGAATCAGCTACACTCAGAGAAGCAACACTGGGAAATGAATGTGGACTACTTGCAGTTTTGTTTTTCTTCCCAGGTTATTTTTACCTTCTGAATCCAATTCTTCTTGTGCAACAAGAGAACTGTATAGATCTGCACACATATATCTAGGATATACTGTGACATATTTAACATGTATAGGACCACTTGCCATCTAGGGGAGGGGGAGGAGGGAGAGAAGGGAAAAGTCAGAACAGAAGTGAGTGCAAGGGAAAATGTTGCAAAAAATTACTCATGCGTATGTTCTGTCAATAAAAAGCTATAATTAAAAAAAAAAAAAGGTAGAGAGGAAGGAGAATGTATTGATATGGGTGGAAGAGAAAAGACTCCCCCACATCCTTGATTTGGGCAAGTCTTTGATAGGAGGGAGTGGCACTATCCAGAAAAAGCCTGAATTTTACAGCCCAAGTTCCCAGAGGCAAGAGGAAAGAGCACTTATTATCTTAAGATTTTTATCTTAATTGGATCATTTTTTCTTTAAGTGGACTTTTATTATAACCCCACCCCAGGAGGAGGTTTCCCATAGAATTCTTAGCTGAATTCTTTGCATTGACAAATCCATCATAATTCCATAGTTACTGTATCCAATTAGAAAGCCAGAATATGATGCCAAACTTCCTTTCCCAGGTTATTTTTCATTTATAAAAATTTTATTTGCACCCTACCTCCTTTCCTTGTAAAAACCCTTATAGAATTAGGCTGTTGCTTCAGGGTAATAAAAATTTTGCTTAGAAACTGCAAACTGAGTGGATGTTCATTAGTTGGAGAATGGCTGAATAAGTTATGGTGTATGAATGTTATGGAATATTATTGTTCTGTAAGAAATGATGAGCAGCAAAAAGTTATCAAACTGTGCATACCCTTTGATCCAGCAGTGTTACTACTGGGCTTATATCCCAAAGAGATCTTAAAGAAGAGAAAGGGATCCGTATGTGCAAGAATATTTGTGGTAGCCCTGTTTGTAGTGGCCAGAAACCGGAAACTGAGTGGATGCCCATCAATTGGAGAATGGCTGAATAAATTATGGTATATTAATATTATGTAATATTATTGTTCGGTAAGAAATGACCAGCAGGATGGTTTTAGAAAGGCCTGGAGAACTGACATGAACTGATGCTGAGTGAAATGAGCAGGAAGAGATCATTATTTACTTCAACAACAATATTCTATGATGATCAATTCTGATGGACCTGGCCATCTTCAGCAATGAGACGAACCAAATCATTCCAATGGAGCAGGAATGAACTGAACCAGCTACACCCAGTGAAAGAACTCTGGGAGATGACTAAGAACCATTACATAGAATTCCCAATCCCTCTACCTTTGTCCATCAGCATTTTTTATTTCCTTCACAGGCTAATAGTACACTATTTCAAAGTCCAATTCTTTTTGTATAGCAAAATTACTGTTTGGACATGTATACTTATATTGTATTTAATTTATACTTTAACATATTTAACATGTATTGGTCAACCTGACATCTAGGGGAGGGGGTGGGGGAAAGGAGGGGAAAAATTGGAACAAAAGGTTTGGCAATTGTCAATGCTGAAAAATTACCCATGTATATATCTTGTAAATAAAAAGCTATTTAAAAAAAGAAAGAAAAAAAGAAAAGAAAAGAAAAGAAATGATGAGCAGGATGATTTCCAAGAGGCCTGAAGAGACTTACATGGACTGATGCTGAGTGAAATGAGCAGAACTAGGAGATCATTGTGATGAGAGCAGGGTATCAAAAAAGAAATGTGTCAGAAATGCTGGAGAGTTTCCTTGTTCTCCAAGGCATGGTTTGCAGCAAAGAAAATTCACTAACTCAAAGTCTGTGATAAAAAAGGCTTTTATTGTTAAAGAAACACCAAGAGAAAGCTTCCTTGGTGGGCAATATCATTCTCAAGAGAGAGAAGTGATTTGCAAAGAGACATTTTCTGAAGACCTATTTTACACAGGAATCTAAGAATTGACATTCTGTATACAAGACCATTTGAGTTTGTATATGAAAGGAAACATTCTCTAAAGACTCATCTTCCTGTCTCGAAAGGATGTGAGATTATTTGAGTTTGTATAACTTTTTGTTGGTGATTTTACATAACTTTACAGGACTGTCTCAGATCAGAGTTTTGCTCTCATCAATTGTACACAGCAACATCAATATTATATGAGGATCAATTCTGATGGACATGGCTCTTCCCAACAATGAGATGATCTAGGCCAATTCCAATGATCTTGTGATGAAGAGAGCCATCTATACCCTGAGGAACTGAGGGTGGATTACAACATAGCATTTTTACTTCTTTTGTTGTTGTTTGCTTGAATTTTACTTTATTTCTCATTTTTCTTCCTTTTTGATCACATTTTTTTCTTGTGCAGCAAGATAACTGTATAAATATGTATGTCTATATTAGATTTACATATATATTTTACCAGGTTTAATACATCTTAAATTATTTGCCATCTACGGAAGGGGAAGGGGGGAAGAGAAAGGAAATTGGAACACAAGATTTCACAAGTATGTGGGACAAGTGCTAGACCCCCTTCCCTAAATTAACTAATCAGAGACATCTTTAGGTACAAAGAGAAAGCATTTATTTAGTCCCTGCAGAGAGAGGCCCAGCACACCCAGGAGGCTTTCCAGCTCCCATCATGTGTGCTCATGGACCCTGACAAGCTTCCAACTTGTCAGGATTTAAATAGCAAAAGACCTAAGCCTTTTCATTGGACTTAACCATCCTTGACCAATGGTCACCAATGTTGTCTGCTTCCTATGGGTCACCTCACTTCCTGTAACTTCACTGACTTAGTCTGACCTTTCTGCTCTGGGAATATGGAGCATGTAATTTAGGCCTAGTCTCATAGATTAAGAAATCTCCACTCAGTCCCATTCATAAGGGTCAATGTTGAAAAATTGTCCTTGTATATGTTTTGAAAATAAAAAAGTTCAATTAAAAAATGAAATAAAATAAAAATTTTGCCCCTTGATTTGGAGATGATCTAAATCTATAAATTCTTTAGAGGTACCCCAAGACACCAGTCCATAATCTCAATATACTTTTGGAGTCCAACACCTCCTCTCTCCAACAATATCAAATGCTGCAAAGAAGTCAGAAAAGACTAAGTTTGAGAAAAGAATAACAAACTTGTCAATTAAGAAATCATTTCCTTAAAGAGACAAGTTTTAATTAAGTCATTATTTAAGGACAAGGAAGAAGCTGAGATTGTTATGCCCTGAATTGTCATGACCTGAATAAAATTATTACAGCATCCTGCTCCCTTTTTTTCCTTGCCATTAGGACTGGAAGAATTGAGTCAGGAAAAACTTTGGAGCTCTGGCACTTTACATTCCATTGTGTAATAAAATCCAGGTGCATTATCTCGATGATTCTTGCTAGGATCCTTTTTTTTTTTTTTTTTGGATGTATAGGGAATTTATTAACCAATTTAGATTTTATTATTATTATTATAGCTTTTTATTTACAAGTTATATGCATGGGTAATTTTACAGCATTGACAATTGCCAAACCTTTTGTTCCAATTTTTCCCTTCCTTCCCCCATCCTGTCCCCCCGATGGCAGGTTGACCAGTACATGTTAAATACAATATAAGCATACATGTCCTAACAGTCATATTCCCTTTCCTTTTGAGAACTGCTCCTTGCCTTACTCTCTCCTGCCCTTGACCTTCTTATCTTGAGCCTTATCCTGTCAGGAGTAGTTATGATCCTTTCCTGGAATTATGGCTTGTCCGCTCACCCAGTATTCTCACCCCTCCTTATCTGCCTTTGTTTCCCCTATAAGATTGTATACTCAGGTTATTCTGTTTGCAAATCCTAGTTAGCTATAAAAGTTCCCTGCCTCAGTTCTTCAAGGCCAAAAGATTTTTTAACATGAGTTCCTTTCAGTCAGTTAGCTTTAAAAAACTCTCCACATTAAAAGATTGTAAACCAATCTCTTGCCTCAGTTTCTCTGGCATTATAAGATAATGGGATACTTGAAGTACAGTATTTCCTTCCATGAAAACAGGCAAGTTTGAAAGAGAGGTGAGTTGGGGGAGGGGGAAAGAAAATATAGTTCCAATTGATCTTCTTATCTTGTACTGTTCACCTTCATTCTACAGAAATTTAAAAGGGTGTGGAGGTAGGGGAAAAGATGAAGTAAGGAGACTTCCTTAAAGAACAGAGCCTACTGTTGTGCTATAAGATATAGGTTGTGCATGTAAAGGACTGCTTGCCATCTGGGGGAGGGAGTGGAGGGAAGAAGGGGAAAATTGGAACAGAAGTGAATGCAAGGGATAATGCTGTAAAAAATTACCCTGGCATAGGTTTTATCAATAAAAAGTTATTTAAAAAAAAAAAAAAAGATATAGGTTGTGAGGATGTTGGAGGAAAAAAGGGTGTATGAAAATTTGCTACACTCTATGCCACAATAAGACATTCTCTTTCAGAAGATGGAGGAAAAAACTCACATCTAGCCATAGTTGTAGATGATCTGCTTCTCTTCTAATTTTTAAGTAGTATGATCTTTAATATTAAGGTCATATATCCATTTGAAATGTATTGTGGAAAATGGTGTAAGGGGTGGGTCTAAACCTCATTTCTGCCATATAGCTTATTTTCCAAGCAGTTTTTATCAAATAAAAAGATTATTTTCCTTTTCTTTTTTTGATATATATATTTTTTACTTTTTTCCAAGTTTATTTTATTTGAAGAAAAAAAATAAGAAAAAAGAAAAACAGAAAAGCAATACAAAACAAAATAAATCAAAAGAAAAGAGAACATTATCATGTGTACAGCAGAGCATCAAGGAAGATTCAAAATATATAACAAAAACCAATTTAAGAAAGTATGTATAATAATAGAAGAAATTATATTCATGTCTGTCTTTTCTTTACTCCCTTGCAAATTGTTCTTTTGTTCTCTGTTGTGCACCTTTTTTACTTTATTTTTTCCCCTTTCCTCACCCACTACCTCTAAACAGGCTACAGTTAAGAAAAGATATATTTATGCATATATATGTAGGTATATATATATATATATATATGTCTCTTACACACACCAGATACACACATGTCTATTCTATCACTGATGACGCTTTCATTCAATTCTGTTCCATAATTTGATTTACTATTAACCTCTCCCCCAACCCATGTATCCCTCCCTTGTTTTCTTCCCTCATTCTTTGTTTCCCCATCCACCTATCCCTCCCCACTTTTTTTTAATAGATTTTGGAGGGTGCTATACCCTTCATGGTATATACATAGTGTTGCCTATTGAACCATTTCTGATGTGATTAAGTTTTCAGAACTATGATCCCTCCTCCCCCACTAATGTCTCTGTCTATTTTTCCTCTGCCCTTTATTTGTATAACATGATTACTATTTTTACCAATCTTTGTC
The DNA here is from genome assembly GCF_016432865.1 of Antechinus flavipes. Classification (NCBI taxonomy): domain Eukaryota; kingdom Metazoa; phylum Chordata; class Mammalia; order Dasyuromorphia; family Dasyuridae; genus Antechinus; species Antechinus flavipes. The sequence goes on from NC_067400.1 coordinate 585,362,203, forward strand.
AATCTTTTTTTTGAGCTTACCCTATTGTTGATGTAAATCTTAAATATAAAATATACATTTCCCATGTTAAAGAAAAATAAACAATTTACCCATTTTTAAACAATTTGTCCATGTTGAGTTCCTTACAATTCCTCTTTGATGTTGGCTCTTATATGTTAAATTTTCTGTCAGGTTCAAGTTTGGTTGATAAAAAGTCCTGAATCTGCAAGTTCGTTGAATGTCCATTTTTTCTCATTCAAAATTATAGATAATTTTGCTAGATATGATATTTTTGGCCAAAGGCATAGTTCTTTTGCTTGTCTGTAGATATGATTCCAAGACTTGCAGTCTTTTATTGTAGCTACTAATAAGTCTTATACAATTCTAATGGTAGCTCCAGTGTATTTGAATTGTTGTTTTTTTTTCTTGTTTCTTGCAAAATTTTCTCTTTGAGATAGGGAGTATCAAAATTGGGCAATAATGTTCCTATGTGTTTTCCACAAAGTATCTCTTTGAGTTGATGATCGGTGGATTTTTTTTCTATTTCTACTTTCCCCTTATGTTCTATAACTCCAGGACAATTTTCTAGGATTTTTTTTCCACTTCACCTTGACCTTTTAATCTTAATTGGATCTTTTGTTTATTAAGTGGAACTTTATTAAAGTCCCCAGGAGGAGGCTTCTGATTGAATTGTTAGTTGAATTTCTTGTATTTATAAAACCTTTATAACTCCGCAATCACCATATTCAATGTGAAAGCCAGGATATCATGCCAACCCTCTACTCCACAAGAAAAGCCCTATTTGTATCCCCTTTCCTTGTTAAAAAAAAAAAAAAAAAAAAAAAAAAAAAAAAAAAAACTTTTATCACTTCACCAGGGCTTTAATTCTCCTCTTCATGAAAATGGCTCATAGTTCTATATATACGATTCTCATATCTCTGTCTCTCTCACTATTTGTCTATCTCTGTCTCTCTCTAATATGCCTGTCACCTATAATTCCATCAAGAGACTGCCTTTCCCTTCTGGGCAAATGGCTCCTAAGAGACACAGGAGCTTCCTTGTGGACTCCCAAAGCAGACTGTGGCTCCACCCCTTCTGCAAGGTGGACTCTAGGGTACTGGCAGGTTTCTGGGAATTATCACACCCAGAAGGTGGGAACTCTCAGCCACCCTCAAAAGTTGTTGGAGATAGAGTTCCATTGGACCTATATATAGAGCTTCTTTGTGTTGAGGATCAATTATACTCAAGAGCCCTGCAGTGGATAGATTTAACCAAGAAACAGCTGAAGGTATCTGGAGCCCAAAAGACCAGAAGACATTTGTCCAAGGCAGAGTACACATCTGTGTTTGTGTGATTCTATATTATTTTATATATTTAAAGAATGAAGGAGTTCTTTATTTGGTATCTGTGAACTTGTATTTTTTAAAATATTTCAATAACTACTTTCAATATAATTTGGTTTACTTTATTGTCCTATATATATTTTATGATCTAAAAACATGATTTTGAGAACGGGTTCAAAGATTTCATCAGACTGCCAAAGAGGACTGGAATGTTAAAAAGGTTATGGATCTGAATAAGGTCTGAGCACAGCTCTTTGTACCAGAAAAGTAAGAAGTATATGAATTGAGATAGTCTTGAGTGTTTGTTTCTGTACCTGAATTACAATGTTTGTGTGTCTAGAGAATATGAATTGTACATACAGTGTTTGGGACTGAGGGAAGGGGTGCAGTATCTGGGTAATATGTTTCTGTGACAATACAAACTTCATGCAGGGATTTTTTGATCAGATATAGGTTGGTGTAGATGGTTCCTGCAATCCCTTATAATAAGATTAAAGACCTAGTCTCACCCCACAGATGGCAGTTGGCCACCGCAGGGATAAAGCAGGAAAGTGGGGATCTCATCTGAGGAGTTAGACATAAGGTTTATATTTTCTCCCACAGGGACTTCAAAATGAAGATAGTCTTGCTGCTAGCTGTACTAATGGCCTGTGGTAAGAAGTGACCACATAACTGACCTCTTCCCGTGAATTAGTCCCAGGAGGGACAACTCCTGGGTGATGTAAAAAGCTCCTCTTCCCAGCATCTTTTGGGCTCCCTAGTTCTCTCCAATCCTTGAACCTTGCCAATCCCAATTAATTTTTCACTGATTCTTCTTAAAAGCTAGAAGGAAAATAGGGCAAGATTCTCCCCTTAGATGAAGGGTGAGAAAGGACAGGCTAAAGCAGTGGTGGAAAGTGAAGACCGAAGAGTGGTCATGTCTTATTGGGGACCACTGATCTCTCTTGCAGGCTTATTTGAGGTACAAGGGGACTTGCTACAATTCCAAAACATGATTGGGAAGCTCACAGGAAAGAATGCATTGACTGACTATGGCTTCTATGGCTGCCACTGTGGCTTGGGAGGCAAAGGAACTCCCAAGGATGCTACTGACAGGTAAGCTGCTGTTCCCCACCCCTGCCAGGACTGTTACCTTAACTTCTTTAGAATTCACTATGATGAGGTCCTAAATGGTGGGTGTGGTTGGCAGAGAGAAAAACTGAAGAACTGATAAAAATTATTCCCTGGGAGCAGGCAGAAAGAAGACTCCTGACAATGGACATCAGTTTAGTTCTGTGGTCCCACTTTCTGGAGGTTATCCAGTCAGAAATCCAAGTTATGTCAGATCCCTGAGACTAAATTTCCCCTATAAAACAATTTAGGGCTCATGGAGTCACTGCTGCCAGTGTCAATCTGCCACTGGCGCTCTGCCAGTGTCTTTGCCCTTACTCCTCCCCCATGACATGATATCTCTCCTAACTCCACCATGCTTCTCAACCCCACTTTTCCTCTTTGTAGCTATCTCTTAATGGTGCTAAATCCCTTTCAGAATTTAACCTGTCAACTAAGGGCATGCCCCAACCTCACTGAGTGCTTCCTTTCTACTGATAACTGGGAGTTGTACTAAGGAACTTATCTCTTATATGTTCTCCCAACTCTCATTTCATATTTACAATTCCTGGTGTCTATTGAATCCCATCATTTTGTCTGTAAACTCTTCCCTTAAATGAGCTTAACTTTTATCAAAAGGAGTGGCTATTGTGTATTCTTCACATAACCAGACCCCAACATTTGGTACCCACCATCATCTGGCTATACACTAGCCACATCATAGAAAGGGTACAAGGAAAGGGCACCAGAGATGCATTTCAACAGCAAAAATCTAAAAGAGTATCCTTCACCAGCATTCCTTGGAGCAGTGGTTCTCAAACTTTTGTTCTCATAATCTTTATACTATTAAAAATTATTGAGGATCTGTTCAGAGAGTTATTTTTTAATGCAAATAATATTTATAGACATTTACCACATTAGAAATAAAAACTAACTTTAAATTTGAAGACTCTCTGAAAGAGTTTCAGAGATCTCCAGGAATCTCTAGATCACACTTTGAGGACCACTGAGTCTTTCTGTACGATCTCCTCCAGAGATCCTCTAGAAGGAAAATAGAGAAGTTTTCAGAATCAGAGACTCTCCAGTAAATACAGGGTTTGGAACTGAAAAGGACCATAGAGAACAGATGGTCCAACCCCTTGATTTACAGATGAGAAGAATATGATCCTAAACTTAGGTGTTTTGACTCCCAGACCAGATCCTTCCACCACAGGTTGCCTCCTTGCATGGCCTCTCTGGGTGTCCTATTTGCTGACCACCTGCTTCCCAATAGGACAGAAGGAGAGCATTCACTAGGGTTCTTCCCTTTAGATGCTGTTCCACCCATGATTGCTGTTATTTTAAGCTGGAGAAGAAAGGCTGCAAACCCAAAACACAGAACTACAACTACAAATACCAGTCTGGATCCATTACCTGTGGTGAGATAATATATTACAATAAGGCACCACTGAGCACTCTAGATGTACAGAAGCCTCACATGGTATCTAGAAGGGCAGTGCTCCTAGACTCCCTAGAAACTAGGGTTGTACTCTCCCCTCAGACTAAGGGCTTCCTCTGGGGAAGGGGTTCTCTCCATCAAGGAACCCCAATAAAGGGGTTCAGCTTGGCAGGGGAGGGGGAGAGGTGTAAATAGAAAATTGCTACCCCTCCCAGCACTTCATTTCTCTGAATTTACAGGGTCTGGGTCCAGTTGTCAGAAGGCCATTTGTGCCTGTGATAAAGCTGCTGCCTATTGTATGAAGAAAAACCTGAGGAGTTATAATGTGAAATATCGCAACTTCCCCAATTTTCTGTGTAAAGGGAGTAAACCCCAATGCTGAAGCTTCTTTTCCCCTTCCTCAACAAGAATTGACAAGGAGCCTCCTAGACCCCCTATTATTTAGGGATGACCCATTCACTTTTGTCTAAATTTCTTTAGCAAATTAAAAAAGGGAAATGATGAGGTATTGTGAAGTAGATCTTCTGTTCAAGTGGACTTAACAATTACAGTTCCATCCCAGGTGGAGGTCTCTACAAATCCCACCTTTACTTATCCAATCAGAAACCCAAGTTATGATTTCAAACTCCCGAGATTGAACTTCCTCTATAAAAGATCTGTTCATGGTGTAACTCCTTTTCAGCACTCTGTCTAACTTCATAGTGTCTTCCCTTCAATATCTTTTTCCTCCTGGTTAACTGAGTTCCACTAAAGAATTGTCTTTCCCCTTAATTGTTAAAACCCTTTTCCTTGCTAACTACTGTAAGCTATTCACATAATAAAATGGCAAAACATTTGTAAGCTGTGATGGATGCCTTTGATATAACATCTTTTTGTCATGCACTGAATCTATAATATGCTATTTCTATAACATTGTTTTATAATTATGCTCTCTCAAATCTATCACTCTCCTGAATGTATTTCATATTACCACTCCAGGTACCTATTTTACCACTTCAAAGAGTTTTGAAGAGGTAACATTAGGGAGAGGGATTCTTGAAAATACTGCATTTGACCAAAGATGGTTACTCTGTGGGTATGGGTGACTCTCCTCCCCTCCACCTATTGACTTTGATTAAGGAATTATCTTCACATTTGTGGGTTCCAAAGCTTAAGGCATCAGAGAGAAGGATGAGGAGTAATGCTGTCATCGTTAGCACAGGGAACTTTGTTTGCAATATTTGTTTGCAATTGCTTTCTGGAGAGAACAAATTGTTAAGGACCATGCTTAAGTGTGAAGGGGCAGGTCAATTCTCTGAAAGCCCCCATTTGAAGGAATAGCAAATCAGCTGCAGATGTCACTTGTGAATTGGGAATGAAATAAATCAGAGGCAAGAGAGAAGAGGAGAGAGGTCAGAGAATGCAACTGTCTCTCAGTCTCCTTATATTGTTGTCATCCTCTCACATGAAGGGATTTATTCTGCTGGTCAAAAGTAGATCCCCAGCAGGGATCCTCCATAATGACAAATTTCACCTCTTTTCATCTACCTGTCAAAGGGCACAGGGTTCCTCCTAAACAGAAATTTGAGGCCCTCTACACATTCATAGGAGTATCCTGGGGTATCTGGTGGAAAGACAAACAATGACCTGGTGTAATTCTAGAGTTATGAGTCCAACTAAGGACATTGAGTTTTAATGCCACTGAGTAGTGAGTGTGATTTGGTAGGGTCCCTTTCAGGAGACTAGATGGCTAGTGTTCTCCTTTCTGGGTTTCCAGGATTTCAAATATACTCAATATCCTGGTTGAACAGGAGCAAAGTTTACCTTTTTCTCTTCAAAAGGTTTTGGGAGCTGTAGTTCTTGATTTTCTTGGATGGTTTTTATTTTTTTCTCAATGTCTGTCATATTTTTTTTTTGAGGCAATTGGAGTTAATTGACTTGCCCAGGGCCACATAACCAGGAATTGTTAAGTATCTGAGGCCAGATTTGAACTCAGGTCCTCCTGACCTCAGAGCGAGTGCTTTACCCACTGCACCACCTAGCTGCTCCTCTCATTAGATTTTTAAATTCTTTTTTGAGTTCTATAAATTCTCTCTGGGCAGAGAGTCATTTAGTGTTACTCTTTGGGAAAGAAGAGACTTTATTTCAGTGTATTCCTCTGAAGATGAACCCCAGTCTTCTCTATTCCCATAGTAAGTTTCTATGGTTGGGGTCTTTTTTCTTTGCTGGTTCATTTTTTTTTTTTTAATGAGAAGTATTATTTAAGCACCTCCAATTGTAGGATGGGGAAATGGTAACTGTAGCTTCATTTCATCTTTCCTCTTTGACCTGGAACACCAAACCAAGACATCCATGCTCCTACAAGTGCTTGTAGCCAGCAGCATCCCTGCCCCACAACCTCTGCACTCACAGGAGCTAGCTCCTTCTGGCCCAGGGCCCCATCTCTATAGCACAGCTGGGCCTGGCATTCCTAATCAGCTGAGATTCATCCAGTCTTCCAGGATTCAGACTCTGGATTCCACACACAGTACAGGAGGTGAAAGTTTCTGTGTTCCTGCTGAGGTTCCAGACAAATCCAGCTAGCCCCAGGGGTCCCCACTGGTTGTTTTAGAACTAGCCTAGAAGTATTTGCATTTCATATGGATTAATTCCTGGTCTAGAGGGCTTTCTTCTGATCTTCTTGGGTTGTACCAGGAGGACCACAGTTCTGCCTTAAGTCTTCTTGATTTTTCACCACTCTGTTTACCCTGGAGCACAAATCTATTCTGTCTAGGGAGGAAATCTGGAGAGCTTGAATTTTACTGACACTATCATCTTTCCAGAATCCTCCCAAAAAAAAAGTTCCTAAGAGAGACCTTCGTGTAATGCCAGAGAAACTGAGGCAAGATAGAGATTAGAGAGTTTTTTAATATTTTATTGGAAAGGGAGAGATATACTGGGACCAAATGGATCCACGGTTTGGTCTCAGGGGTGAATGAGACTATTGTCTCTAAGAATCCAGCATCCAGCCAGCATCCAGTAGCCAAAGTGAGTTTTCTATGATATATTTATACACAGTAGCTAAACAGAGGCAGGTAAGTGGAGACCAAACTCTGGTGATCTGGAATCTCCAGGCTGGAACCATTAATTCTGTTCTGACAGCTTGTGGGATAGAACCATAAATTCTAACAAACTGGGAGTTAAGAAAGTGTCTGGCTAGAGACAGAATGTCTAGAGTCCCCCTGAGTTTACACATTGGCAATTTATAAGCTCTGAGTTATACCAGTCTTAATGAATCAGAGAGGAGGTTTGCAACTAAGGGGATTAAGGCAGAATAATTAAGGAAACTGAGGCAGGACCAATTAGGGAAACTGAGGCAGAACAATTAGGAAAACTGAGGCAGAACCAATTTAGGGAAACAGAGTCAGGACAATTAGGGAAACCCAGTCAGGACAATTTAGAGAATTTAGAATCGGAGTCAGGACAATTAAGAGAACTGTGGTACAACATTCGGAGTATCCTTGTATTTCTTTTTCTGACCACTTTGTGAACACTTGCTCTGTGTGAGTTCTCCACAAAATAATTTTTTGGCCAATTGTACATTTGGCATTCAAACAATGGAGTAACCCAAGTTATGCTGAGTTTAGTTCAAAAAAGGACCTCAATGTCTAGTATCTTATTCTACCAGGTGAACTTCAGAATTTTTGTAAAACAATTCAAATGGAAGCAATTCAGTTTCCTAACATGGAACTGAATGAGAAAAGGTGAGATCTTTCAAGACAGTTGTGAAAATCAGTAAGGCTTCATCTATTTCAAAGTTTGAGTAGGCCTGAAAGACTTTAAGCTTTAAGTCAAGGGCATATTTAAAGTGTCTCCTTCCTGCCATCCTCCTAAGGGCATACTTAAAGTCACCTCCCTGTTATCCCCCTAAGGACATACTTAAATCCCCGTCTTGTTATCTTCCCTATTTCAACCAAATATGGGCAACTATGTACTTATTGGTCAAGTTCAATTTCTTGGGTAGTTCCCTCGTTTAGAATGTAAGATCCTCAGCCAATAAGTTTGAGGGTCAGTGGTGGGAGGGGGAATTTGTGTTAGGGATTAAAAGCGTTGACCCTGCCCCCTACAGTGCTTCCTCCCTTCGATTGTCACTTCGATGGTGGGACGCACGATTTTTGAGAGAACATATAATAAACTTTGCTTTGCTTCTAGAGATCTCTCCAGTCTTTTTTTATTAAACGGTTTCTGACCCACACAGAACTGATTTACTGTCGTTTCACAGGCAAACAATAATTAGATCAGCACAACAGCTCTGAAGATCTTCAGTTTGGTAGTCATTCTAATACCTCTTCTCTCCCACACTTTCCTGGAAAAGCCTCCCAAACACTGTGCTGGCTCTGGCAATGTGTGTGTGTCAAACTCATTATCAATGTGGACATCCCTGGAAAGTATATTGCCAAAGTAAGTGAATCTATCCACAGCATTCAGAACGTCACTATTTGCTATCAATGATGTTTCCACATTTGGATAGTGTGGTGCTATAATAAAGATACACTTAGGGGTACAAAAGACCCAATTAAGATCAAAAGACAAAGATCATCAGTGCCCCTCCCTGCCTGTCTCTGGGACCTTGGTCAGTAAAATTCAGGCTTTCTCTAGATAGTGTTATTCCCTGCTATCAAGGGCCTGCCTTTTTCTCTTGAAATGTTGAAAATTATCTATATATACAATCCATATATATATATATATTTTTTTTTGAAAATAAAAAATTTTAATTTTTAAAAATGCCTGCTTCTAACAGGATTTCCCAAAGGCATCTCAAACTCAACATGTACAAAGTACCTCTCCCCTCTGATTTTCCTAATTTCCTCTGAGCATATAAATACCTTTCTAGTCCCCAAACTGGCATTATTTTGGCCTCTTCACAATGTTTAATCCCACATATCCCATGTTATCAAAATCATTCTATTTCCCTACTTGATCAATTTTAGCGACTCCCTAGTAAGTCAAATATGTAAGCTCTATCTCATCCTTTTTCAAACCTCTATTTTTTTGTCTTTTCTTTTAGCTTCTTTCTCTCCTCCTCTCTCTGCTCCCACCCAATCATAATCAACACATCTTATATAGGGTTCTGTACAGAGTGGCCACTTTGTTGGAGTGCTGAATGAGTGGTTGAGTCTTTTCTATGAGTAAGAAGTCTGGCAAATGTTTACAGAGTTGTCAAAAGCCACAGTCCAAAGTCTGAGGAAGGATGGAGAATATGAGTTGGAAAGTTGAGTATGTCCTCTAACCATCCTTGAGACACAAAGTCCCTGAATCTAACCCAAAGGACTGTCAAAGGTCAGCCTGTCACTTAGAATTCATTCAAAAGAGACTGTCTTCCCCATCTAGGAGAATACCTCTTAGGAAACCCAAAAGAGCTCCTTCTGGATTTCCAAAGCAGATTTTGGCCCCACCCCTTCTTCCTGCAACGTGGACTCTTGGTGTTGGGCAGATTTCTGGGAACTTTTACCCCAAGAGGTGTTACTGGAAACAGAGTCCTCCTGGATCTATATATGGAGCTTCTCTGCCTTGAGGACCAATTAGACTCAAGAGCCCTTCAGTGGACAATTTAACCAAGAAACAGCTAACAGCATCTGGAATCCAAAAGACCAGAAGACATTTGTCCAAGTCAGCGAGTATGTGTCTGTGTTTGTGGGATTCTATATTAGTAGGTATATTTAGAACATGAAGGAGTTCTTTATCTAGTGTGTGTGTGAACTTGAATTTTTTAAATATTTCAATAACTACTAAAAATATAATTTGCTTTTCTTTTTAATCCCATTTTTTTTTTTTGTGCATCCAAAAACATGATTCTGAGAATGGATTAATAGAATGCTAAAGAGGACTGGGATGTAAAAAAGATTAAGAATCGTTTGTTTAGAAGATCTGAGTGCAATTCTCTGTGCCAGTAATGTTCTTTATGTATTGATTTGTCTCTGAATTTCTGTAGTCCTAAGTATTGTAATAAGAGTATGAATTGAGGTGGTCTGTTTGTATTGAATTACAAGGTTTGTATGTCTAGAGAATATGAACTGTACATCTGTGTAACAAAAGAGTGTTGGGGACTGAGGAAAGGGATGCAGTGTCTGGGTAATATGTTTCTGTGACAATACAAACTTCATACAGGGGTTTTTTGATCAGAGATAGATTGCAGTAGATGGTTCCTACAATCCCTTACAATAAGATTAAGGACCTAGTCCCATCTCTCAGATGGCAGTTGGCCACCCCAGGGGTGAAGCAGGAGTGTGGGGATCTCACTTGAGCAGCTAGACATAAGGTTTGTATTTTCTCCCACAGAGACATCAAAATGAAGATAGTCTTGCTGCTAGCTGTACTAATGGCCTGTGGTAAGAAGTGACCACATAACTGACCTCTTCCCATGAATCAGCCCCAGGAAGGACAAGTCCTGGGTTGTATAAAAAGCTCCTCTCCCCAGCACCTTTTGGGCTCCCTAGTCCTCTCCATTTCTTGAGCCTTGCCAATCCCAATTAATTCTTCACTGTCTCTTCTTAGAAACTGGAAGGAAAATAGGGCAAGATTCTCCCCTCAGATGAAGAGTGGGAAGGGTTAGACTGAAGCAATGGTGGAAAGTGAAGACCGAAGAGTGGTCATGTCTGATTGGGGACCACTGATCTCTCTTGCAGGCTTATTTGAGGTACAAGGGACTTGCTACAATTCCAAAACATGATTGGGAAGCTCACGGGAAAGAATGCAATTTTTGACTATGGCTTCTATGGCTGCCACTGTGGCTTGGGAGGCAAAGGAACCCCCAAGGATGCTACTGACAGGTAAGCAGCTGTTCCCCAGCCCTGCCAGGGTAGTAAACTTAACTTCCAGGGAATCACTAGAAGGATCACTGACAGGAGATGCAAATTAATGGAAAAGACAAAGGCAAGAGCTCCAAAGAGATTTCAAAAGTCTAAAAGAATATCCTTCTCCAGCATTCACTAGAGCACCTCCCTTTAGGTGCTGTTCCACCCATGATTGCTGCTATTTTAAGCTGGAGAAGAAAGGCTGCAAACCCAAAACACAGAACTACAACTACAAGTACCAGTCTGGGTCCATTATCTGCGGTAAGATAACACATTATAATGAGGCACCACTGAGCACTCCAGATGTGCAGAAGCCTCACATGATGACTGGAAGGGCAGTGCTCCTAGACTCCCTAGAAACTAGGGTTGTACTCTCCCCTCAGACTAGGGGCTTCCTCTGGGGAAGGGGTTCTCTCCATCAAGGTACCCAATAAAGGGGTTCAGCTTGGCAGGGGAGGGAGAAAGGTGTAAATAGAAAATTACCACCCCTTCCAGCACTTCATTTCTCTGAATTTACAGGGTCTGGGACCAGTTGTCAGAGGGCCATTTGTGCCTGTGATAAAGCTGCTGCCTACTGTATGAAGAAAACCCTGTGGAGTTATAACGTGAAATATCGCTATTTCCCCAATTTTCTGTGTAAAGGGAATGAACCCCAATGCGGAAGCCTATTTTCTCTTTTTTCAATAAGAATTGACAAGAAACCTCAGAACTCCAATTCCAAAGCCATTAATCTGACCCATCCCAACCTTTTCTGAATAGTATTGCTTTGCCATTAGAATTCAGATTAATTAATGCAATCAATCAACAAACCTTTATTAATTGCTTACTCTGAGCTAGGCATTCTAATATAAATTACCAACCTCAATTCCAAAGGCCTGATGATGGAATCCATACCTGTAGTTTGCTGCTGTTGGGACTTTTGGTTTGGTTTCTTTAACTGTTCCTCATTGTTATGAGGAAGGGAGTGGTTATTAGGAAGTGACAGTGATATAGGGAGGGGGAAGTATCAATAAAAGGTTGGGCCTGTTTTTTGTTTCGTTTCATTTTTTAAAAATCAATCTTGTGTTTTTGGCATAAGGAAATTTGCTCAATATGGGTAAAACAGGATGGAGGAGAGGGAGAAAAGGAAAACAGGAGAAAGAAATGTGGTTCTGCCCTCTCCTACCCGCAGACCCAGCTCCTCTGACTTGTCACTATTCCTCTGAAAGGTTCAGAAACACAGAATCCCAGAGTTAAAAGTAGGTTCTGCTACTAGAAGCTATCTAAGTCTTCAGGAGAATAATCTGTAATCTCAAAGCTACTTCTGCATTCCTCACAGTAGATATATAATTAGTGCTGAATCTAATAATGCAATTGCTTGCTAACTAGGGAGGTTTGGGAACAGGCCAGAGATCTTTCCTTGACCCTCTCCCCCTGCTTCCAACTAGGCTGACTCACCTCTGTAAATGGTCTCCAGGACCCCCTTTATCAAGAGCACCTTAATCTCCACACATCTCTAAGCTACTTACTTCAAAGGGAAAGCACGTACGTGCTCATATCAGCCAGAATTGAACACCTTTTAAAGGCCAAGTCTTTTCTACCAAATGTTTATGTAGTGCATTCCAGATACAGTGATATCATTGATGAGAGAAAGTACAACATTAATTCTATCTAGAACTTAAAGGGAGGGGAAATGGCCAGGAAGTCAAGTGATTAGCAGCAAAGACAAGATTTGAATCCAGATGTTCCTGGATTTGAGGTCCAGAGCTCTATCTACTATGATAGAATATTACAAAATTCTAAATATAATAATAAGGGATTATGGATACCCAAGTCTACTTCTGCTTCTCCTCTACGTACTTGATTCAGTTTAATAAACACTAATTAAGCACCTACTTTATGCCAAGTATTATACTTGGCACTATGGATACAAAAAAGAAAAAAAAATCTACACTCAAGAAGTTTACATTCTAATGGTGAACAACAAAAACACCAAACACAAATTATGCCAGTGGTAGAGAGGGAAAAGAACACAAACATGTGACATTTAGTCTGGTCTAAAGAGTCTGTACAGTGCTGGGTATGAAAGGAACTCTGGGTCTGGAGTACAAGGATTTGATTTCAAATCTTTGGGTAGGTGAAGAAAAAGCCCCGGTCCTCTCTGGACTACAGGCTTCTCACCTGCCAATTAAGAGTGCTGGGCTGGATAACCTCTAAGTTCCTTCGAGCTCTCATTGTGATCCTTCATCTTAGAAGTCAGGAAACTCAGAATAAGGAGTGACAATGACTTGATTAAGGTTTCACAGGCAATAGCTGTGTGTTTGCCAACACAGTGGAGAGAACACTGCACTTAGAATCAGGGAGACCTGAGTTCCATTCTGACCTCAAGACACTTTACTACTCGTGCGACTCTGGACAAGTCATTTGATTTCTTTTTACCTTACTTTCCACATCTATAAAATAAGGATAATGATAGTATATCTCTCCCAATGAGTACTAATAGTAGTAGTAGTAGTAGTAGTAGTAGCACTAGCAGCAGTAGTAGTAATAGTAGCAGTAGCAACAGTAGTAGTAGAAGCAGCAACAGTGTAACAAAAGTAGTAGAAGTAACAGCAGCAGCAGCAATAGCAATAATATATTAGCAATAGTAGCAGTAGTAGTTATAGTAACAGCACTAGCAATAGCAGTAGTAACAGCAGCAGCAGCAGCAACAGTAGTAGTAGCAGCAGCAGTGATTTTAACAGTAGCAGCAACAGCAGCAATGATAAACTGTAGCAATAATAGTAGCAGCAGCAGCAACAGTAATAGTAGCAATAGCAGCAGTAGCAGCAGCAGCAATGATAAGCAGTAGCAATAGTAGCAGCAGCAGCAGCAGTAATAGTAATAAAAGAAGCAGTAGCAATAGTAGCAGCAGCAGCAGCAGTAATAGTAATAAAAGTAGCAGTAGCAGCAGCAGCACCAGCAATAGCAATAATAATAGTGGTGGTGCTGGTGCTGGAAGTAATAATAGTAATAATAGTGATGGTACAAGTAGTAATAGTAGTATAGTAGTAGTAATAACAGCCGCAGCAACAACAGCAATGGCAGTAATTATAGTAATGGAGGTGGTGCTGGAAGTAGTAATGGTACAAGTAGTAATAGTAGTGGTAGTAGTAGTAGTACTAGTAGTGGTAGTGGTAGTGGCAGTAATTGTAGAAATAGTAAGAGCAGTAGGAGAAGGAAATAGTGAGCAGTGGTAGTGGTGGTTATGGTAGTAATAGGAATAGTGGTGGTAGTAATAGCTGTATTCATAGTAGAAGCAGTAGGAAAAGGAAGAAAAGAGGAAAAGGAGGTAGTAGTGATGGTGGTGGTGGTGGAAGTGTAACAGTAGCAGCAGTGATAGTACCAGTAGTAACAGCAAAATAGTAGCAAAAATGAGATTTAAACTCGGTTTCTCTGACTCCAAATTCTGTGCTTTTGATGCCTCTCATCAACTGGTGTTAATCTGCTGCCAACATACACATACCAAACATGTTTCTATTAATCACCTTTTAAGGCACTATTTAAGTTCTGTTTCAAAGGATGATTCCTCCACCCATATATCAGAGAGGTATTCAACAAGTAAAGAGAAGGAAGGCTATTATAGGCAGAGAGAATGACATGAGTAAAGGAGTGGACATGGAAAAGTACAAGACTTTTTAGAGGCTAGTGAGATGTCCAGTGTTGCTGGAGTCTAGAAGGGATTCACAAGAGATAAGATTGACAAAGTAAGATGATGGTAGATTGTGAAAGATCCTGAATGCCTGGGATGAACATCTGAACTGAGAAAACCTAGAGATTTTCTTTAACAAAAGATCAACATGAGCAAATCAAGGAATGAGGAAGATAACACTGACATCAGGTAAAGGAGAAATAAAAGGCGGGTCATCTTGATTTTTGTCCTGTCACCAGACTGATGACTCTGGAAGAGAGAGTGAGGCTGGTGACTGTATAACTATGTCTCACTTCAATCCAGCTCATGCACAAGTCAAGACATCAACAGACCCTCTTCAAAAAAGAGATATAAACATCAGTCACCTTTTGTGACAGGCATTGAGTTGTACAATTCTGATTTCTCTTGTTAGTGAAGTTTCCCAGATAGGAGGTGATGAACATCAAGAAGGGTGGACACCGCACATGGATTGGAGAAAAGATCAGGTTCTCTTGTGAAACACTTTCTGAACACCAAATTAAGGCTGATGAAGGCTATATTATATATCATATCTATATCAATATTATATATTCTATTCTATTCCATCTCAATTCTACAAACTAGCTATATGACAATGTACAAGTCACTCACCTTCTTAGGTTATAAAATGGGTACATTGGACTAGATCAGTGGTGTCAAACACAACCACAAAAGGGTTCCCACAGTAGGACAATGACATAGAAAACCACCAATTAACATTAGTTTTGCTATATATTTACTTATTTTGTAAAACATTTTTCAATTATATTTGAATCAATATGGATCTTTCAGTTATTATCTAGTTCCAAGTCAACAATCTTATCATTCTTCTTGGGTGATATTTGAGTTTGTCCCCCAAGGGCTGTACAATTAGTGAGGCCATAACTAGGAATATTTTCATCAAGCAAAAATAGTTGAGAGAGAGAGATAGACAGAGACAGAGAGAGAGAGAGAGAAAGAGAGAGAGAGAGGAGTGTGGTGTGTGTGTGTGTGTGTGTGTGTGTGTATGTGTGTGTGTGTGTGTGTCTTTTGGTGGGGAGAGATTAGGAAGAAAGTCAGTGGATGGTATCAGAAAATGGCTTTTCCACAGGTCCTTATCAACAATGAACTGCTGAGAAGTATAATTGTCTAATGGGAAAGAGGACCTGAATGATGATAAGAGATAAAAGCTATATTGGATAGAGGGAAGGAATACAGAGACTTTAGAGCTATACAGAGAGTAAAGGGCACAGCCTCAGCAGCCAGCCAATTCCAAGTGCAGAGTGCTAGGACTGTGACTAAACAATCACAAAGCGAACTCTTGTCTGGCTTGATGACCCATCTTGAGTAATCTGATATGCTCCTGCTGAGTTGTGCTGTTTCCCTCTCTGTCATCACTACTAGGACCTGATCGATTTATCCCCTCTCCACATCTCTTCCTCTCTTGTCTCATTATTACCCAGAGAATTGACATCACTTACCCTTGACAACACCCATCTCTCTTTGGAGAGCTGAGGGGTGGGGGAAGCAAAATCTTCATTTGTGATCTATGCTTTTATACTGGTTTTTGTCTCTGGAGAAATATGAGCTGGTTTTTATTTCAAAAAAGTAATTCCTACAAAAGAATGGACCATGAGATGGACAAAATGCATAATAGTCCTCGTCTTAACTGCAAGCAGTTAAGTATTCATGCTTTCCTCCTTTCTCCTTTTTTCTTCTCCTTTCCCCTATTTCTCTTCCTTTGTCAATTCTGGTTCCGTTACCTGATTGAGGCTTGCAAGATCCTTACTAAGTAGTGGGTCTAACCTTCCTTCTATACTCAAATTTCTGTGGTAGGGCACCTACCCCAACAAAGCTACTTTATCTATAAAGCAAGTATTGATCAGGAGCCAAGCTATTAAAATGTTGGAAGCTAATAGTATAGTGAACAGGTACAGTCACTCTACTCCATTTAGGATGCATCTTGAAATTTTCTTGGTCTTCTGTTTCTCTGCCAAAACAAGTGAGTCTAACTCTTCCAGGCTTATTTCCTTCTGACTATGCAAGACACCTGAATTTTTCTTTAAGCTCTCTCCAACTTCTTTCCTAAATCAGTTTAATTTGGCAACCATTTACTAAGCACCATCAATGTTACAGAGTTTCCTAATAACAAGAGGGGAAAGTAACAAGCATTTATCAAAAGCTCCTAATTCTGTGATAAGTGCTTTAGAAATATGAACTCAATTGACACCAAATTTTTAAGAATTCAAGCCATTTTCCAATAATAAATGGTCAAAGGACATGAATAGACAATTTTCAGATGAAGAAATTATATGAAAAAAATGTTCTAAATTATTATTGATCAGAGAAATGAAAATTAAGACAATCTGAAGTACTATTACACACCTCTCAGATTGACTAAGATAACAGGAATAAATGATGAATATTGGAAGTAATGTGAGAAAACTGGGACACTAATACATCTTGGTGAAGTTGTGAACTGATTCAACTATTCTGGAGAGCAATTTGGAACTATGCTCAAAGAGCTATCAAACTGTGCATACACTTTGACCCAGCAGTGTTTCTACTGGGCTTGTTTGGATCCTAAAGAGAAGGGAAAGGGACCCATATGTGCAAAAATGTTTGTGGCAGCCCTTTTTGTAGTAGCCAGAAATTGGAAACTGAGTGGATGCCCATCAGTTGGAGAATGGCTGAATAAGTTATAGTACATGAATTTTATGGAATATGAGTGTTCTATAAGAAACGATCAGCAGGATAATTGAGAGGCCTGGAGAGACTTACATGAACTGATGCTAAGTGAAGTGAGTAAAACCAGGAGATCATTATACATGGCAACAGCAAGATTATATTATGATCAATTCTGATGGACGTGGCTCTTTTCAACAGTGAGATGATTCAGCCCAGTTTTAATGATCTTATGATGGAGAGAACCATCTGCAGAGAGGACTGTGGGGATTGAGTGTAGATCATAACATAGTATTTTCATCTTTTTTATTGTTGTTTGCTTGCTTTTGTTTTCTTTCTCATTTTTTCCCCTTTTTGATTTGATCTTGTGCACCATGATAATTGTGGGAAAATGTAGAGAAGAACTGCATGTGTTTAACATATTGGATTATTTGCCATCTAGAAGAGGGGGTAAAGGAAAGGAAGAAAAAAAATTGAAACACAAGGTTTTATAGATGTTAATGTTGAAAATTATCTTTGCAAGGATTGCTTGCCGTCTGGGGGAGGTGGTGGAGGGAGGGAGGGGAAAAATCGGAACAGAAGTGAATGCAAGGGATAATATTGTAAAAAATTACCCTGGCATGAGTTCTATCAATAAAAAGTTATTTAAGAAAGAAAGAAAATTATCTTTGCACCTAGAAAAAATAACAACAAAATTCATCTGGAAGAACAAAAGGTCAAGAATTTCAAGGGAACTAATGAAAAAAAAAATCAAATGAAGGTGACCTAGCTGTACCAGATCTAAAACTATATTATCAAGCAGCGGTCATGAAAACCATTTGGAACTGGCTAAGAAATAGACTAATTGATCAGTGGTTCACAGATTAGGTTCACTGGACAAAATAGTTAATAACTATAGCAATCTAGTGTTTGACAAATCCAAAGATCCCAGCTTTTGGGATAAGAATTCACTATTTGACAAAAACTGCTGGGAAAATTGAAAACTAGTATAGCAGAAACTAGGCATTGACCCACACTTAACACCGTACACCAAGATAAGATCAAAATAGGTTCATGATCTAGACATAAAGAAGGAAATTATAAATAAATTAGAAGAACATAGGATAGTTTACCTCTCAGACTTGTGAAGGGGGAAGGAATTTTAACCAAAGAAGAACTAGAGATCATTATTGATCACAAAATAGATAATTTTGATTATGTTAAGTTAAAAAGTTTTTTTTTGTACAAACAAAACTAGTACAGATAAGATTAGAAGGGAAGCAATAAACTGAGAAAACATTTTTACATTCAAAGGTTCTGATAAAGGCCTCATTTCTAAAATATATAGAGAATTGATTCAAATTTATAAGAATTCAAGCTATTCTCCAATTGATAAATGGTCAAAGCATATGAACAATTTTCAGATGAAGAAATTGAATCTATTTCTAGTCATATGAAAAGGTGCTCCAAATCACTGTTGATCAAAGAAATGCAAATTAAGACAACTCTCAGATACTACTACACACCTCTTAGATTGGCTAAGATGAAAGGAAAAGATAATGATGAATATTGAAAGGGATGTGGGAAAAGTGGGACATTGACACATTGTTGGTGGAGTTGTGAATGAATACAACCATTCTGGAGAACAATTTGGAACTATTCTCAAAAAGTTATCAAACTGTGCATACCCTTTGACCCAGCAGTGCTACTACTGGGCTTATATCCCAAAGAGATCTTAAAGGAAGAAAAGGGATTCACATGTGCAAAAATGTTTGTGGCGGTCCTTTTTGTAGTGGCTAGAAATTAGAAACTGAATGGATGCTCATCAATTGGAGAATGGCTGAATAAATTATGGTATATGAATGTTATGGAATATTATTGTTCGGTAAGAAATGACCTACAGGATGATTTCAGAGAGGCCTGGAGAGACTTACGTGGACTGATGCTAGCTGAAATGAGCAGAGCCAGGAGGTCATTATACACGGCAAGACTATAAGTGATCAATTCTGATGAACGTGGCTCTCTTCAACAATGAGATGATTCAAACCAGTTCCAATTGTTCAGTAATGAAGAGAGGCATCTATACCCAGAAAGAGGACTATGGGAAGTGAGTGTGTACT